>NC_137458.1:146738421-147165921 GCF_964235325.1 Thermobia domestica | reverse complement strand
TTATCCTCTCCATCTTCCTCCAACACCACATTTCAAAGTTCTGTATGTATTTCGTCTCTAGCTTCCTTAATTTCCAAATGTCTGAGCCAACAATCCCATATTCCATATATACAAATATATAGCACTTAACCAGATTCTTATTTAATCCAATGTTAAGCCTGCTATTAGAAGCGATCTTTCCTTGTTTCAATGCTGAAATGATCAATGCCTCTTTCGCTACGACAATTCTTGATTTGATGTCTTTGGTCCAGTAAACATCTCTCGTCAAAGGATTCTGTAAATATTTAAAATCTTCGACCTCTTCAAGCTCTCTTTTTATAGTTTTGATCTCTGTTTCCACGAGTTATTATCATTTCTGTTATTCAAGCAATTTTCAATTTATTTATAATCCAAATGCAATCTGGTAAAAAGTAAGAATCGGTTAACTAGGCCCTGAAGAATAAATTAATAAAAACAAACGATTTCAATCCATTCAAAAATAAATTTATAGTTTTTAAAAATGTTTTAAGTGCATATGTTAACATATTTGTACAGTATTTTGAAACTACACAGGGTGGTCCAAAAATATGGAACATCCAAATAAAAGTCGGGACTTTTTTTTTTTTTTTTTTTTTTTTAGAAACTATCAAAAGTAACACTGTAAATCAGTGGTACAGGTGCTGGTAAAACTTTTAGGGAAGTGATGTCTATAGCCACCATCTTGAAATCCACCTTTTTGAATTCAGTTTCATTTTCTTAATAGAAATCATATGTTGTGGTTAAATGGAAACCATATGGTCACAATTTGGTATGGTAAGTAATAATGCAAAAAATAAATAAATAAAAATAAACACAACATTGAATTTCTGAGAAAATTTCAGATGAAAATAAGGTATTACAACATATCAGTTCTATTTAAGAAAATGAAGATGAATTCAAAATGGTGGATTTCAAGATGGTGTCCATCAACATCACATATCCTAAAAGTTTTCCCCTCTGCACTACTAAATCTATAGTGATAATTTTACAATTCTTGGGTGTTCACATACTTTTGGACTACCCTGTATATTAAAATTCTCTTAATTTTTATATTGATATTAATAGAAAATACGTACTAGTTTTTTTTAAAAAAGATATTAAAGGGTGTCAGTAATATTCTGTTGTATAAGTTATTTAAATTTACACTTTCTTAAATTGGTTAATCTTTACGTGTTTAAGATTCTGAAATACAATATTGTTCCTGATGCACAATTCACTTAAATTTTACTTTTTTGTCTTTTTAAAACTAATGTTCAACGTAAGAGAATTTTACAAGGACATATTTCAAGTACCACAGTTTGGGAAACGCTGCTTTACCTGATCCCAGGGAAGCGGAGAAGTTAATATTTGAAGAAAGAAAATCGTGTATAGATTTTTACAAAATACTGATTTTAATTAATATCGTACCATGAAGTGGGAATACATGCCAGGAGAATTAGGGACGGAGATGTGCCATGTACCTGAGAATTGATGACCATCCTTATTATATATATATATATATATATATATATATATATATATATATATATATATATATATATATATATATATATATAAGCAATTTTACTCTATTTGCTTCTCAGCTTTGTCTGAATATTTTGAAAACCAAATTAACATTTAAACTAGAATTTAATTGTTTTCAGCAGTGAACAAGAAGTAAAAAGGCCGAAACTAATTTTATTTATTTTGTTGCATATGTCAAAAGGGATGAGAAAGTCTTTATAATATTAACACTATAAGAGAAATAATAGTTGTCGTTTAACTCAGAAGATGGGAGTATTGATTTTGCAAAAGCACGAACAATGCAAGGCAATCACGGCCAGGGAAACTTTGTTAGCGTTTCTCAGACTGCAAAAAAATAAAAGCATGCAAACTGTCAGACGAACATGGTCGATTTCATTTTTTTGAAATCTATCACGTAGCTTACAATCAGGCAGAAAACAATTTCCTAGAAAAGATTTTTACAACGTATATATATACAGTATATCAACTCGAATAAGATGGTCTAATAGAAATCTGTCAAGTATAGTGTGTTTCCAAAATAGAAAAGATGAAATTCCTAGCTCCATCAATTTTTCGGCTATGTAATTCTTAACATTTTTGTTTCTTTTTCAAAGGATCCTATTATTAATAGTGAAATGTTATTTTATTAATAACACAAGATGCTTTTAAAGAATTAGGTTTCATTATAATAAATACTAAAATGTTTATTAGGTATCAACCTTATTGGAACTGTTTTTAACAGTCTAGTAAACTAAAATTGGAATATGTGTCAGTGCATTGAGATGTACAACTCAAGAAAATCAAAAACAATACAAAAGTAAATTTTTAAAAAAATGCTAAGATATTTATAAGGAAAACAGGACAACTTGTTACTGTAAACAAAATATACATCGAAAAAATTATCAATGTAGTACGAAACAGTTCTTAATTGGATACCAAGACAGAAGTGATCTGGTAAATGTCCTCATAGAAGTTGGTGTGATAAAATCAAGAAGCAGCGAGGAGTGAAAGTGGAAAAGAATTGTCCAAGTTAAATGGCTGTTTAAATCCATTTGTGATTGACTACGATGGCATGGTTTTAAATGTACAGTACCGTAGATACACACGTAGAGAAAATGCATACAGTAGAGTACCGAAAGTTAGACCTAGTAGGGACCGAACGGTGACCGAGTTCGTGAAAATGCCGGGTTATCGGGAATGGGCTTAAAAAAAATAATAAGTACGAGTGTTTCTTCAGAAAATACAGTACTGTACTTATATGTATTGCTTGCTTGAGAATACAACAGAGAATAAACTGTCCAAATACCCTTAGACAAAGGAAACGCACGTACTTTATAAAGGCATAGAGCCTTCACTATACATGAAAATGAAAATTTATGGATTCACACTGTACAGTAAATTACCTGATAAGACGTACTTCAGAAAAATACTTTATGAAGGCTTAAAGATGTCTATAATGAAAATTAACTAGCCGACTTTGCAAAAACTGGCTACTTTTTACAATGACCTTGAACTGGTCTGCGCGTTTTTTCCCGGACTGCCGAGTTATAGAGCACCGAGTTTTATGGATTTTACTGTATAAGAATTCAGAAAATACCTTCGTGCTGCGAGGGAAAGTATTCAATATATTAGGTATGTTTCATGGGAGATATGACTTCTTTAAAACCGTAAGACATAAGGAATGTTGGATTAGTTTAGCGCCCCTTTCAGCAACGAGGCTATATGGGATGTCCAAGGTGGAATTCCAATTACCATATCGCGACCAAATTTCAAGGTTTTCCAACTGGAAATTGAACGTGGGACACCGTTCATAAAAAAGGGAGCGCTCTAACCACTAGACGAGGTGAGGTCTCAGTAGAGATAATAGTGATACATTGAAATTACATACAGAAATCTCACAGCAATGCAAATGTAGATATAATTGTATTCTGCTAGTCATTTTTGATAGTATGGATAGATTCCGAAACTAGAATAAAAGATGCCAGCTGTAGTTCAATTCTTCAAATTCCTATTCTCCCTACGATATATATTCTATTGTATTCTCGCAGACTTGTAAATTCTGCTGTACACTCCTAACAATAGATACACATATGCATATTCATACGCGTCTCGTTTAGTCGACGGCATTTGTTATCTTTATACGAGAGAGCTCAGCGGTTGACTAATTCGTGTTACGTGTGCTCCAATTTAGCTTGTTTTTTTATTCTTCTGAAATTTGAATCCTAGATGGCACGTCAAGCGTTGACTACTAAATGACACTGATGTTGTCACAAACAGGCTTATTCAATGGCGGTTCCCTGTTCTCTGTGAAGCCTCTAGTTTCCATAATTGTTTGAGTTTTTTCTTTCTTTGTTTGTTTTTAGGCTTAAAAATTCTAATATGAACAAATGAGTTTGTTTTTACAATGTGAAACTACAGTAGACTTCCACACTATGGGAACTCAATACTGAAACTTGTAGTACATCTATAACAGTAGTTCCAAAAGCTTAACAAGAACAAACATAGAACCTGTTCGAATCCATATCAGACAGCCATTACCCGGTATGGCTTACTGTTTTGTTCTATGGCGATAAAGATTGAAACCGGAAATCATTAATTTAAACCATTTTTAGTTTGAATAGATAGCAATGGAAGGAGTTACGGACCTACGCTTTGGAAGCTGAATCGATTGCAAAAAAACTGCATCTCGGTATGTCTTGCCGACTCTGTTTGCTTTACAGAAAACAGTATTGAAACCGGAAGTAGTAGTAAATTTCAACAACTTCCGGTTCTGGTAACGTGTTGCGGGTTGTGATGGTATATTGTCTTGACACCTTCCATCGATTGCAGAAAGCCGCATGTCGTTATCTGTTTCCATTTTTGTTCTATGGCGAAAAGTGTTGAAACTGGAAACGATTAATTTGAACCTGTTCCAGTTTGAATAGAGGGTTAATGTAGAAGGTGAAATCTATTTTTGAGACGCTGAGTCAAGTGCAGAAAACCGTATCTTTTAACCACCGGATTCGAATTAATGGTTAACGGAAGAAATGGAGTCTGTTTTTTGGACGCTGAATGAATTGCAAAAAAAAAAAACAAAAAAAAAACGCATCTTGACATCTCTTACAGTTTTTGCTCTTTGAAAATCAGCACTTAAACCGGAAGTAGCAGTAAATTTCAACACCTTCCTGTTTTAGTAGAAGGAAACGTGTTCGGGATAGGTTGGCTTGAAATTTTGAATCGTTTGCTATAAAAGAAAAGAAGATTCTCGCTTTCTGTTACCGTTTCCATTTCATGGCGATGGACATTAAAACCAGAAATGGTTAATTTGAACCACTTCAGGTTTGAATAGAGGATTAGTGGAAAAGATGAGACATGTTCTTGGGATACTGAATCGAATTGCAGAAAACCGCATCTGGATATCTCTTACAGTTTTTGCTCTGTGAAAATCAGTGTTGAGACCGAAAGTAATACTGAGTTTGAACCACTTTCGTTTTTCGTGGAGTGTTTGAGATTATCTTGGTACGTTGTCTTGGGACTTTGAATCGTATGCAGAAAACCGCTTCTTGCTATCTGCTCACCATTTTCGTTTTATGGCAGAAAACGTTGAAACCGGAAATGACTAAATTGAACCACTTTTGGTTCTAATAGAAAGTGACGGAGGAGATGGAACCTATCCTTGGGACGATTGCAAAGAATCACATTTCCATATCTCTTACCATTTTTGTTCTGATAGCTGTCAACAGATGAACAGGCGGACGGACAAAGCTGTTTTATAAAACTTCCGCCACCTATGGATAACATAGTTTGGAAGTTTAATACGTATAGGAAGTCTATATCGGACGATTCTGTCCGTTTGACATGCCTCGCGCAAATACTATCAAAGATAGTGACAAACGTTTTTTTCTTTTTTTTTAGTAAAAATTCATCGTTCTAAGGATAGGTTCCGCCACTATTCTTGTAATGAATCTAATGCAATTGAAACCGGAAGTTATTAAATCTACAACTTCCGGTTTCAATCGAGGAATAAGGGCAAAGATGAATTTATTATTGTGATGTTCAATCCGTATCGGAAATCATTTCTACATATTCCTTACCGTTTTAGCTGTTCGGAGATCTAATCTTGAAACCTAAAGTCATTAAGACTAGGGATTTAGGATTTCGATTTCTGGGCTCTCGGCATCTAAGGCCATTTAGCCCGTCATGTTTTGAGGGATGACGTCAATCGGAGAGCACACTATCCTGGGAAAGGGAAGGAAGTGGCCTGAGACTTACAAGTTAGGCACCACTCCGGCATTTGCCTGGTGTGAATGAGTAAAACCTCATTCAGGGTGGCTGGCCTGAAAAAAGCGTTTTACACTTTTTCGACCGAAGGCGAGAGCGTTAGCGACTACGCTACGCGGGGCCACTCATTAAGACTAAATCTACTGTTTCCGTTTCTAACATTGCTCTATACGGTTCAAAAATTGTTTAAAAAATGATTAGCATATTTTGGTAGTGTTAATATGCACTGAACGTCCCAAAAGTAGGTTCCATTTTTGTTCTAACTTCTATGTCGAAACCAGAAGTGGTACAGTTAATAATTTCGGGTATCAATATTGAGCCTCAAGAGCTAAAATTGTATGACATAGCAGAAAATGTTATACAGGGTGAACTATTTATCTTGAAACGCTTATCTAACTTTTAAACTATAGATACAAAACGCTGAAATTTTATACCATGAAAATGTCGACAGGGAGACATTGTTTAGAATACACAATAAATAGTGTTACCAACCCACCATAAAGTTGTAGTTTTTTTTCAGATGTCACTACGTCAGGTTATTACATATTTCAAATCCGCTAAAACTTACAATAGTATACTTGTTATGCAGTGTTGTAAACTAAAGACGCTACAGTATCAGAAATATCAAAAAAATTGGAGGCTTTTACAACAGTAATAATGCAAGTAACGTATATCCGAAGTACCGAAGTGTCAAATACTACGATCATCATATGACGTATTTCGAATAAGTAGAAACAAAATTATAAGGGATTGAAAAATTGTCCTTCTTCAAAGAATTTTATTTGAATAAAAGGTGCTTTGATAAGTATCACGCATAATTACGCAAATGGTTTTCAATAGACATAAAAATCATAAGCCAGTTTAGAACATTTTCATAACTTAAACCGTTCTGGAAATATGAAAGAAATTGTAAAACTTGCTATTTTGCTTAAAATGACGTGTTTGTGGGAAATTCATAAAACTGTTGTTATTTCCCTTTGCTTCTATGACACACCAACGATAGTTTCTGCCAGGTGTAATTATAATAAGTTCTCGGAATTACATAATTTTGAGCAGTGTTGCAAACTTTACCAGTGATTACCATATCTCTAAAACGGTTTGAGATATTAAATTGCTGTAAATGGCAATACGATTTTTGCATCTATTTGAAAACTATCTCCGTGATTGGATGATGTATTTATCGAATAAGTTTTTTCAGAATAAAGACTCTCGAAAAAAAAAGTCAAATTTTCAATCCTTTGTAACCTTGTTCCTGTTCATTCGAAATACTAAAGTACTTTAGATTATACTGACTCGTACGATTAAATTCCATTATTACTGCTGTTATAGAGGTCACCAAAATTGAATGTTTGTGGTACTGTAGTGTCCTTAGTTTGCAGCACAGAATAATCAATCTGACATTACAAGTTTTCGTTTGATATGAAGATTTGAAAATTTGTTTAAAAACATAACTTAATGTTGAGTTGGTAACATTGCTACTTAGCGGTGTCACAGAGTACGTCAAACGATCTCTCCTTGCTGACATTAGTACGTTACAAAATTGAATGTGTTTTTGTTTATTACTTTAATAGTTAGTGATGTTTTATAAGAGCATATCAAAATGAAAGGTCCTCTCTCTATGTGGTTTCAGCGTCCCAAGAATAGGTTTCATCTCTGCTTCATTCCTATATCTACCACTTCGACGTTAATTATTGAATCCCTATAGTTTGGAAGTCTACCGTAGTTTTAAAACGTGAAGAGAAATGAATTTGATGTCCCATGGATCTATGCACCGATGCTTAGGGAGACAGTGATGATAAATGAACGAGATGGTGAAATAAATAGTGGGAAGAAACGCCGATAAAATCCTCGGACACGTGTTTGTGCCCCACAAACTCAAATTGATGAGATGTGGGATCGAACCAGGGACCCCTCGCACCAGAAAGAAATGATTTTTTAAAAAAATATATCTATAAAATAATCTGTTTGGAATCTTGAATCGAAAAATCAGTGGCAAAGTGTTAGCAAAGTTGAAGAGAGAAGAATATTGCAGATAGTTCGAAAGAAAGGCAGAAAAAGAGAAAATAAGCCTTTATTTGAAAATATTTTTTTAATTAATTTTGTAGTAAGTTAAGAGTGAGCCGAAGAAGATGATCAAGTTATTAAATGACATTAAGAACAAATGCATTAAAATTATATAACTAGCAGAGAATTCATTTTTAATTTAGCCTAGAAAGAATGACGGATTACTCCTACATAGTTAATAATAATAATAATAATAATAATAATAATAATAATAATAATAATAATAATAATAATAGTCATACAGGAAAATAAGGCTTCATTCGCATTGAATGCCTTTTCCAATAAACAAATGAAGTTATAAAATTGTCATACCTTCTGAAACGTTTGAGCTAGGTACTTAGGTAAAAATTACAACAATGTGTTTGTTTTAAACCATGATTTAACATAATATTCTGTATAACTTTCACCTAAGTATTTCTGTAACTAAATAAAACCATTTTTATCTGTAACTAAATAAAACTATTTTTTGATATTCCATCACTTCACATCAGACAAATAACATGTTCCGTGAAAAATCAGAAAAGATTAGACACTGCAGGTATTTTTTCAATCCCATGTAAATGTGAGCTAACATATGTTGCACAAACAGAACGTACAATAAAAATCGGATGTAACGAGCATACAAGATATATAGATACGATGAAATCAACCAGAGATGCCAACATTAGTGCAATAGGAGAATATTATAAAATTTTGTTTGAAAATAACTTCTTTATATGTAGATCCACTCATGAATATAAAAGGTAATTAAGAGAAGCAATTGAAATGTAATTACGTGGTAGCACATTGAACAAAGAGGAAGGGTTGAAATTAAGAAGTTGTGTATGGATTGTTTTATAACATTTATAATAATAAAGGAGAGAACAATATCCATAATAATAATAATAATAATAATAATAATAATAATAATAATAATAATAATAATAATAATAATAATAATAATAATTTTATTACAAATTTAAATGAAACAGCAAATTATATATATTTATATTGTATAATTGTTGTACAGTATTTGATTAAAGAACATTATCGTGGCTAAGCGTTTAGCATACGCGCTTTTGGCGCGGGAGATCGGGGTTCGATTCCCGTCAGGAACTTACGTATTTCGGATTTAACGTTAACCTGTAGGTCCAGGTCTCATATAGCCTCGCAGCTGAAATTGATGCTAAACTAAAAATCAAATCAAAGTATATATTTGATTAAAATTAGAAATGTAAAATTGTGGCAGTTAAATTATATTATTATACAATTTACTATATCTTATATAGTAATAATTATATAACAATTCCCTTAATTAGTAAAACTCTGACGATGAACGGTTAGTTCGTTTGAAACACAAGTTAAAATAAAATAAATAAAACATTGATGGAATAATACTACTAATAATAGCATATTTTACATTGCAAACAGGTTCAAATAAAGTTAAAATAATATAATACAAATCTTTTTCTTTCTTTATAATATTCATCTTTCTCTTCCGGTTAACCTTGGTCAATGTGTCGAGTCTTGAAAATTTGTTCCAAGTTCTTGCATAATTGTACTTATACTACGCAGACAAATTGACGTTTGGCATGAATTAATGTGTTCGCGACTTGCTATTGCCAAACCTCTGGCAAGAAAGTTGCTTGCAACTTTCACTGCGTTGGCAACATCTTTGTAAGCGGAATGAGAGCAAACGTTAGTGGTCAAACGTCAATTTCTCTGCCACACACAATAGCAAAATATCTAGATGCACATCCACTAAAAAGTTATTTTCATTGACGAAAGTTATAGATAGAGAGAACTACATCCAACTGAGTAACCCACATTTGTTGATAACTCTATTTTCGACATGCAGTAAACGTACAATTCAATTTGCTGTAACTTGGGAAATATTATTGCTTTTTAAACTACTGAAATATACAGTCGAATAATTGTTTCCATTTTGAAGTCATTGGCAAAAAGATATGTAAGTGGTAGTTTTTCTTTTGTTGGGTAGTTCGTAATGTATCTGTATCAATAATCCCTGGTTTCAAACAAGTTATTTAGAATTTGACGTGTATCAAAACAAGACATGTTTTGTTGATTGTTGGAAAGCACCGTTTCTAAACCCGTAAATTGTATTACATTTATTTACATTTGTTGATCGATAGGTTTTCATTAATTCTTTCTGTATCGGGATTATATGAGACGAACCCTACCGTTTAGTGAGATGCGAACCATTATTCGGGTTTTCATTGAGGCTTTGTTCCCTAACAGAAAATCGAACCCATTACTTCACTCAAAGAAATATTTACCTTCGATGCGAAGGTGCAGAAACCCAAGTAATTTATAAAATATTTATTAAGGTGCTGCATGATTCAGTTTCTTGCAGCTATGTACGATGTTGTATTACTAATTTATTATAATACGTATGTACTCTACTTTCAGTTATAAACGATTAAAGAAAGAGTAAATTGCAATGCAAAATTTTAGTGACCTATTTTCTCACCCACGCATGCAAATAAACATTAACTATCAGAAGGGATGATCTCTTCGTTGCAAGTCTTCTTAAGTAGGGTTGATGCTATCAGTATTGATCTTTATTTACGTACGTATGTTATACCACAATTATGTTATGTAATATATATTATTTAAAAATCGGTAGCTGTTCTATATGCTCTTTTATTGGTTTGCTAGATGAAATGCCTGTTCTTCGCACGGCAAAGATAAGGTTCTGGCAAAACATATTTGAAAGAAACAAGTTAAAGAAATAAATAAGGCATCAACGCCTTCTGTGTTGCTCTTGCCAACTCCCGGACTAGCTGGTGTGTTTTCTTGCCTAAATATGGGCTTAAATGTCATGTGGACTGTCACCAATCAGCTTAGTAATCCCAAAAGCTATAGATTCGATTCGACACTAATATGATCATTTGGACATGCTATCTTTCATAAACATATCTCATGATGATGTGGGATTAAATTCGGGCTTGAACGGCATCGGAGTGTCACTATTCATCACAGAGACCCGGAAAATTATGGGTCGTCCCGTCGAGTGCTCCCCTGTAGCTATATGGTTAGCGTAAGCGCCTTTGGCCCAATAGATCAAGACTTGGTTCCTGGCAGCAGCTTATGTGGTTCGGATCGCCTGCTAACCAGTACATCTACGTCTCGTATAGTATCACTGCTAAAAGGGACATTAATCTTTAATTCACCACCATTAATATCCAACATCTCTGGTATTTATCTTCATATTTTACACAGACATTTTCACCCCCTAAATCCGGCTACCATGAACCGAAATTTAAAACAAGAGCTTTGTAGGCGATTAGATCTGGAGAATATGCATCTGTGTACAAAATTTGGTAGCTCTAGTTCACTCGTTTGTATGCTTAAATCTGACGACAGACAGACGTACAAACACATTTATTTTATTATTATTAAAGATTATTTATCGTTAGAATTATATTGCTTCAATTTTAGTAAATTTGTTTCTTGAAATAGAAAGAATATAAATATGCTTTCTGTATACAGGCATATAAAAGAATGTTGTAACTCCGTAAATACATTCTTAATACTTATTTTTTAAAAAAATGTTCCTGGTATTACAGCCTGCAAAGAATTGTAATCTTTCCGACGTTTTTGTATAAACACAGTTTGATGATTATTGTCAGCATATCGACTCCAATCTCTCACAAACCCGGTTAATAAATAAACGAACATATTCAATAAAATTTCTAAATTATACTTCACGTTATTTTTGCTAGTGAGATAAATAAATTAGTAAAATGGTCTTTAAAAATACAAACATGGTATTGTGAAAAGAGTTCCACTATTAATTTAAACAAGTGCAGTGAGAAAAAAGTATGTGGCGTACGTAAAATCGTATGTTACATTTGTAATTCCTGTAGTTTTTGGGGTTAATGTACAGCAAATGTATAACTGAAAACGCATGTTTTATAATACTTTCTGTATAAGTGTTCCATCTGTACGTACCTTTCGTAGGAAACAACATAGGCGGTAAGGATCTCACATACAAATGGTCGTATATAACATAGCTGACGAAGGTAATATACATATATATATGTAATATAAGGAAGACTGTTAGATATCAGACATCCTGCAACGGCATGATGTAACTTCTAAGGGCCTATGTAGTATAGGGATAACGAATGCTCCGTACTGATTTCTGTAGTAAGCAAGAGGATTCCGTATATTTGTACAGTATACCGCTGTCCGGAGAAAGGAATTTCCTCAATGTGTGAGTATACTACAAGTTTTAATATACTTTGCACTTTCGTGTGAGGGAGTTGGAGTTGGTAAGAGACAAGGCATATGTAACGGTGAGTTTTGGAGTTTAAGTCCCTCGTCCCCTTTGAGTAAGATACTATGATAATATAAACATTTACTCAGTGCCGCATTTAAGAGCTCGCTGTCCGTAGGCACTTTTGCAGTCGGCACTCCCAATAATTATATGTTTCTCCACACCTTCATCCCTAACTTAAAAATAAAACTTAACTAAATATCAGTATATTGAAGAGCCGAGGAGACCACGCTGGCAGAGGAAGATGAAACTAGAATATGCTGTATCATTACTGCATAGATTCGGAGCGCTTCTATGTTAATGTAGATGAGAGTTTCTTTTGCTTTTGTATTTATTACTGCACAGATTCGAAGTGCACGGCGCTTCTATCAAATGTAAAAAGCCTCTATTTGCTCTTGTTTTTTTTAACTTTTCGCATGAAAAAAAAATTAGAAACATCATTTAATTTTTAAATATTGCCCCTTCAAAAATTTTTGCTCTCTAGGCAGGGCCCAGTTGGCCTAATGGGAATGCGTCACTGCATTTACTGTATTAAGATATTAACAAAAATAATGCTTCTCCTAAAAAGAAATATTATTGAGTACTTCAACCCACCCTTAAAAAATTCTACTTACTCCGCTCAAAAGAGAACTAGCATTATTTATGTTATCTAGACCCCAAATGAGAGCGTCATGTGGAAAAGGTTTCTTTTGATTTTCTGTCAAATTAATATTGGGAATACAATTTTGACGTTGCCAGTACTAACATTAAAGATCAATTCTTGCTTTCTTGAATGTCATATCCACTGGATTCATAATGTGAAATCTTTTATTGATGGTAATATTAGGCTGAAATTGTAAGACTTCTCCAACTCTTTATTGAATAAATATTCAGAACTGGTATATACACATTAATTAACCAAATATAACATTTTTACAATTGATGTACTAGATTAATGGTGTTCAATTTGAAATGCACTGCACGCCAGAACAAAATAAGAACTATACTTGTGGATCATTTTACATTTTACGTGTCTTTTCCTCCTGAGGCAACGATTCGCTAAATGCCTATAGCTTATATATTGTATGAATCTTCGTTTCTTATTCTGCATATTCTGTTATTTGATTTATGGCTTTTTTGTTCAATTCAGCGTATCCTTCTTGTTTCGTGTTTCTTTTGTTATTTTCTGCGTATGCTGTTTCTTGTTTCATGTCTTTGTTGTCTTTTGTGTATCCTGCTTCTTGTTTCATGTCTCTTTTGTTCTATTCTGCATATCGTCATTCTTGTTTCATGTCTTTTTTGTTCTATTCTGCGTGTCCTTCTTGTTTCATTTCTCCTTTGTTCTATTCTCCGTATTCTCCATCTTGTTTCATGTCTCTTTTATTTTATTCTGCATTTCCTCATTCTTGTTTCATGTCCCTCTTGTTCTATTCTGCGTATCGCCCTTCTTGTTTCATGTCTCTTTTGTTCTATTTTGTGTATCTTTCTTCTTGTGTCATATCTCTCTTGTTCTATTTTGTGTCATCCTTCTTGTTTCGTGTCTCTTTTGTTCTATTTTGTGTATCATCCTTCTTGTTTCATGTCTCTTTTGTTCTATTTTGCATATTCTCATTCTTGATTCATGTCTCTTTTGTCCTATTCTGCGTATCCTCCTTCTTGTTTTATGTCTCTTTTGTTCTATTCTACATATCCTTATTCTTGTTTCATGTCTTTTTTATCTTATTCTGCGTATTGTCCTTCTTGTTTCATGTATGTTTTGTTCTATTTTGTGTATCCTCCTTCTTGTTTTATGTTTCTTTTGTTCTACTTTGCGTAACTTCCTTCTTGTTTCATGTCTCTTTTGTTCTATTTTGCGTATCTTCCTTCTTGTTTCATGTCACTTTTGTTATATTCTGAATATCCTCCTTCTTCTGCATATCTTTTTGTTCTGTACTACTGCATGCTCTGTTTCTTGTTTCATGTGTATAGGAAAGGGGTAGAGAATATTTTTTGTTTTAAAGGTTGCATTGACAATAGCCATTTCTCAAAACGGCTGCATATGATAGCTCAGAATATCCAATTTGTGGGATTATTTTACACTTCTTACTTACATTAATGAAAGTATATTAACTACAATATATCGCATTATATTATTTTATATATGTAACTTCAGAAATATAATTTTCGTATATTTATATTTCTGATATCATTTAGCATTTTTCACAATAGACACAGATGGTTGCACTTTATGACTCTAAAGGTCACAAGTTCACTACCCCTGGTCCAGGCTAACTAGGTCTGAACTATGACAATCGAAAGTAACTATAAAATTGCTTTTCACTAAAAATCGGCAAATATTACTTTACAGAATAGTCTCCGTAAACAAAGGTTAAATACAATATTTTTACAATTCAAAGTTAAATTTTCATTTGGCCACCACTCTTCTACGAGTAAATCATGCATGATATCTTCTATATGTTTCTGAATATGATATAAATACCATGTTTTTCACATATTCTATCACACAACCAGATGTTAAAAAGTCGTGACAACCAATCTTAAAGAATAATACTTTGAGGGCTCATAAAATTATTTCGCTAACATTTAATGTGTGTGCATTATAACTGAGTAATATTCACCCTGTCAACTTTTGCAAGAACCTCAAATTATCTCCTCACATAGGTGAAATGAAGAACAAATTCCGATACAAATTTTCCGTAAGTGCTTTACACCTGAACATTTCGATCTATTTTGTCTGTGCTTTATTTTGATTATAGTAGCTTTTAGCCGACTCATTTGTTAATTTATTTTTTCTGCCAAATATATTTACCTAAATAAAACTTCGCTTTTGGAGAACTTTAACCCTTTTTCCCTGTGTGTTAATAACCAAGTTTCATATATACTGGTTAGGAATTATGATTTACAGCTTAAACATAAACCTGACTTTAAATACTGTATTTGGTTTCATCAACACTGAAGTAGAGGTGTTTAAGAGAGAGAGAGCAAACGCTAGAAACAAGAAATGCTTGTTTAACTATTAAAATTAACAAAATACACGCGATCAGCTAAAACGCATAAGTGAGTTAATGAGGTCCATTACTGGGAAACTTTTGAGTTTAAATAAGTTGCAGAGCACATGTATATTTATAATGGAAAACAAGTCCAAAAGAACAACTTCAGCAAAGACAGTAATGGCTGCTATTAAATTAATGGCTAAGCTGGAAAAGGTAAAGTTTTATAGGAGAACTTTTCTTCTTATTTTATTTTGCTTTGTTTTAAAGAACACAAAAAAGGAACTGTAATAATCGAGTCAAACATGAAGACAACTAAATTGTTAAGAACATTAGGAAATATGAAGAAAAGGGAGAAAGGTTTCTCGTGGGGTACGTGAAGGAATGCCAACTTAGAAAAGAATGCTCTAATGAGCATAAAAAGACGATCATGCTATGTGAAGTACTTAAGTTACATGCAGTATGTGCAATGTTGTTAGAACTATTGTAACGCTGTTACGAGGGTTGCTTCAATTTAGGGGCAGGTGTGTCACTGTTAGCAGAGGATAAATAACAATGGACATAATCTTCTAGTTAACACATGCAATATATAAAAAAATACATAATCTGTTCAAGAAGAATAAAAATTATCAGCTGTTATTGTTAACAAACGACATGTTTTATTTTAGCTCCATAAATCATCTGTTTCCTCGAAAACTACGCATGAGGATTTAATCTTATTTTGTACAACTCGATGTCATCTCTTTGCACAACACTAATTAAAGTTTAAGGGTTATGGTAATATTTATTAACGATAGTGTATACTTCGTCTTGCTAGTGTCGTAGTGAGAAGCTTAATTATGTGGGTTTACTTCAGGATCAATTTCATCTTACATTGCAATAAATATAATAAAAATTAAATAAATTAGGGCTAAGCAAATCAGTACTATTTTTGCTGCAATGTACCTTCTAGCATCCCTCTCATGGTACAATTTCTGCTCACAGTCAGCCAATCTCCCGAACTTTTTCTATCGCTAATTTTAATTACATCTAAAATTGTCCTGTATTATTTCAAATACTTCGTTTCCCTTCGAGTTCACTTTCTCCTTTAATTTCCACACCCGCATTTCAAAGTGTTCAATATTTTTTTTCGATGTTTTCACGTAATGTCCATGTTTCTATCGTATAGAATATAATACTCTTATGGAATATTTCATGAGAGCCTTTTTCTTAACTTTTAATTCAAGGATCCACAAAATATACTTTTTTCTACTAAATATTTCTTTCACCATACCTATCCTTGCTTTTATTTCAGGTTCGCGATCATACCTAGTAAACATGCAGAGTTACTAATGTAATAAGAATGTTTTTAAGACTATTTTTCTTTAAAAATAACTGTATTTATAGTTTCATATATACGACACCGAAATTGAAAATTAAAGAAAAGGAAAATAGACAAAGCTTCATGAAATGATTAGCACAGACTCGTAGCCAGAACACTAAGAAAGAAGAGGCAAGATAATTTGGGGAGCTAACTTGAATTTACCTTACATTTTTCACGCATAAATTCAAACAACTGAAGGCTTAGCTGGTTATAGGCCTGCAATAAAATATCACATTTACGTATAAAATACAATGACAGAGATATGTAAATTCTTACTAAGTATGTATGCATTTATACCTTCAAAAAATTAATGATAATCCTCTCGCTGATGTCTGTCCCGATTCCTCCAGTCATGCATATGATTTCTGAAGTCAATTACAAAAAGAAAAAAGTGCGTAGTTTGTTGGCGTGCACCTGGGATTTCACAAACCCCCATAAGAGGAGATCACATGGTGTAAGATCACATCACCTTACCTTCCATTACTAGAATATGTCTTCACAATAATAGCACATTGCTCAGTCATAAGCTGGTCCATAACTGAAAACTAAAAGAAGGTGGTCAAAACAGTTGAAGTTGCATTAAGCAAAGTGGCAACAGATAACAACAATAGCAGGAACAGGTATACCAACTTCGAAAGAATAATGCACTCAATTCAACTTTGGCGTCCTACATGGACCACCCTTACAATCATTGTACAGTAGGTATTAGGTTCTTAATTCATATTCTTAACCTGAACGTAAAAGAGTTTTAAGTTTTATTTTATTTTATAAGTTACAAAAATGTTCTGTGTTTTTAAAAATATATTAAAAAAAATTAAACCACTTCCTCTAAGTATATTGGTGACAAGGTTTCGAACTTACATTTAAAATGAAAAAATATGAAGATATATTCTAAGTTGAATTCGTCCTCGTAATATTTACGATGATTCTGTTTGTCCCCATTTCAAATAAGATATTTTTTTACTATCTTTTGTTTAGTGTTAGTTAAGATACTACTTTTCCAAGATATACACTTTCGTGAAACAAAAGTTATACGCTTCCGCTTATAGAAAACTTGTTTTTTCCGAGTTATTAGAAAGTTCTATTTATTTTTATCATAGAGAAATGAGGAAATCGACGACCTTGTAATTCATTCGCTTTCCTTTAAAACGCTACTAGAAATATTGACCGCGTTACCTAAGCATTAGCATTTATATAACAGAGTGATTTTAAACTAAATAGTTACATATATCAAAACACTAAATGTATACTAGGTATAAAATATTTTAACTGATAAACAGTGAAAATAAGGATGTATGTTTTGTCCTCTATGATTAAAATATTGATTTCTTTCACGAAGACGTTATAAATTACTGTACTTTATCCATCAATGTGTTGAATATTCTCGCTTAGAAATGGTGTTTTGCAGATTTTCCACGTCTCATGTGACGTCATCCGTTCTTCCAACGTGCCTTGCATATCGCGCGCTTGTTTCTCAGTCACGAGATAAGTAGGTCTGGGTCGCTGATTTTTTTCTTTCTGTTGTTTTTATTCCATGCTAATAAACGTTGCTCTGATTTCAGACGAACTTAATCATAGGGCTGAGGGTTACAAAATGTAAATAAACATGGGATCGATAACTATATACACGTGGTACTTTACAACATACTAGCAATTTTTGAGAAAGTTGATAAAGGATTATTGCAACACGTTTGCAATACGAGCATAAGGGTGTACTATTTTGGAAATAAAAATAGAAGAAAAATATCGTGTTTGTATGGATCTAACTACCAATCTACTTTTCTAAGACACCTCAAAATAAATGTTGAAAACAAAACGTTAATTAAATATCTATTCTTGGTAATGCCTGGAGGTTATGCAAGCACGCAAGACGCTACAATGTGTCAGGTTGCATACTAAACAGTAACACTGATCAACTATTTTTAAGCAGCTCTTCAAACGGTTTTACCAAAAAGGGAAGCTCTCTCTTCTTACTGGAGTTAAATTTGTGAGAAACTTCCTCTTTCAGGTTATTTCACTTTCGCACAATACCAATAGAAGGTTGTTTAGGAGAGAAATAATATATATATTTATAATTTATTTATTTATTTGATCACTGGGTTCTCAGAGACTCAAACTCCGATCTTTCGCTTGCTGGGTTGGTATCTATGCAACGACCAGATCAGTGGCGTATCTGGAAGGTAAAAACGGGGAGAGGGGCAGCCAGAACCCAGATTATGATAGGTATATCATGAGTTTACAATTTTTCATAGCTCCTGCAGAATTTTCCAACTTCTCTCTCTCTCTCTCTCAGTGGATATTATGGCTAGGTTGGATGTTGGCATTGTGGACCTCAAGTATTGTTTTATACATTGCATAACAGAAGAACTACAACTGAAACTGTATATAACGTTTCAAAAATTTTCTAATAAGGAATAAAAGGCAACGATTAATATAAACTTTCAAATAATATATAAATAATGGCTTCAATTACTTTTGTCACTCGAAAAACTAGAGAACCTAGTCCCCCCTACCCCCCGGCCCCAGTTTGGAACCACTGCTGGATCAGATCTATCACAGGGCTCGCAAAATCTCTGAAAAAGAATTTTTAATGAAGACCAAAGATTATTTTAGTGACAATATGTTTCTAAGGCCGCAGCAAAAAACTTTCACATCAATTTTCATGTGCATCCCGTTGAGACTGTTTCGTCTCGAAAAGATGTCATGAAAATGATGCATTTTGTCTTGAAAAGTGTATTTGTTTACGTCCGTTTTTTCCCCTGTATTTTTACTTTCTTCCTGTTAAATGGAAGTCTTGTTCCTCTTATATATGTTTTACTTTCGTCCTGTTAAGTGTACACTATCTAATTCTAACTCTAAATACCCTTTGAGTCGATTGTTGGAGTTTAATATTCGCCAATACTCAAATTAAAGGGTCCTGGAAGTTAGAGTCTACCTGTTATTACATTGCCTAAGAACATTACACTTGCTTCAGTTAAAAAAAATAATCTTTCTCAAACACTTGCAGCTTCCATTTAACATGTTATTGTCCAATCCGAACTTTTCAGTATCAAGAATAGAATCTGGAGTTAAAAAAAAGTTTTAAATGTAAACGTGATGAAGTTTTTCCAGCAGATATCAATACTTTCTGCCAGGGGCACAGTCCGAACCCTCCAAAACTCCCTAACTCAAAACATACATTTGTATACTTTCTCAGTAGCATGAAAATTTGATCTGACACTTCATCACTGTACTCTTTCTCTTATAGAAGCAATCTATTATTATCAATGTTTTCTGGTCATATAGGTGAAAGTATTTTGAAATTACTTACAGCCTTTCCAGGTTCAGAATAATAACTTTCCAATACTACATAGAAGTAGTGGAAAATGAAATGAAATCTTTGAGTTTTACGTCCCACGTTTATGCCGGTTAGGCTAAAGGAGACGGTGATTATGAGAAATGAGTGAAGTGGTGGAATGAAGAAAGTGGGAGGAAACGGGAGAACCTCGAGAAAACCCATGAGCATTGTGTTTGTCCACCACAAAGTCCACACGGCGCGAGCTGGGATCGAACCAATGACCCCAAGCACCGGAGGTGAACGCTATACCACTGAGCCACCGAGTCCCCTTGTAGAAGCAGTGGATTGAAGTATTGGACTCTCCATAGCTTAAACCCCTATCAACAAAACATTTTGAATGCACGTCTGCTTTCAAAGTAGGCATGCAAGTACATAAGGAAATACATGCATTTATTTATTTATTTTTAAAGTAGCATCTACATTCATACCCATTTTGCACAGAGATTAAGCCATCCAAAACGAAAACAGTAAATCACATTGGTCACTGGAAATGTTCAAGATCTGTGATCTTTACAATTCAATAAGAAATATCGTATACGTCATAACCATCGCGGATCAGAGCAAGAATTGGACCACTTACACATTTCCAATCCTGACTTCAAGTAGGCTTCATAATTCATGAAGATAAGTAAATTGAACACTATATTTCTTTTCGGAAACAACTCTTTGTGCCTCCCCTTAAGAATATCTTGCGTACACGACTGTTTGCAGTGAATGGTGTACTAATATTTGGTATCTGAACGAACTTGCGATTGCTTACTGTAAGTTGAACCCGAGTAACCCTATACCCGAAAAGATGGATAAGTAATTGTTAAAAAAGTGCCACATATATTCTTAGAAATGGTAATAGAACAATATTATTTTCATAAGAAAAGAAAGATTACAGATGAAGATCAAGCCTTTATGCCATATCAATCCTTTCGCTGCTAGAGAAGTATAGCTCTAGTTTCATTACGAAAGCATACAAACATGTAAAGTTATGAAGATTTTTTATGGGAGGGGAGTCAGTATCCGGTGGATCTTTGCGTGGGTGCTCTCCTACTAAGTTATCAAACTCATTTAAAAGTGAGTATTGGCTTCTACTACGTTTTCTCCGTTCTCGGACTCATATCTTTCGTGCCTTCTGGTTTGGTAATTCTCATTTGTTTTGTTATGATAATTAAGCCTTTGACATGTTTCATGTTTCGAAAGATCTTGTTAGAAAAAAAAACTGAATGAACATTAAAATGATTCGTGTATACCTGAGAAATGAAATAATGCTTAACGATGCTGCGGAGGAAGGTAAACTAGAACACGCACTTTTTCCCCCTCTTATACAATAACACTTTATCTGACTTGCCCTCTGAGGTTTGGGCAGTGTCAGCGCCCCCGTAACACAGATAAGAACTCATTTGTATTGTGGCTTATACTCTTTCGGTTACCCTTGTATGTAAAACAGAAGGGCTACCTCATTACGTGATCCGTCTCGTTTCTCCCCGTTGGTTTTCAGTCCAGCCCGCGATCCCTCACACCATGTCCGGCTCTGACGTCACGCAAACAAGAGTTCAGAGTCCTTCATAACACACAGGCATAGTTGCCTAATAACGGGGTCAAGTACACAAATTCAAAAATAGTGAGGACGCCGCTCGCTGGTGTAGTAGTGTGAAGCAAAAGGGCAGCCCGAGCCTATCGCAGAAGAAATCTCAGTATCTGGGGCTGTTAGGATACGTAAGAACAATGACCTCGAGAGCCAACCAAAAACCACATAAATTACCTACCGCGGGAATTTGCAAATATCTACTCCTGAATGCTAGCTTCTCTTTTTTTTAATCTCTCTTTTGGAGGGCGTTCACGATTTACAATGTAATGAAAAATGGGTAAAGGATTTGCCCTACATTGTCTTTAGATATAACTTGGTATGCCAACAACCATTTACTCAAAAATGTTGGCAAAGATTTTAATTTTAATCAATATTCATATAAACATGTCGCTACCATCCACTTCTTTTTCTTCGTCTTCTCATTTTTTTTATAAGTTAAATAAAATAAAGGAAGAGACATAAAATTTATAGAATATGAAACTGAAAATTCATGTTTGATTCCAATGTTATAGAATTCTTTCTAAAATCAATAAAAAAATATGCATTCAAAATAAAGGCCTATGATACTTAGTTGTTCTTATTCTTAATCCGTGACGTTCGAAAGGGAATGCTATCAAGTTTTAATTCCACTCTCTTCTCAAGATATGGAAAAATAAAAACGTATTATATTAAGGTATGAATCAAAAACTGTGCATCTTGGGCAAGAAAATTTAGAGTTGCAACTTTCAAAAGCATTGAGAGAATCAATACATTATTATTATTATTATTATTATTATTATTATTATTATTATTATTATTATTATTATTATTATTATTATTATTATTATTATTATTATTATTTAGTATTATTAAATATATTAGCAATATGAACTTGGAACTGTGCTTGATGTATTTTTTCAGCAGAAAGATTTTATGAGAAGTTCAAGAAAGGATCCGAACTTCAGGCTCCACAGGTCTTCCGTTCCAAGTAAGGGAATGATATTTAGTCATGTGAAAACTCACGATGCTCCATTAAAATATATTTTCATTGTGTACTACTATTAGTGCTTCATTTGGTTGTTGCACTTTACGGATTTCCATTCATTTTTAAAATTTTCTGGATCTGCCACATCACTGAAGTCTTAACTAAAAATTGCCTGATTTATACGAAAAATATAGCAATATACTCATATCGATGCGTCAAATTATCGATTGATCTACTATGCGAGATGTGTTAAAGAAGTAATGAGACTGGCAATACTGCATGAAACGACAATGTTGCTGAATTTACCCTCACACGGGAGTTAAGTTAAACTCATGCAGCTGACTCGGTACAAGTTTGAACTTGCTCCAATTTCTACAAGAGTGTTGAGAGTGTCTGACTTTGTTGGGTTTGTGAGATGCGTTGAGAAAATGGACGGGCAGAAGTTTGAACAATTTTATAATATCAAATTTTGTGTAAAGCTTGGCGAATATGCTACTATGTCTTATGAAACGTTACAAAGGGCTTATGGAGAATATTCTCTTTCCAGGATGTAGATAATTGTTCATATTGCAGAAATTCTTTTTAGAAGCTCACGAACAAGTGGAAGAGCCCAGGAGGACCTTCAAGCTCAAAATGGGATGATTGACGATGAGAATGATCAGTAGCGAGTTAAAGTTGAACATGTTTACCGTCCATCAAATTTTAACATAGGATTTGGACACGAGACAAGGGTGACATGTGTGTGATCAGGCATTGCACACACTTGGATACTGCACCCGGACAACGCACTATGTAACATAGCAGTCTCCATCAATGAATGTTTGGCCGAAAATAGCATTTCTGTGATTCAGCATCCCTATATTCGCCGGATCTCAGTACCTTAACTTCCTTTTATTCCTTTTACTCCAAACACACTTGAAAAAGTGAAATTTTAGTACTTAAGACGATATCCAGTAGACCGTAATGGACAAGATGAAAGCCTTCCAGCATTCCAGATCCAGTAGCAGCCTTCCAGCATTACTGAAAAGAATGAAAATAACGCCTCAATCTCTATGTAGCTATCCAAGGAGACTATTTTGAAGAGGATAACCTTAATCTGTAAAAATTATAAAATTTATCAAAAGAAAATTCCTCATTATTTTTCCAAAACACCTCGTATGGTTTGAGACTATTATATGTTAGTTAGCAACAGGCCCATAACCGGAAGTGTCTATTCTACAACCCTAATAATCTGCATTTCGCTACACTTGGTAACAGTATTTGTACCCAAATCCATATTCTATGTTCTGAACAACTTGAACTATTATTCGAATTTAAAGTACAAGTTGAATTTTAGTTTCCACGGGTAAGACGAACATTTTAAAATCATGCTTATTTTAAATTAGAAAAGCAATAATTCATTTCAAATTTAACTCAGTAACCGGATATTTCAAATGTTTGGTAGTTTTTTTTGGAAAATAACTCTAAGACAAGTATTAATAAACGCTCTCCACGCTGTTCTAGTAGCTAGGGCGTACTCTATAGTGTACGGGATTACTAACTTCTAATATTTGTCACCACAAAACGGATTCGTTTCTAAACCTGAAATCGGGATTTGAGGTGTATGTGTTTAATGACTATACACAAGAGCATGTATACGCCAACCTCAGATTTCCCAACAGTAACAGCCTGCTTCATCTCCGTGCAGTATAAGTATATCTCTGCTTTCCAGTCCTTTTTAGTCATGTTCACAATACAGAACTGGTATAAGTTTTCTCCGTAATTTTCATAACTTATTAATATCTTATTGTATTTAAAAATAATAAAATACGTGTATAGAGAATGAAACTATTACCAAGGTTGTTTTTGTTCTTTTTGTAAATTTAACTATATTAGCAAACTTTACACCCTTATTACGGGACAGGGCAGTAATATAACAAATACTTTCACTGGAAACATACTTCAGCAAAATCTAAAGAATATATAGGCATATAGTCGACACTATGCCAACACAATGAATCTACATTTTGGTGTCTTCTTGTGAGTGCAATTTCCGTACAAACACTTGCACCTTTAAACGATGCCGAAGTTTTATAAATAAATTGAAATGAAATGAAATCTTTGTGTTTTACGTCCCACGGTTATGCCGGTTAGGCTAAAGGAGACGGTGATTATGAGTAATGAATGAAATGGTGGAATGAAGAAAGTGGGAGGAAACGGGAGAACCCCGAGAAAACCCACGCACGCAGTGCTTGTCCACCACAAAGTTCACTTGGCGGGGGCTGGGATCGAACCCGGGATAAATAAATTATTTGCGCAAAAATATTGCTTTTCAATTTTTAAGTGGGCTATAACTGTTTAAAGGCAATATTTTCCAACTAATATTTTGTAGATTCATAGTTTTGGCAAATTGCTAACGACATTGATTGCTAACGACTAACACTATTGATAAAGCTCACATATAAGATAACAGACTACTAATTCTGATTGTTGATCGCTCCTTTCAAGAATAATTATAGAACTTAAAAAGAAAACTCTTAGCCGACTTTACATACATAACCCACTTGTTTATAATTCATAGAAACAACAGTATAATGTAATTTGTTATAAAAATGTTCCGAAACTTTGCAGTACATCCCAAGTGATGTTATGCAACCACAATCACTCTAAAGAATGTTTGGTGGCCTAAGAGCATGCTACTTTGCCGTGATTAACCCAGCGTCCGTTCAGATGTTATGTAGTCTAGCCCCAAAAATTACTATTAGATCCTAGAGAAATTTATATGGGACCACCGAAAAGATGTACTGTTCAACATAATAATAATAATAATAATAATAATAATAATAATAATAATAATAATAATAATAATAATAATAATAATAATAATAATAATAATAAAATTCGGTGTACCTATGTCAAAGTTATTCGTGAACATACCTAGAATATATATAAACGGTTTGAAGTGAGAACCTTTTCCTTTTCTTGAAGTCACTTAATAAAATTAATTTATTCCTCCTCTCTGATCTAGTAGCTAGAGCGTGTAGCAAAGTTGTCTGATTTGATTCCGAGTGGAAGATTATTAAACCTTGAGGACATTGCGATGGTTCGGATTCCATTTCAAACTGTAGGTTCAAAATGAAATGAAATCTTTTAGTTTTACGTCCCATGATTAAGCCGTCTAGGCTAAAGGAGACGGAATGATGAGTAATGAATGAAAACGGTAGAATGAAGAATGTGGGAGTAAACGGAAGAACCCCGAGAAAACCCACGCACACGGTGTTCGTCCACCACAAAGCTCACTTGGTGCCGGCAACTGGAGGCTCAGGCCTCATATACACTGAGAAAAAAATGTAGGTTGCGTACTTAAAAAGGTAAGTTACATGCGTAATTCCTGTAGCTTTTGGACTTATCGTACAGCAGATATATAACTGAAAACGCATGTTTTATAACACTTGCCGTGTAAGTGTTCCATCTATAAGTACTTTCGGTATGAAACAATGCTGTCAGGATCTCACATACAAATGGACGTATATAAAATATAGCTGAGGAATGTAACATAAGTATATGCATGTGATATACAGAAAATTCTTAGATGTCAGACATCCTGCAACGGCATGATGTAACATCTAAGGACAGTGCCTATGTAGTATAGGGATAACGAATGCTATGTACTGATTTCTGTAGTAAGCAAGGGGATTCCGTATATTTGTACAATATACCGTTGTCCGGAGAACTGATTTTTCTCAGTGTAGTTTCTGTGCTGAAAAGAGATTATGAACTTCAGCAACCAATTAACCGATAAAATTCTTTTATATACTGTACATAAACTTATATATATATATATATATATATATATATATATATATATATATATATATATATATATATATATATATATATATATATATTTGTTTTGCTTCCGTGCTCCCTATTATATTTGCACTTAGTGTGTGTGCTATTGAGAACGTAATTATTGGTTCGACTCTCGGTAGGATTTTTTTTTATTTACCACAACCTTTCTAGAGAATTAAAAAGTTTATACAGTACTTGCGCTACGATGTGGTGAACACCGGTCTAGATATCCTGAAATAACAGTCATCGGACCTAAATTTGCTGGCCACACATCACGCAACGAGAAGCTGTATTGTCGAACATATTGCTCTACGGTAGCGGATTTCAATTTTGTTAGGTTTGTTTTTTGACGCATTAACTATGTAATTAGATATTCTACGTCGCCCCTGTAAAAATGAATTAACTTTTTTATTTCGCAAAGCTAATGCCAAGCTACTTTGTATTTATAATTATAAAGACACACCAGTCATAGAACTATCAAATAACATGAAAAAATATAGTTATCCTTCTGAAAGATATAAATTCAACGATATTATTGGCCTTCATCATCATCACAGGTATTCTCCATTACTGACAGGTCACTTGCCGCAACTGAGAAGCTTCCATGCTCTACGGACTTTCGCTAACCTTTTCGTTTTCATGCAAGATTTTTCAGTTTTATATTGTCCATTAATTGTAGTCACTTCCGCTTGCTCACTCTCTTTCCTGCCATCATATCCTCTAGCACGTCCCTCATGATATAGTTCCTTCTTAACCAATATCCCAACTAGTTTCTCTTTCTCTATTTAATAATACCTAAAATGATTCATTTCTCCCCCACCATTTCTAACACTCTCTAATTCATTTCCTGCTCGACCTAGCTAATTCTCTATATTCTTCTCCACACCCACACTTCGAAAACTTCCAGTCATTTTTCATCATTTTTCCATAACGTCTATGTTTCTGCACCATACAGCTGAATCCTTCACATAGTGATGTGAGGTGGAAAAGTTTCCTCTATATTTTTCCGGAAAATCTTCCGTTCTAAAAAAAATATCAGTTAATCAAGTAACAATTCCTCAGCAATCATAAAATTGGTTGAATTCATATATAGAGATGTAAAAAAGTGAAAGATCGTTTAAAGAATCTGAAAATTTTCGTGGCTCACACAATTTTCAGTATAGTATGTAGGAACAAGTTAAGCAATTTTTCATGAATCGAAATATTTTCTGTCTTTATGGAAAAATTGAAGAACTTTTTATGAGTAAGAAAATTTTCATCATTTTGAAGCGAAAAGGAAAACACCTTTTTGTGAATCGGAAAGTTTTATTACTCTGTAGATACAAGTGAAAGGGATTTTCATAGATCGGAAAATTTTCCTCCCGATGTAGAAACAACTGGAAAAAACTTTTAATAAGCCGGACAATTTTGGATATTATGTATAGTGATGTTAGGTGGAAAATTTTCCACTATGTTTAACTGCCCATTCAGCTACTAAATTGAATTTCTGTAGAGGAAAGTTAGTCAGCAACAAATTATAATTTTCCAATTAGCTTTCGGGAACCGGAAAATTTTCTAATATTTCAAGTTGGGAAGTAAACTTTTACACAGTGTTTCTCTCTCTCTCTCTCTCTCTCTTCCTCTGCGAGCTCCGTTGCTAAGCGGTTAGCATACGTGCCTTTGGCATGGAAGACCTGGCTTCGATTCCCAGCGGGAGCTCATGTAGTTCGGATTTCACGTTAATCAGTTGGTCCCGGATTATATAGTCTCGCTGCTAAAAGGGACGTTAAACTCAAAATCAACTCAATTCAACTCCTCTCTCTCTCTCTCTCTCTCTCTATCTATCTCTGTGTATGTATGTATGTATGTGTGTGTGTGTGTGTGTGTGTGTGTGTGTGTGTGTGTGTGTAGGTAGGTGTGTGTGTATGTGTATGCAAAGTGCAGAGAACATACATCAAGTCCATAGAGTACAAATATCCCATTTTATTATTTAAAATTTCAATTTATTAAAAGTCATGAATGTTTTCCGATTCATAAAAACATATTCCACTTATTCCTACATCGTTGTTTAGCCGTAGAATTTATTGGCAATAAATATTGTCTTAGAAAGATTCATGAAGTAAAAATCTAACTATTCTTCATTTCTAGAATGTTTCACTATGTAAATTTTTACTTCCCAACCTGAAATATGAGAAAATTTTCTGGTTCCCGAAATCCAATTGGAAAGTTATAATTTGTTGCTGTCTAATTTTCCTCTACAGGAATTGTATATCTCAATGTGCAGTTGAATATAGTGGAAAATTTTCCACCTAACATCACTATACATAATATCCACAACTGTCCGGATTATGAAAAGTGTTTTCACTTGTTTCTACATCGTGATGAAAATTTTCCGATTCATGAAAAGTCCTTACATTTGTTTCTACAGAGCAATAAAACTTTCCGATTCAGAAGTTGTTTTACTTTTTGCTTCAAAATGATGAAAATTTTCCGACTCAAAAAGTTCTTCAATTTTTCCCTACAAGACAAATATTTCGATTTATGGAACATTGTTTCACTTGTTTTTACATAGTACTGAAAATTGTGTGAGCCATGAAGATTTTCAGATTCTTTAAACGATCTTTCACTTTTTAACATTTTATACATGATTTCAATCAATTTTATGAATACTGAGGAACTGTTACTTGATCACTGATATTTGTTAAGAACGGAAAATTTTCCGGAAAAATACAGAAGAAAATTTTCCACCTCACATCACGGCTAAACAACGATATAGGAATGCGTGAAGTATATTTTTATGAATCGGAAAATATTCCGTTTCAAAATTTTCCGGAAAATTTTCATCACTGTACAGGACAGACAATTCTTCGATTCATGAAAAATTATTTCACTTGTTCCTACATAGTACTGAAAATTGTGTGAGCCATGAAAATTTTCAGATTCTTTAAACAATCTTTCAATTTTTAACATTTCTATACATGAATTTAATCAATTTATGAATACTGAGGAATTGTTACTTGACCACTGATAATTGTTAAGAACGGAAATTTTTCCGGAAAAGATTAGAAGAAAATTTTCCACCTCACATCACGGCTATACAACGATGTAGGAATAAGTGGAGTATGTTTTTATGAATCGGAAATTTTCATCGCTGCCTTCACAGGAAGCATTTTATGAGCCTTTTCCTCAATTTTTTACTCAAGGCCCGACAAAATAATATTTTTTTCCTCTTAAAGCCTTCTTTCCCCATTCGTATCCTTGCTTTATTCACCTTCACACTTCATATCATTACTAATAATACTACCCAGGTATCAAAAAAGAAAAAAAATCTAAAGTGAGACATATACCAATATATAGGTTCATCGAAGTCAATAATATACTACATTATAGTGGTATAAATCCTTATGCGTAGTTTTCGTAAAATCGAGAAAAACTTTCGTAAATCTAGAAATTGATGCCGTAAAATAATCACGGCAGATATTAATATTAAACTGATACTAAAATATATTGTTATCAATGTTTTCATTGTGACTGTAGCGAGACGATAGTAACGGTATTCTGAAATGAAGTATAATCCAAAATTATGAATAACTCTTATAGTTTTTATAAATTAATTTTTGTTTAACTATAATATTGTCATAATATTATATATATATATATATACAGTGTTAATGAATTACACCGACAAACTGTAAGAGGCGATTCCTCACATCAAAATAACAGAAAAAGTTCATATGGACCTATGGCGAAAAGTGCATGAAGAATGAAGAAAGTGGGAGGAAACGGGAGAACCCTGAGAAAACCCACGCGCACGGTGTTTGTCCACCATAAAGTTCACTTGCCGGGGGCTGGGATCGAACCCGGGACCCCAAGCACCAGAGGTGAACGCTCTACCACTGAGCCACCGCGGCCCCATATATATATCAAGCTATAGATCAGATGAAGCTGAACAAAATTAGATCCTTATAAGTAAATTCGGATGCGTAAGTTTTGAGCGTAAGTATTGTTGAGAGTAAGAGCGTTGTATTGTTCTGCTAACGCACACTCTTAATAGTGACACATATACTTTTAATAATAACGCGCATACTACTAGTAATAAAGTTTTCTGTAAATGTCACACCAATTGTTCCATCGCTGCACACTACTTGTCGGAACACAAAAGTTTTAAAATAGTCTTCTATTGGTTCTAATTACAGATAGTTCAGTTTATCTTAATAATAATAATAATAATAATAATAATAATAATAATAATAATAATAATAATAATAATAATAATAATAATAATAATAATAATAATAATAATTATTATTATTATTATTATTATTATTATTATTATTATTATTATTATTATTATTATTATTATTATTATTATTATTATTATTATTATTATTATTATGTGTCTGTCGACAGGATTTCACATAGAAAGGAGTGAACTAAAGCCATCAAATTAGGTTCACTGGTAGATTCTCACAAACGCTCCCCTTTTTTTTTCGATTTTCGGCTCATGGGAGATTATCCACAGTATGAAAATTTGTCCATGTTTTTGATTTTCTAAGAACGCCTGTCCTGTATGCAATTAGCATTACATATTGTTTTGCGGGCTTATATAACAGCAGAGGATAAACACTAGCGTAATGGAATGGCTGTAGAAACATTCTTACTCCTCTCATCCTCTCATTTGTCCAGAATCTGAATTAAGACCGGACAACAATGGGTGCTTACAGCCAATAACAGGGAAAAAGTCGTATAATTACTATTAAATGTATTTCATATTGTGATATGCATTTAATCATTAAATGTTTCACAAAAATCGTGCCTTAATATAATTCTGCAAGAACACCACACGGTTAAAAATATATTCTCTGTTTCTATACAGTCATTTCATACTTTAGATGGTAAACACATGCAAAAGCAGAAACTTGCATAGATACGCACGTATAGATATGTGAGCAGGCTTCTATAATTCATTTACGCGATAGCCGCAGTAGTGTGAGTTGTTTTCCTTTTTGCTATTTTCGTTGACTAAATTACCTGTGGCTCACCATGTTTATTTTTTCTTTTTTTTAACCTCATGATTCCCTCTTTCTTTTATGGTTCCCGGAATGACGCACTTCCGGAATTAGTGGAACTCACTCTTCTTTACGTTTACAGCGGAATGCCTCCGAATGGCCGCTTTGTCACATAATTCAGTATACATTCTCGGTCGACCAAGTTTTCTCTCCCATATAAAAATGTAAACACATTTTACATTTTATGGTTTTGGAGAATCTAACATTGATTTTCTCTTACATGTTGGAAAATAAATTGGGCGCCTATAAAGCGTTTCTGCTTATCACAAAAGAAAGCCGTGACTCAGAAACTTTTGTAGGTAGTTTCGGAATTTGTATGAAAACTCATCAAGTTTTTGCGACACTGTTACTATATAGAATATATCTTTTAAAATAATAGGATATTGCACAGTAAATTAAGTAAATTGTTATATGGATGAAACTTATTGCGTTAGGAACAAAAGATGTAAAAGTTTCAGGTGCCTTAAACTTATTGCTTCAATATGTTCACCTAGCAATGATTCCAGAAAATTCTTCCGGAGGGGAGACTTTCAATACACAGGGAACGGAAACAGACTCCTACAATACTGGTAACCTACGTTGAACAAGATCGAAGATATGCTCCGGGGGAAATCTTATAGCTCTGGGAGGGAGAATGTCTCCCTAGGGCCACCCCTGATGTTATTAATGTTAGTACCCTTGACACGTTGCATAGAAATCAAGTTTCAGCAATACCTGACTATGTACAATAGTGTTCTGCCCTGCAATGCACGTGTATCTGGTCACGTAAATTATCTGGAGAAAGATAGGAAATATTTGTACTTAAACCAGTCTTTCCCAACTGCTGTGTAGTGCAGCACTATAGACTCTGTTGCAAAATTTTATATGTAAGAAATAACATTTTTAATGTTACTATTAAGTATTTAATCAGGAGTGTAGGTACGGGAGTAAATCGAGTTGCTTACCCCCAAATGATTTCCTGCCCCTCCAAATACAGTTCCTAAGCGGTTAGAGTATGCGACTGTCGTGGGAGACACGGGTTCGATTCCCGACGGGAGCTCATGTGGTTCGGATTCCACGTTAATCAGTAGGTCCACGTCTCATATAGCCTCAATGCTGAATGGGACGTCAAACTCAAACTCACTTCAACTCCAAATACAGTTCGTCTGTTGTTTGTTTATTGTATATGTCGAGTATATACAGGGTGTTTTAAAACAACATCGACAACGTTTGGGAGACGTTTCGGAGTTATAGACTGCCGAAAACGTGAAAAAGTGAACTTTAGAGGTCCATAGCTCCGAAACTATGGGAACTACTGTAGTCGGGTCAAGACTTCACTAAGGAACTAATATGTGAGTTATCCAAAAATACATATTCCAGATTCTCAAGGCACTCACGAGACAACTTTTATAGAGGGAGTTTGGCTAAGAGCATATAATTTGAAGTACTAAGTACCTCCATAAAAATTGTTGCGGAAGCACTACAGGATTCTGAAATATGTATATTTGAATAGAACACATACCATTTCCTAATTGAAGTCTTGACCCAACTACGGTAGGTCCCCTAGTCTTGGAGCTATGGACCTTTAAAGTTCATATTTTCCTGTTTTCGGCAGCCTATAACTCCGAAAGAAAGCATTTGTGTATCCAGGTTGGTCTATACTTTTTGTTTTATCTTGGTGTCAGAAATCACCTCCCAAACGTTGTCGGTGTTGTTTTGAAACACCGTGTGTACACCACATGAAGAATATTTGTAATAGAATATGGAAGAAAGACATTTTTAATAAAAAAGTATTTTAACACCCGTCAACACGTTAAAACGTTAAAATAATTATGAACTTTCCAAACGCATTAGCACAATACTCATCATATTACCACAAAGTTATTTTTATTATGTGGATACACATAATTATGTAACAGTGTCATATCTGGATTTGATAATTTTTCGAGTTTATAGTACCATAACCATTTCCCTCAAACAAACGCAAACTTAAACAAATGGACTTCCATAAACAGTTTTTGTTTTGTAATGGAATAGTTTATGATACATTTACTACAAACTATTGTTCTAAGTTCATACACTTTTACTACAAACTGTTGTTCTAAGTTCATACACTTTCAAAGCACACGTTTCAATGACTTGGAGGAAATAAGAAATTATATTCCTGCATTTAAAGCATCTATGGCTATTTTAGCCCGTCACATATGAGGGAGCACATTATTCAGGGAAGTGGGAAAGGAAGAAAGGAATGACGAAAGAAGGAAGCGGCTTAGGATCTTTACGTTAGGAACCATTCCGGTATCTACCTGGTGTAAGGTAGAAAAACCCGGGAAAACATCACTCAGGGTGGATAGCCTGAAAAGGCTTGTATTCTTTTCCTACCAAGTGTTCCCACCGGGAATCGAACCCAGGACCACCAAAGATGAGAGTGTTATACTTCGCGGGGCTACCATGTTTCAATGAAGTAGCATACTACAAATACAATGATATGTATGTGTACTATACGTATATATACCGTGTAGCGAGTTATTAATCCTTTGTGTACTAAAGAAGACTTTTGAATTACTTTTAGTATCTAACAACTCTCTCTTTGAAGAATTCATGGATTAGCCATAGAAAAACCCGCTGTCTACACCACATCTTCAATAATAAGTTAAAAACAAGTTTCAGTCATGCCAGTACGAAAAGCATGAGGAAACAATTTAACATCAGTAGCAAAGTTTCAAATATAGCCAAACGTAACATAAATATGTCTCGTTATCCTCAGCGTTCAGTAAGGTGTGTCGTCAATCAAATTGAAATGAAATTAAGTATTTCAGTTTTACCTCCCACGCTTATGCCGTGTAGACTAAAGAAAACGACGATGGTGAAAAATAAATTAAAAGGTGAAATAAAGAAAGTGGGAGAATCTCGAGAAGACCAACGCACGCGGTACTTGTCCAGCACGAAGCTCACCTGGCGCAAGCTGGGATCGAACCAGAGACCCCACGCACTAGAGGTGAACGCTCTACCACTGTGTCACCGTGGATCCGGTCAGTGAAAAAATGAGTTTGAAGCACGGACTTAAACTGTGATAAAAAGATTTTTTAAGTGTGGAATGCAGATTGGTTACAGGAGATTGTCTTCTGATGACTCGTCATTTTGTCTAGTGGCTTTGCAGTGATTCCAAATAAACTGACACTAACATTTCTTGGACTGTACACCCATGTAAGGTGGTAAATATCTTTTTCATTTATTTATAGAATCCAGCCGCTTGTTTGTATACCCACATAGATATATTTTCAAACAGAGGTGCCTGTTCATAACCAAGTTTACTGACACGCATGGTCCTAAGTTTGACATCGAGTAGGAGTACCAGCTTTAAAAAAAAGTCTCATATAATATCGAAAACCAAAAGGAATTTAAATGTAAATTAGTAGGGTGAACTTTTAGAGCAGTGAGGAATTCAATTCAGTCCATATTTGTCCAATATTAGTGAACTAATCCTTGTAACAGCAGCAGTAACGAATCCTATAGGATGACTGAAAAACTTCTATTCCAAAAAGGGGTCGTCATGAAACATTTCGTGAAAAATTTTAAGCAAGTTGGTCATTTCTCGAAAGAAAGTTAAAGATGAACTTGCTTCGTCGTATAGGTCTGACACGATGCTCTTGGTAGTGCAATGACTCTCAATGTTTCAGTATGTCCCATGGTGCAAACATACGCCCTCTAGATTAGAGTCTATGATATAGAAAGAAGACAGGTGGTTGAAGTATCAAGATATGGGAACTGCCTGTCCCTGGACACATTTCATAAAGATAAGAAAGCACATTCAATTTTCTATGTAGTAGTACTTCAAGTATTACATAGTCCAATGTCGGTTGATACTCTTCTTTCTGAAGGAGAAGAAATAATATCTTTTACCATTTCTCAATATAGTACTATTTTAAACCATAGAATATAGTATGACTTTTCTGAATTTAAAAGCACTTTTTTGGATTAAACTATATTTTCTTTCTTCCTTGTTTTGATGTATCATTACTATGGATCTGAAATAAAAATGATGAAATTTTCCATTTTTACTAACTACACGATTCTTAGCTAAGACAATACAAGGTTTAATTATTTTTTTTTTTCTTTTCATAAGAGAAATAATTTATAAGTACAGAATAATCTCGCTGATCCAGTTTCCCAGTAATATGGCTCGAAAAACCTTTTTCTTTTGTACTGTCGTCACCACAAAGACAATTGTGTCTCCATGTCAACAGTGAGTGTAACCTTCCCCATTGGTCATAGTGGCTAGTGCGCACGTCTTTGGTGCAAAGGGTCTCTGGTTCAATTTCAATGAAAGCGCATTGAAGTTTAAACGTTAAGACTGATTGGAATTCTACCATTAATTTTAGTCCACGTTTCAGCTTCCTGCCGAAAAGGGACGCTAAAATTCAACAAACAGTAGGCCTAAACCAAATAACAGGAACCAAACAACAATAAACTCATTTTCTCTGTTCCATTCATGCCTTATTTATTTTAAATTACACTTCAAACGCACTGACTACATTCATCGTCAGAATTTTACTAATTTGGGGAATTGTTATGCAATTACTGAAATATAATTTGTTACGATTTTATATTTCAAAATTAATCAAATATTGTTATAATGAACATTTCCTTTCTGTACAAAAGTTGTAGTTTGATACTATAGAGTAGAACTAGTCTTTAATATAACACATACCAAATATCTCAGAAAAATATTTCTTAGAGAGATACAAAGCTTCAAACAATACAAAAATACTCTGCTTACGTCACAGCAATAAAAACAAGCTGTTTTAGTGTGACGTCATATATCGGTTTCTTCTCTGAGGCGTATTTGAAAGCTTTTGCGAATGCTTTCATAATGCTGTTTCTTAATGTAAACTTCGAATTAATTTAGTGGAATAGTGGAAGGAAAGTTACAAAATAAGTGAAAGTCTTACAATAAATAAAAATAACGTGTTAATAAGATCTATTCTCCTCGTTTAAAATACACTAAAAATCATTTGTAATATTCTATCATTACAAATATAAACACACCCATACCAAGATGTCAACAAGATTATTTTATTACATTATTAGACCAGAAACATTATTACATTATTAGGAGTATAGATACTATATCAATTCAAATTAAAAATAAATCACGTATAGATTGAGAATATATACGTAAGTCGCCATATTATAGCTACATATATTGCTTTACTTACTTTTGAAAAATTTAAAAATCTTTGTGCTTTGAAAATCTGCTGGCGCCTATACGAGTACATTTCTCCACAAATTGAAAATCTGTTGGTATACGTGTACTTTATACATGTATTGAATTTCCCACACTATTATACTACGGCTACAAATATAACACTTTCTGCACCAAAATGGTTTTAATGCCTTTTTTAAAAGTCCGTATTTCACTACATCTTTTACATGGTTTCTACCATTTAGCTACTGCACATATTAGCAATTGGTTACCACACATCATTGCTACAACTATTCTTATCTTAATACTATAAGAACGTATTATATAACAGCTTTACTGTTTTACTATATTTCCCCAAAGGAAATGGTTTCGTGGTCTACGTGGTGAAATGAAGTTGAAGAAAATTGCAGCAAACAGAGACAGATAGATAGACTACCGAAAGAGCATCATGGACAAGAGCAATGCTTAACAATTTTTCTTCTGACCTAGGTGCCAGCTCTCAAAACTAGGCACCATAATAATACAAGTAATATTTGATACATGGGCCTACATTTTGGATTTAAATTATCTAGGCGCCAGAGTGGTATCTCCACCGCCATGCCTACCTGGCGCTCGGAATTTTTCGAGCCTGAACAAGAGGAATATTAATAGGTAATTCATTATGTATTACATGTGTTATTTCTAGGAAACTTTAACTTTTTCTACTCAACAATCTCACACGAAGTAGTATTCTGAACATACAAACATACTTATAATTTTTCTCTCGTCGACTCTTAAGTGAGAAATGTTTGGTATATAGTTGTACACTTGCAAAATATTAGAACATGAAAGTATTGTGTTTTGATCGTTTTCTAAGGTCTACAAAGGGGAAAAAAATTCAACCCTTGGTTAAATTTCATTAGTGTACGTTGGTTTCCCTTATATTGCTTCACTCACTGGAATAGAATATTGTTCATATTACTCGTCATGACATATCACAAGTATTTGTAATCAGAGGATACAGTGGATCACTGGTGTAATGACCACCTCTGATGCGAGGAGTCCCTGGTTTAATCTTTGGCCATGTGAGATTGTGGTGGACAACATTGTGTCCGTGGGTTTTCTCGCAACTTTGGCATTTCCTCCCACATAACCATTCCAACAATTCCTTCATAATCATTCACTTTCATTAGTCATCTGCCTCCCTTAGTCTACAAAGCTTAAACGTGGGACGTGAGACTAGAAACTTCATTTCATTGTATTTAATAACCAGCCAATTTGAGCTAGTTTGTTATCGTCACTGTCCTATTATATCTGTTTATTTGTTGACTTAAATGGTAATTCAAATGTTAAAAACACTTCTGTTGATTTGTAAATTCATATGGACTAATATAAACAATTTACGAGAATGCTCCATTGGCTAATGACAACGACGGTAGGGAGAAATTATTATTATTATTATTATTATTATTATTATTATTATTATTATTATTATTATTACTAAGTTTTCTGCCTTTCGCCAGGTCCTGGGACTAATGAGGATTTTTATTTTATGGTGAAATAATATTGTTAATGTATAAAGTAGTTCGATAATAGCACAGAACAATTCTCAGAATGCTCATGGACATGATTATCATCTTCCTAATATTGAATTCACTAGAGAATTTACATTATTTTTCACTTGAAGAAACATTTTCTCCTGGGTAACACCTCTCGTTAGGTGGATTTCACTGAAGGCAGATTGTATTGAGAAATAACTTTTTTTTATCGGAACTTTCCTTTCTTTAATGCTTTAGGCCGCGAACTTATCAGTCACTTTTCATATACAAAAACGGGTCGAGTTGATAATGTCCTCCTTCCTTGAAGTCAATTGAAAATAGAAATAAGTAAACAGTATCTTGTATTTAATACCATGTGTACAATCTGCTCTAAAGTTCAACAATCGCCTTTCAAATGTACATGATGTAAAATTATATATATATATATATATATATATATATATATATATATATATATATATATATATATATATATATATATATATATATATATATATATATATATATATATATTGTTATATACAGGGTGTTTCAAAACAGCACCGACAACATTTAGGAGGTAATTCCTGACACCAATATAAGGCAAAAAGTATAGGCCAACCTGGGTACACAAATAATTCCTTTCGGAGTTATAGGCCTCACGAAAATATGAAAAAATAACTAATCCTAAGGTACTTCCGCAATAATTTTTGTAGAGGAAGTTTGGCTACAGAGATATAATTTGAATTACTCACCAACTACTTCTATAAAAATTATTGCGCAAATACCGAATTGCGAAATGATTCTGAAACATGGATTTTTGGATAGGATACATACTAGTTCTTAAGTGAAGTCTTGACCCGACTACGGTAGGTCCCATAGTCTTGGAGCTATGGACCTTTAAAGTTTATTTTTTTATGTCCGAAAGGAAGCATTTGTTCATCCAGCCTGGCCTGTACTTTTCGTCTTATCTTTGTGTCAGGAATCACCTGTTAAACGTTGTCGATGTCGTTTGAAACACCCTGTATATGTAAAATTATAAGTAGTGAAATGTATGATAAAGTAAAGACTTGTAAACATGCAAACATACATGAACAATTTGGGAAGAACTTCTTTAAACTTCAGATGAAGAGTATTCATCCTAAAGGTTACATTCGGGTATATGATTCGTATACATCTGTATAGCTGTAATGATTTATCAATAGAAAAATACATTGATCATACAGGAAACATACTGCACTATTCGTCTTTTAGTAAAAGGAGCAGCATAGGTGCTAAGTAAAACATTTTTGTTGAAAGATCTCATATCATCTACCGGCAATGCTCAAGAACGTTGTACTTAAATGTTCAAAGTAGATGTGATATACTTGCTGTACATTCGAAAGCAAAGTTTAATACAGAAAGAGTGAAACATTTAAGCCATACTTTATCGGTAACAAAAGAAAAGTAATGACTGTACGAATCATTTTTGCTTTTGTCTGTATGTGTACGTAATTACCAAGTGAGCGTTGTTGTACAATCCGCGGCAAAAAACCTGCAACATGAGGATGTAAGTTCATTGTGAAACTACGCCTAACAACACAACGAATGAACATAACGTCTAAGTGGAACGAATCACGCCAGGATAAACCTCGGCCTCCTCCCGTGCACACTTATTTTGGAGCAAAAGACTTCGTCATTTCACAATAAACTTATATGCTCATGTTGCAAGTTTTTTGCCGCGGATTGTACAGTTGTCTGTTTATAATCTGAGGTTTCGGTCTTAAATCTCTTCATCAGCTATGTTGACTGCTAATTTTAAAACATGTTATGTGATTCTGTGAGTAAATAATAATATACTCCCATCTCTTTTCGGCCAATCAATAGACCTATTTCCCAGAGGCGAACTAACACTTTGTGGAAAATGATAATATTTTCCACAAACAGGGAATATACAGACGATAAATCTCACTATAACTTGAAATTACGGGGTGGAGATCAGTTCTCGACACAGAGGAAGAGGAACATTAAGCAGGGTTGATAGTCATACAAAAACCTCGGACACGTATAGAAAGCTTTAGATTTACATGTGAGGTGCAAATATTCTACAGCGTAGGTCTCAATTGATGGCATGTGGTCTGGGCGAAAGGTCCTAACACGATGTTGCTATGTGGTGAATGATATAAATGAGTAGATGAATTTTAAATCGTTTCTTTCCTGCATAATATAGTGTGAATATATAAAAAACTTGACAACATCGCAACCCTCTCATTTGCTAACAACGCTGACAGGAAACTGAGCGCCACCTTCAATTGCCATAAATACTGTCCCTCAGCATAAGTTAGTATGCTCTTGAACTAGTGATGCTGTATATTGTTGATGTAAGCGATCCTTGCTATTCTATATGCAGATTTAGAGGGGGTGAAGACACCAGTGTTGCAGATGCCCGGTGAGAGAGAAAACCGAGAATCTTTCACTATTCCCTCCCCTTCCTAGGAGTCTATGCTGGATCTGCCCTAGATCCTTCCTCTCACTAATACCGACCCCAAATTATAGTAATAAGTCTCTAACGTCCGCAAAACACACCCAATGTTATATTTACAAAATCTGAGTTTGATTAATAAATATTCAGGGAAACATGTTATTGAAAATTGGGGAGAACATGATCTCTTTCAACTGCAATTATAACAACTAGTAGTTCTTAAAAAGAAAAGACCACATCGGAGATAATTGTTTGTTTTAAAACGAAAGTTATCTTAGAATATTTATTTAAATATTCAGTGAAGAGGAGTAAGTGAGTCCTGATATTTGATTCACTTAAACTTCTAAAGTGGGAATTATATGAAAACGTCAATAAACACATACATTATATCGTGTTAAAATCGAATAATATTTAGGAAAGTTATAATAGGATGTATTTGTTTTAAACGTTCGAGGGAGGGCAGTGGTTCACTTCCTCGTTCTCAGGTCAGTTAATTTTAAATCCAAATGGTGAAAAATTATTGTAAAGCCTCAGAAAGTATATTCCATACTGTATCAAAATCTAATACTTTTACGAAAGATTTCTTGCATCATATTTTTCATCGGGAGGGTGGTGAAAGAATTCATACTACAGGTGGGACCTAAAATCACTGGTCATCCTTGACTGATTTTAATCCTAAGCACTGATGATTACAGAAAATACTCGAAGAAAATATAAATAATACATTATATCAAACTGAATGACTTTGAGATCAGTTGTTGTTGACCTGAAAAGATCGAAAAAAATGAAATATTTGTTTTACCTACCACGATTATGCCAGTTAGGCTAAAGAAGACAGTGATTATGAGAAATGAATGAAATGGTGGAATGAAGAAAGTGAGAATAAACGGGAGAACTCCGAGGAAACCCACGAGCACGGTCTTTCTCCACCACAAAGTCCACACAGTGCGAGCTGGGATCGAACCGGGGATCCCAAGCACCGGAGGTGAGCGCTCTACCACTGAGCCACCGCGCCCACCTGAAAAAATTCGAGAGATGTGGTAATGTCACTACTTTATTCTTTACTGATTTCAGTACAATGCAAAGTTAATGGTTGGACGACGTATTAGACCAATATCGAAAACTTTTAACGGAATTCATCGTGAAACAATTTTTAATTCGCGGGGGGAGAGGGAGTAATCAACCTCATATGAGAGGACTGAATTTACCGTTCCTTCTTGACTGATTTTCATCCCAAGCACTGGGGATTACAGAAAAGAGTCTAAGAAAATATACATGATATTGTACGAAGTCTTGGCAGAAGCTTAGCAGCCATTCGTCGAAATCGTCGCATTCCCAAATCGTCGTGCAAAATGTGCTAAATGAAGCTTCAGGATAACCCTGATAAGTCTTCGTGTTGGTCTATTGTTCTGCGTCAGCCTTCCCTGATAAGATCACGGATTTTGGCGATGTTGTCCTCGATTCGCGCGCTTGAAGGACGACTGGAACAGGGCTGATCTTCAATGGTCATTTCCCCCTTTTCAAACCAAACAAACCATTCGTACACTAGCGTTTTACTGAGAGCATGTTCTTTGTAAGCTGTTTGCATCATTAGCACAGTTTCTGCTACGTTCTTACCGAGTACAAAACAAATCTTCACAGCCCCCTGCGTTCTTCGTGAGAGTCTGTCATTTCTTCGTGTCACACGTGCACTGCAGACACATACACGGAACTGACAGAGAAACCATACGCATCGTTGTCGGTTGACGTCACTTGACATTCTGTCTCAGGAGAGCCCTTCCACAGCGCTCTAGCAGCAGGGAGTATAATTCCGATTATTTTGGAGTCCCCTCGGATGAAATCGACTAAGGTTGTCACTGGTGATTTAAAATCTCAATTATTAAATCTAAGGTTGACACTGTGATTTCAAACGTAGATTAATAAATATCGTTAGATTAAGGTAGATTCGCGATTTTGAATGTGAATTATTAAATCAACTAAAGTTGACAGTGATGATTTCAAGTATGAACCATTGTATCGACTAAGGTGAACACTGGCGATTTGAAATGTGAATTATTAAATCGACTATAGTCGACACTGACAATTTCAAATGTGATTATTAAATCAATTAAGGCTACACTGCTGATTTTAAACATGAATTATTATTAAATCGGCTAAAGTTGACACTGGTGGCTTTAAGTCGAATAAGATTGACTATGTGAGGAAATGTTTCCAGCGCAGAAGAATCTAGCAGAATAAAGCAAATAAAGAAATATTTTTGTCAGTGTAATTTGTTTCTTATAACAGCTAAGCAGTTAGAATATAAATATTGTATTGCATTCGGTTGTGAATTACCTAATTGCTACTTTTGTTGAATTCATTGTAATATAACGTCAACGTATGTATAGACATAAAAATAATTTGAATACACTTTAATGTTTATTGTTTCTTACAAGAATTGCGTGTATGCTTTGAATTTAACTAAACATTATGTAGAAATGATGATAAGGTGTATTACATATTCATATGAATACTAATATGTGTGATAATGGTATTTGAGAGACATTTATAAAACGTTATTGCAAGATAAAACATTAAATTATATGGTGTAGGTGCAAGGTGAAAACATAAAAATATATTCCACCTTGTTTTAAGTTATCGCTAGTGTGCTATAAATCTTAAAGCTACCTAAATCAACTTCAATTGGTTTTCTTATTCTGACCCTTGAACTTCAGAAACATTTGCTCTTTTCTATTCGTACGTAACTTTCACGAAAAAATGTCTCTAACGCAAAACTTTCACTCTTATACAGGGTGATTCAAAAATCTAAATTCATCCTTGAAAGTTGAAACTGGCTGTAGAATTTGAACGAGATCTGCGCTGTGGATGTTGAGAGTGGTACTCTGCTTAAGAGAACATCTTGCTAACCATTGGGGGACTGCTACAAACGTGGAAATATCAACTGTTGTGTTGGAAGCATTTGCCAAGAGCTTGATCCGCAATACTCACCATGTAACATGTGTCAGCGATATCATGAATTTAAGTTCAATCGTATGTATCACGCAGTCCAATTAGTGGAATCTCTGTAAGTTGCAACTACAGCAACACCTAACCGAGAGAGACCTCAGCAGGCGATTAAGATTGTGTTGAAGAGCCTGGAAAAATGCCGTGTTAATACAGTTTCCGCACGAGGTGTTTTTTTCAGTGACTAGACACTTTTCTTTCTCAATGGCGATATAAACAAACAGAAATATTAATACTGATCAAGTGAGAACCCATAGGAGACTGATACCTGTAAATATGTGAGTGGACAGACACTTGTGGTGAGATGTGGAATGAGGAATACACGTATTGTGGATCTCATGTTCATTTTAGGTAGATTAAATGATGACTCATATAGAAATTTTTTACACGAGTACTATGTATTTCCGTCACTTCTGAATCGATAAAATGCGAATATGAGTTGCAGGTGCAGATCAACAGTTCCTTCGCCAGTAAATTGGCACATGAGGACCAGTGCAGTGGCCACTGCGATCTTTAAACACCATGCCCACACTCTTACACGTAGGGATACGTAAAAATCACTGAGTATCAGGTCAAAATCAACAGCGTCCGTGACTTACAACAAGGATCCTGATGTGCTTAGAAGGGTACACGAGGACTGGAAGTAATCCCTTGCGGAATGCATGAGCAAGCTGGTTGCCACATCAAGCACGAACTCTACCTGTTAGTGTCCCACATTGACATGTCACCTAACAGGAACAAAGTTAGGTTAAAATCAATATAGGATTCGTTTCAAACGACACATTATATATAGAGAGACTGATCCTTTATTATTTAAAAAAAAATCAGTTGTATTCAAGATAGTTATTTCGAGATGGCCACAATGATGACCACATGCCCTCTTAAGTAGAGCTCTACGCTAAATAACAATTGAACAAAATTAAACCCAATCCCACCAGTCGTTTCTAATTTGCAAAGGAAGATCCAATCTTTTGAATCACCCTGTATTTTAACTTCATTTCGTTCCTCGGCTTCCAAATAATTTTATAGTATCCTTGTACTATAAAACGCTCCAAACGTTGCATGTGACTAGATTCAAGTGTGAGGCTACTTGGTTTTTTAGTAATGGCAATGAAAGTGTCAATAATCTCAGGGGAATTAAACCAAACATCCCAAGCATCGCCGCTAAATCATATCCGGTGTAGGCATGAAAGGAGGGTACTGCCTGACATCGTTGAAATTACAAGAAAAAAAAGATAATCATTTCCGGTTTTATCGTTGATCTTTTGAGCGAAAACAGTAATAGGTAACGAGAAGCGATTTCCTGCGATCGATTGTTTCAAGAATATATTTTATGTCCATTCTTAACAATCTAGTAAAACTGTAAATGATAGATATCCACTATAATTTCTGGTTTCTATATTGATCTCTAACTAACTAACATGACGGGGACAAATAGCCTCGATGCTAACGTCCAGGCCCGTATCCAGGGGGGTCTAGGGGGGGCGGCCCTCCCTAAATTTTTGCTGGCCCCCTCTAAAATTTTCACGGTAGGCTTGCAAATAAACTATAATATGGTGATGAACTATAATATTGTTCGATCGGGCCCCCCTAACTTCAACCGCCCCCCCCCCTAAATTTTTGGCCTGGCTACCGGCCTGCTAACGTCCTCATTAAATCTCAATCAATCAATCGACAAATCTAACTAAGGAGCTCTATAACTTATGGAACCACGAGGTTCAATGCCACGTCCACAAAAGCTCTCCACTGAATACAGCTCCTGCTAGCTTTGGAATTTCTTGTAATAAAATAAAAGACAAATTCTGGTCAAAACAGATTCTACTTAATAAATAATATCGTTATAGTTTCGGCAAAGTGTCTTTGCCTTCATCAGATGCATTATAAAATACAATCTTTAAAACTACAGCTTACATATCTTAGAAAATTAGAGCAGGTCCTATCTAAGAACTAATAACACCTGTCCTTTCATTTTCAAAAATTTTTAATTGATCACATATATTTGCCACTTTTAATGATACAGCTTTCATTTGAAAGCTTAAACTTTAAATTGGCATATTTGTGTTATTTTAATGAACAATTTTTACTTTTGAAAACCTTAGACTTTTAGTTGGCTATCTGCTATACAATACAATTACTTTATTTCTTCTTTCTGTTCTGCTTTATCTCATATCCTTCTCCACACATTACGCATATTTAGTTCACTATTCCAGTTCATATGTTCCTCGTTTTCTATCTTATGTATCCATTCCGCTTCTTTCCATTTTCTTACAATACTTCTTCTCTCCCCTTCCAGCCCCTCTAGTCTATTTCATGTCCTGTATCCTTTACATGTTATAAATTGCGTTATTATCCCTCTTTAGTCTAACGTCGTCCTAGTGTCGTTTAATCATTTCCTCCAACCTCTTCCCTGTTTCTCTATCAACTTCTGTCCTTAGCCAACTGAATCCATGTTTTTACTTTGTATTCCTATTTGTGCAAGATCTATCTTAATATTGCCATCTTATCTATGTCTAAGTCTTCCAAATGGATGTTTTCCGAATGGATTTCCAGTAAAAACTTGAAAAGCGTTCCTACCTTCTTCTATTCTTGTACATGCCTGCTCACCTGAGCCTTCTAGATTTGATGACCCTAACAATGTTTGGTAAACGATATAAATTATGCAGTTCCTCGTTATGAAGTTTCCGCCATTTCCCATTCCCGTTCCTCTTTGGTTGGAATATTCGTCTCAGGATTTTGTTCTTAAATACTTTTAGTCTGCGTTCTTCCCTCAGGGTAAGCGACCAAATTTCGCAACTGTACAGCACTATATTGATCTCTATAGATTAATAAAAGATAAGAAATAGTGAAAAGCTTTATGTTCACGAACTTAAAAAGTTCCTTACTGAATTCTCTATGACTCTCTCTCTCTCTGTGTTTGTGTGTGTGTGTGTCTGTCTGTCTGTCTGTCTGTTATTTGCGAATTTTTCAATTTTGAGCCCTTCCTTCGATAGAAACTATCTGATGCCATTTTTCACATCACTCTTACCGTTCCCGAGATATTGGTCAAAATATTTCCGGTTTCGGGAGATTTAAGGAGCCATATCTCGGGATCCGTAAGTCATAGAGAGATCATATTGGCGTTGATCAATACCAATATTGATTCGGTTATTGATTCAATAATTATTGTGTCATTAGTTATTGATTGATAATTATTGCGTCATTAGTTATTGATTCAAAATAATTATTGCGTCATTAGTTATTGATTCAATAATTGTTGCGTCATTAGTTATTGATTCAATAATTATTGCGTCATTAGTTTTGAGTCGATAATTAATGTATCATTAGTTAGTGATTTATAATTATTGCGTCATTAGTTATTGATTCAAAATAATTATTGCGTCATTAGTTATTGATTCAATAATTATTGCGTCATTAGTTATTGACTCAATAATATTGGGTCATTAGTTATTGATTCAATAATTATTGGGTCATTTGTTATTGATTCATATAAATTTCGGATAAAATAATTCTTTTAAGTTCGATCTGACAATGCTCTTTGGGAATTCTCAATTTTTTAAAAATCGTTTTAGCTTTCTAAAATAGCAAGAAAGTTTTTGCAATCGATTGAGCGTCCCAAGAATATATTCGATCTTGATCCTAATATGTGTACTAAAATCCAAAGTGGTATAACATCTACTACCATTTCCAGTTTCAATATTAATTTTTTAAATACCACGTCATATAAACCAAATCGTTCAAAAGAATACTAGAGAAGGTTCTGGAATGATCTAACAATCACACTTCCCCTTATCCGCTTCTTAGTTACTTTAGTTTGATAAACAAGTTTCTTCTATATCTGACACGCAATATATGACGCAGGGTGTCATTTAGTCAACACGATATAACGTTAAGATAGAAAGAGAGAGAGAGAGAGAAAGCACTGAAAGATTGCTTACGAAGATAGAACTTAAGTAGCGTTTGAGTTAGTGAAGGTCATGCTGGAACCTCCTTTGCAGAATTGTAGTCGCCATCATGAAAAAACGTGTACTTACCCATTTAATGTGATTTTGAAAAACTTGACTGTATAGCTACGTCAAAGCAATGTAATATAATTTCTATAGCAACGAGCTAAAAATAAAATTGAACGGCATGGAAATCAAAACCTGGATCAGATCGTTAGCAATTGCTGTGGTGCATTGGACTTTGCCATGTAATAAAATTTACATTTTATTGTTTTGTGTGGATACATCATTTCTATAATCTCTTGTGTTCTTTATATTTTGTGCAGCTGATTGTTATCCAAATACCTCGTATGACTTGTCTTGAAATAATAAAAAAAAAGTTAGTATATATTGTTAGTGTTCAGCAATTGACATTCTCATTACACTTCCTACAAACTATTTTTGTTCTTAAAATTACAGCAAACCATTCTCGAATTATTTGTCATTATATAATTGTTAAATTACTATAAAACAATATGATGTTGACATTAAATAACTCCATAGGCTCGTAGTCAGTCCAAAAACGTAGGGGGTAGCCGGTAGAAGTTAGGGGGAGCCCAATCCAACGATATTATGGCTCATTTGCAAGTCTACCGTGAATTTTTTTGGGGTCCAGCAAAAATTTAGAACCCGGCCTCTCTAAATTCCCCTTGGATACGGATCTGTCACTCTTCATCATTGTTTAATATGAAGGGTACGGGGAAAAAACAAGGAATGTCCATGTATGTGCTTTTTCGGGTGCTTTGTCCTATCTGTTGGTGACTCTTGGTACTATTTGACTGTTTATGCCATGCATGCGTAGATGTAGAAATGTTCATGTAAAAAGTGGCAAAAGATTTTATAACCCTATTCTTTGTATGCGGTTTTCAATATTAAAACGCCGTTTTCTCGAAAATGCAGTTTTGTGACATTCCTTGTTTTTTCCCCTTACCCTTCATATATTTATTACATTTCCAATGCAATTTAACGATGATTGTTTGTCAGCATCTTTGACCATTATTCTTTGTAATTTTCTGAAAATCTTATAATGCATATTTTACTTTTCCAGGTCTATAAGAGGGAATTTTCTTCTTATGTTACAATATTGTGCAGGCTCCCCCCCCCCTGTGGCTCACGAACATGTATCCGTAATATAGCAAACCACGTATAATAAATATCAGTAATACCAGACGTAATATAGCAATCATGGAGATGGGACCCCTAAAAAATTTTCTTCGGATGCCCCTGATATTGTGTTAATGTAGTCAAATAGAACTCATTTAAGAGAATTAGATACCGGTATTCCGTGAAAAGATCTATCCGCAACTTGCATTCAGAAGAATTTGTGGTTTAGCTCTTTATGTTTGATTCTGAATTGTGAAAAAGTGGGTAGCAGTGTTGAGGTTTAACTTTTACTATAGTCAGAAGCTCTAAAGAATTCATTAATAAGAAGAGATGGTTGTTTAGTGGATTTTGAATCATTAATTGATATTATGTCATTTATAAGTAGCAAGGCTATATATGACAAGATCAGCAGCTCAAGGTGGGATCAGAACCATAGCGATAGCCTCTCACAGGAAGTCGAACCAAGAACCTCAAGCTAACTATTAGAGCAAGCATGAGGTAGGGTTACCATATGTTAGCATTTATGCAAACATGTCCGCATTTTGAAAGTGAAAATTTCCATCCGTTTCCAATTTCTGAACATATTATCATATTTATATGGTTGATTGTAGGCACACAATGATACATATTTCTTATTATTGCGCTTATTATGTGTTCTAAGCATATCAGCCAGATGAAGAGAACAGTACATTTTCTGTGGAGTTAGCTAGGTGGTAGTGATGTTCGAGCTTCGGCATTTCGTATTTATGGTAACTGTAATAAGACGGTTATTAGTTTGGTTAGTGTTTAACGACCGAGCACCGAGGCTATATGAGACAATACCTAATACTTAAAAGTGGGATTTCAATCAATATTGAAATTTATTCTCGAGAAAAGTACTACTATTAGGAATCAAAAGTATTACGAACACAGGAAACTCGAGCGTCAGAAACTTAACTGCGGAGGATCATAAAGAAAAAGTCGTTAAGTTACTTTACCTACGATTCTAGATACGGTGACGGTACCAGAGGAAAATATTTAATGCATAAATTTCTAGTTTGAAAATTATACAGCGAAAGTGATCTATTCGAATATAATTTCATATCATGGTAAATTAGATCCCAGTCACCCATATCACTGAGTTTTGTTGTAAATAATTGTTTTGTATTACAAGTATAATAATTTTAATGTATAATTGGTGAAAATAGTTATTGATGATGATGATGATGATGAAAATGGTGGATTAATCTGGTTGTGATATCCCTCAGTCGATCTTCATATTTCTTTTTCTTATAGTATTTTAAAATTTCACCATAAATAAAATAAATTTTGATGCAATAAAGAAATTTCCTTTCCTATCATTATCATGAATTTCAGATCAGAGATTATACATCAAACTATAATTATCTAAGTGGGTTTTCTAATGTTAAGAGACAATATAACGTTGTTGATTAGAAGACACAGTCAAGAACACATCTTCCTCATTTCTGCATTAAATAACTTAAATATTTATTTCTGAAACAGAAACAAAATCGTCATTGTTATTTTCGATAAAATCTTTCGTTAACGGAGATTAAACGTCAGTGCCATCTCTGTTCTTTTTTTACCCAATTAATTTGTACCCGGGAATTAAGTTTGTCTTTTTCTCCTAAGTGGATTGACCTTTTAAATAGATTCATTTTACTTATTTCTTTTTCAAATATATTTAAATGTTCCTTACTTCGTGAAATTTATTATATATGTAATTAATATTAATATAATATTATAATATTAAATATCAACATTCAATAATAACATTTAATTTAAGTAATTTTAACTTTATGTACTATCATGGCCACTGGTGCAAATTCCGGGGTATGAGGGGAACGTGTCACCCTCAATAATCCGATTTTAAAAGAGCTGTTTGGGGATAAGTGTGATTATTTGTGTCCGACTACCACGAAAGAATGTGAGATGAAATTGATTTCTCTTGCTTTTCCATTTCACTTTAATGATGTAAAGGTTTAAAACTTTTGACGTAGATGCAGTTCTGGCCTGGGAGTGTTTTCATCTATTCACTTTGACGGTATAACTTGGAGGTGGGAGAGGAGGGGAATTATAAAAAATAATTAACACTGAACAACTCTTGAATCAAACGACCAATCTCGATCAAATTTTCAACATAGACGACATTCTTGCCTAGGTTGGATTTTACTATTTCACTTTCTCCGAACAACGTAGGGGATGGGGAGGAGGGGGAGATATACAAAAATCAATAAATATAAAAATAGAAGTGACCATGTTCGTGAGTTAATAACTCTTGAACCACCCGATCGATCTCAATCAAATTTTCAACGTAGATGAAGTTCGAAGTTTTTTTTAATATTATTTCGTTTTGATGGTAGAACTTAGGGGTGGGAAGGGCAGGAGGGTAAATATATAAAAATAAATCAAACTTAATCACTCTTGAACCTAATTTGATCTCGATCAAATTTGCAACATAGATGACGTTCGAGCCTGTAAAGTTTATATATCACTTTGACGGTAGAACTTAGGGAGAGGGAGAGGAGATTAATATATAAAAATAAATAAAACTTAACACTTGAATCACCCAACCGATCTGGATCAAATTTTCAATATACATGAAATTCGGACCTGGGATAATTTTTATCATGCCGTGCCCAGCAACATGGGGAGGGGAGAGGGATATATAAAAATCACCGAAAATGATCAATATCAAAGAGCGCTTTAGTAAAAGTAAAAACGAAACATATTACTATTTCTCCTTAATTTAACCCAGCAAAATCTGGGTGTCTTAGATTCGAGGACGTCTTAAATTCGAGTAATTATCGAGAAATTCTTAATTAAAGATATTAACGTGTTATTAAAACTACTTTTCTAGCTATAAAAATTTTAATTTTGTATCATATTAAATCATTCAGACAGCAATAGTGTTCTGCGCCTGCGCAGGACGTGCAGGTCTGCTAGTTTATATAAAACGACTGTCCTAAAGTTTTATGTGGAACATTGTGACTGAATAATTAGAAACATACCATAAACATACTTTGCACCAGATGTAAGAATTTTAAAGAAAATCGCATGTATTTACAAACGTACGGTAATGATTTACAACACTGTATTTTAAACATATAATAGATATATAAGGAAAACTCGTCTGAACATTAGTAAACATTTAGTAAACATTAGTGAACGTTAGTAAAGTGCGTTAGTAAACATTTAGTTTGGCCATGGTTATTGAAATATAAACTTTGGTGCAAAGTAACCCCATATGTGAGGATACTTTGTACCGCATGTATGTTCAACGTAAGTACATAATGTTTCTGTACAATGATTTCCCTCCAGTGTTTGTACATTTCACTTCCTACACAAAACTGCACACAGTCTACAGATATTGATATTAGAATGATGAAACTGTCTCAGTACTTAGTATGAATTACCGATATTTATAAAAAAATTAGATCTATGTATTTTTTGCTAAAGACACATTAAATACATCTACATACTGATAGTATATCACATGTCCCACAAAAATGAACACTCAGGAACAGAAGAAAAATCCCCGTGAACTGATTTGCCTTGGTTGCTCTTTATGTCCAAGAATATAATCCAAACCGTAATTAGTGGAAGATTTACGGGGTTTGGGGTTTTCAGGCTTGAGCCAACCCAAATTGCAGGATTTATTTTTAAAAATCTGTTAGTCATTCCTATGCGTATAAGCTTCAAAGCCCCTAAAAGTCTAGTGATTTCTAAAGAAATGAAGCCTTTCTGAGTGAAGCCCCTCTCAAACTATTTTCCTGGATCCGCTACTATTCATAATTTATTTTCCAAGAAGAAATCCATTCCGGCATCCATCTAAATAGGACATTTATTTAACACTAGAAGGCAGGAGGTATCAATAGTAATAATTTCCTATCTAAGGAATTACTTTGGACCGGTGCAAAGTAAACCCTATTAGAAGCTAAATAAAACCTTCTTTTTCCAGTTTTATTTTTTCTATGACTTTAGTACGTTTCACACTTCACCTTCAACTGTTGCTTCAAAGTCCCTTTATACACAGTAGTATTCTACGAAACTGACTTAACTTTGACGGAAATTCTTGTACGTGATATCTTTCAAATTTTGACGGCCTTTACAGTGACTGCTTTCCATATCTCTATAACAACAAACCTTCCGAGTAATTAGAATCGATATTAATCGCCAACATTATAGCCAAAATACAGTTAGATATTCTATCTTACGGTGGCAGTTGAAACTTTTTTACAGTTCATGATTTTACCGACAGAGAACTGTGCAACACTTTGGATGTTTTGTACAAATTACCCCTAAAGTGCAAAGTAACCCCGTTTTACGGTATCAATTATAAATATGCATGTATATAGATTTCAGAATGTGTTCACAACATTGGTTTGTAATACTGATATGTACCACTACTTTATCTACATCGTCTGTTATATAACATACAACAGATTCACCATATACGTATAGGGTCGGATCCAGGATTTTCTGAAGGGGTGCACCAATAATTACCAGTACATTTGAATTGAATTGGAATTTTTTAAATGCCTTTAGGCATCTGTGGTGTGAATTAGGAAATGCCCTGGAGGAATGAGGAAGTGTCTGTTCTCCGTGAATCCATTTCTTTCAACTTTTAGAAAATTGACTTAAACTATCGATTTTGCAAGCAGGGCCGGATTTAACATTTTGGCGCCCCTAGGCCCAATAATTTTTTCCGCCCCCTAGTCTGGTTAAAGTTACTTTCTTAAAAACCTTCATTAAAAATTATATCAGGCCTATATCTTAATTGCTTAAACACCACTCCACCATGCAATTTTATCTTTAACTTTACCAACAATTATTTATTCGAATGAACTTCAAAATCAGAATGCTTTATTAGCCTGATTTTTTTAATCAATTTAAAAAATATGTTAAGTTATGGCTATTTATTTTTATTTCTAGATATTTTTTATGTTTTTTTTCTCGGTCGTCCGCCCCCTGGGAGCTTGCGCCCATAGGCCCGGGCCTACCGGGCCTATTGGAAAATCCGGCCCTGTTTGCAAGCCAAAACGGGAAACATGACAGCAGAAATTTTCGGAAAGTGTTGCTATTTCACTACTAGCATCACTTTAGGTTGTGTATATTTTACAACGGAGGGACGTGGACCTTTGCACCCCCTGAAATCCGGCCATATATATAGGAACGATCTTACCCGTCCCCCCCAATGTTGAAGACAGAATTGCGTCGCTGATCAGGGCCATAACATGTCGGAGCAGGCGTGAGCCTTGAAATTTTTATTGGGAGGGGTCCAAGCTTTTTTGGGGAAGGATCCAATACTACGAGCTACAACGTCTATGTAGTATTGAACAGGTATTATTCTGCATCCGAAAAACGATAAGTAATTGTAAAACACTTCCACATATACTTTCAGAAAATGATAGAACTAGATTATTTTTATTAGAGAAAAAGTAGATACAGATGAAATGTAAAATCAAATTTTCATGCTACATCAATCATTTTCCTGTTAAACAAATATAGTTTTATTGAGAAAACGCACAAATGTTTGTTAACTTAAGAAGTTTCAGAGGGGACGGACCCATTGTACCTCTGTTGATGCACCCCTGTGTGGGGGCAGAGGGGTAACTGCCCCTCCATTTAAGCTCTCCTCCGTTCGAGGGCGCCCACTTCAAGATAAAACTTTTTTTTACTCCATTATGATACGATACGTATGTATGAATGAAGTATGGAATAGTTTAAATACATCTCGGAAACAAAACATCTCTTAAGTGAAACGAAAATTTGATCTGAGTCCATTTCAGTAAAATGTTTACTATTAAGGACTCCAGAAGTAATATACCGGGTGTATCAAATGTCCGACGCCTTAAAGTAACTCCCTTATGAGCAAAGGTACAAAAAAATGGAAAGAGGGGAAGTGTTTGAAAATACGTGGTTTTCAATCTAATATTATGGAGTTTTTAAAAATAGCACCAGCCGTTTGGGCTTCGCACTTGTAAGGTACACTATGTTAAATGAAAAAACATCGTTTCCAATTCAACAGGTTATTCGAACGGAATGTACGCGCACGCAAAAATGACACAGGGCTACGGAAAGAAGAGATTAGGCTGTCTTTTCGCAAAAAGGTGCCATGAATGTGGTTTTGTATTGCAAACAGTATCTATTTCTATTGGAAGATCTCCCGTCACGGAATTTCTGTCTAGTCTCGCCTGGTAGGTAATTCCGAAGTATTGTTTTGTATCCTTTAAAAACAAAGATTTGTTTCACATAGCCTCGTTGTTGAAAAGGAATTTTACGACACAAATAATCAAGTTTCAAGTACCGGTACCAAGGGTGACTAGCCAACCTGGCAATTCCACGGTATACCTTCCCTTTTATGGCGTTCCGGCATATATTATATGTCATAACTACATGGTGAACCGGAAGCCCAGCTATCCTTATGACTGGTTTGTCCTTCAGCCACAAAACTCAAGGACCTACGAATATGATTTCAGCAAGATGAAGTCTGACACATTATTCGCTTTCCTTGAGAGACTATGTCAGTGAAATATTTCCCAACACATGAATTCCTCTACGATATTACGAGGTGTAACGTTAGCAGGCGCGTGGGGAATGTTATACCCCATATGTTTATTTTCGTGTAGGTTAGCAATCACATACTGAATCATTTTCAAACTATTAGTGCAGTCATAGTATGTCATATCCCTGCATCAGCTTACTTGTTAAAGAACAATGGACAAATACCTCGAATAGCAGTTGAAATCTTAAAAAAAAAAAAAAAAAAAAAAAACAATGTTGCCACATTAGACTAACAGTGGGGTACGCTATGCCCTAACGCGCCTGCTTATGGGTTAAGAAGACAATACAGTTAGGGTTAGAAAATGTGGACAAATCAGGAAATTTCGTAAAATATATGCAAATAAAATTTTTTACTGTCAAAATGTAGACATATCCACATAAATGCTGATGTATCATAACCCTTGTCTCTCTACTGAGTATTTAACATTGAAAGTACTCTTTCAACTGTTACATTCTTTGTGCAGGCGTCAAACTTATACTGAATTACCCTCAACAATTCAACATAATTATTAGGAGAAAACTGTTCACGCACATATTTATATCTGCAAATTCATTTCTGTAAGGAGTCTAATTAACATTACAACACAAATACAGTGATGTCTTAACAATATTATGGGCTTCTTTGGCAAATCTGTGTGCTGGGGTCCTTACGACTAAATTTTACACGTGCGGTAATTAATATATATCCAATTCTCCTCCTGGGGGCCCTGAGTAAGTGTAATAAGGCTTATGCGTTAAAAGATGGTTCTGCACAAACACAAAAGGATATTTTGTTTGCACAAACAATGACATGTCATTTTAATTTTATTAAAATTTACATATGGAGCCGCGGTAGCTAAGTGGTAGAGCGTAGGATCTGTGATTCGATCCCAGCTAGTCCTAAGTGGACTTTATAGGTAGTTGGTTTTTCGAGGTTCTTCCGTTTCCTCCCACTTTCTTCATTAATCGCTGTCATTCATCTCCTCGTGACGATCTCCTTTAGCCACGGTGCATACTTGTTGGATGTTAAGAAAAAACATATACTCGTATCGATGTAATGTAGTGCATGCCCTGTTGAACTGACAAAATGACTGCTTATACCAATCAGAAAATTGCAGATTAAGCTATGTGCTAGCCTTATCATTGCACTTGCTAATGTCTGAAAGAAAAGAGAAGAAATACTTTATTAATACGAGTAGAAACGCGAAAGCGTTCAATTGAACTGTACACAGGAAGCAAAAATTGTTTTAAAAATCTTTTCTTTTGTCTCATAAAATTGAAGAGAAAAAAGATTTTTGTTACAGTCAGAATAAAATAAAATAAAATAATTTTAATTTTTTTGTTAAAAAACAAAATAATAAATTTTTACTTAAAAATTAAAAAAGAAACGATTTTCAAGAAAATCAGTTTTATAAGATTCTAATTCTACCTAGGCATTTTTACATGACAAAAAAGAAAAACAAGAGGTAGTTTCAGAAACAACTACTTGATACATTCTTCAAAAAGTTACTATTATAATATAATATTTTTCTTTTATCTCTACTGGATAAAGTACACTCTAAATACAGTACCCACTATTTCAGAGGTACAAAACGGCCGTTTTGTACCCACTAATTTAGCAGGTACATTGTACCCAAGAGTTAGCAGGTACAATGTACCTGTGATTTCTTAGGTACAAATAATTTCATGGGTACAAAAGCTCCTAATTTCATGGGTACAAAACCTAATTTCATGGGTACATATATAGTCAGAAATAATATTAAGTATAAGTTAGAGCTATCATTTCATATACCTCCAACCTATACTTAATATTGTTTCTGACTATACCTATTATATGAAGCCGTGGTGACTCAGTGGTAGAGCGTTCACCTCTGGTGCATGGGGTTCGACCCTAGCTCTTGCCAAGTGAACTTTGTGGTGGACAAACACCGTGTGCATTGGTTTCCTCGGGGATTTCCCGTTACCTCCCACTTTCTTTATTCCACCATTGCATTCATTTCTCATCATCACCGTCTTCTTTAGCCTAACCGGCATAACCGAGGAACGTAAAACTCAAAGATTTCATTTCATTTTCTACCTGTGTCATTGAGAAATACAAGGTGACTCAGTCAATACCAGTACATATCTAGATTACAACACTTAACAACATTTGCTATTTTAGCTCGTAATCTAAGCATTTCCCAGTCAACATTAAAAGTCACAACCATTCTGATTAACGTAAATGTGGTAAAAATGTGACGGTTCTGTATAAAACTTAGGTGGGCTCGGGAAACCTTTCTGGTGAGATAACGTGTTGTCCATTACACAAGTAGAAATATTGGTTTAATCTATTTTTAAAAAACTCTTAAATGGAAACAGGGGTCATCTGACGCATCATCTTAAGACGAGATTTCAATATAAATTCAAAGGCGAAGTCAGTTTCTCAGTATTTGTAACCTGTAACATTTTAGCAATGACTTTATAAATGATACTAAAATTAAGAATAACATGCAATTGGTTACATAAACAGTAATAATGAAACACTCACTTTTTCAATGAACTTCTCACGAAATACTAGAACAAAATGAGATGGGCTCCTTTTTCCATCTAAGATTAGTTTTAGACAAATCTAACATGGCTGCCTCCAAAATAGCTTACAGAACATACTGCTAGAAATTTCCCGCATCCACGTAAACCCATTTACAATTATACCTCTTTTACTTCAGAGTATACAGTAAACAGGGTGGCTCTAACTTTGACTTACCTTGCACCGTATCATATATGAATATGCCTTGTACTTTGAACATTAGTAACGATAATTGTCATACCTCTAATGATAATAATTGATGTTAAGGGCTACACTCATTCCTACATCAATGTACTGTGTAATCATATTTTAAATAATATCTACCCCATAATTAAACACAGAGATTGGAAGCCATGCTTCGCACAATAGTGTACAAAAGGATAACTTAAAAAAAAAAAAAAAAAAAAAAAAAACTTTCAAATAGATCAACCGTATATTTCTCCTTATTTTAAACACAGATATTTATTTGATTTGAAATACTTGAATACATTTTATATTAATTATAAAAGTACGGCCATTCGTCCTACTTGAAAGACGCGCCTCCTGATTAAAAAAATGGAGAATTTGTCCTTCCAGAAGAATGTGAACCTCCCATAAGAGTGAATATGGGTATGATCTTATCCATGAAACATTACCTTTGGAAAGCATCTCACCTTTAGTCAACGAACAATCGTTTTTTTTTTTTTTTTTTTTTTTTTTTTTTAAGATTGGATGCCATACAGAACTTAGTCTTCCTTTCTTCTTAGTGATGCTTTCTATGTTGCCACAAATATGCGAAGTCCTTATAACTGTGGGCAAATATTGTAGGACCTTTCGGACATTCAGCCTCCCCTGAAGGATGTTTAAGTTACAAGTTTTCTTATTAAAATAATGAAAATACATAAAAATACCATCGATGATATTTTCCATATCAAAGCTTTGCTTTTATCAACCCAAATAAAGCAACATAATAGCTGAGCAATGCAAATACCTTTCATTAAAATCTAAGCTTTTAGTTTTTAATAATAAGTTTTCTTTGCTCAGCTATTATTTTAGTTTACGTGGGGCAAAATGTCACATATTCTTCTTCAAGCTGTGCAATGGGAATGAAGAAAAATACTTGAGTTTGCGCGTGAGGACTCACACCGAATAAAGTATAACAAATTGAATAAAGCAAATCTTGAAGCTAAGCGAAAAATTTCAAGAAGAGCCTCGGACCAAACAGGTTTGTTTGGGGGGGGGGGGAGCTGATAATGCAAATTTGATGTTTTAACATATTATTGTTCACAATTTTTCTCTGCTACATTATATAATCTTATTAAATAATAAATAAACATCATTATTTTAAAATGAAGTGCTAAAATACGTGATATACAGGAACATAATTCGAGTGAAACGAAGTTAAGTTTATTGCTATTGTTTAATTGCTATTCTTACAATTGTTTTCGTTATAATTTATAGTATTTTATATGGTGTCTACAGTACGCTGCGTTTGATGTTTCGTTGTCACGTGTCAAAATACAGGAACAATCCAAACCAAGTTGGGTATATTAAATTTTTAACGTAATAAATACATAAGAGCAGCAAGCAGGCCTCTTCGTTATCTCAGCTGTTTCTCCATTTCCTGTCCACAGAAGTTTGGACTCGGAAGTATAGAACAGGGTTGGTCTTTGAGGTTTCAAAGTTTCTTGAAACGATTCCTGTAATATATATATCCAAAAGGAATGAGTTCAGATATATTTAATAAAATATAAGGAATACAGTATTTACATAAAGAAATAAAATCACGAAATAACAGTGCTATGTAAAATATACAATAGTTATCTTATCAAGTGTAGCTACATCAAAATTGAAAAGTTGTTTACATACTATCATTATGTAGACGACACGTTAATTCTCTTTAAAGACGACAAACAAATAGAGGTACTCCTTAGAATGCTAAACAATATTAATTTTAAAAAAACGAAATATATTTTTTATAAATATGTTATACTTTGGTACGCTTTATAGTAATAACATGGTACAAAAACTGATAATTTTATTTGGGATGCGCTTGTTCTTGTTAAAACTCTGTATTTACTGCAGGGTTTGCACAAGTGGGCGCAGCCCAGCCAAAAAAACTGGTGGGTTTTTTCGGGTTTTACTCACCTGCAAAACCCCACCTGGGTTTTAAGCTTCTGGTGAGTGTATTAGTCATACAACTAAGCTGATAACATTGAAAGTTTTTTTTTTTAACGAAATTTAGACCTTTAGGTATTCTACAACATTCAATATATACTAATTAACTCTTTTCTGGGACCTTTGTAAAGTACTGAATGTACTGAATGAATTAAAAAAACTCAGCTTGAGATAATTATATAATTAATTGAGATAATTATCCAAATTAATGTATAAATTATACTTATATTTGAAATAAATGAAATGAAGTCTTTGAGTTTTACGTCCCAGGGTTATAGTTTGTGGGCTAAATTAGGTGGTGATGAGAAACGAAGGAAATAGTGGAATGAAGAGAGTGAAACGAAACGGGACAACCCCGAGGAAACCCATGCACACGGTATTTGTCCTCCAGAAAGCCCACTTGGAGAGAGCTGGGATCGAATTAGGAACCTCACGCACCAGAGGTGAACGTTCTACCACTGAGCAACCGCGGCCTTATTTGAAGTAAAATATGCAATTTTATATTAAAAGTTTCGATGTATACTAAATAAAGTTGCGACTGGTCCCGGGCTCAATTCCCGGTGGGGGACACTTGATCGAAAAAGTGTAAAAGCTTTTCCAGGCCAGCCATCTTGAGTGAGGTTTCCTCAGTTTTTCTCATTCACACCAGGCAAATCCCGGGATAGTACTTGACATAGAGGTCATAGGCCGCTTCCTTCCTTTCCTTTCCTTGGATAGTGTGATCCCGAGAAACGTCGTCCCTCATGTTCATAGATGCCCACAGCCAAGAACTCTAAATCCTAACCTAACTTAAATAAAGTTGCATTATCGGAAATGAACCGTCTTGAAATAAGTGCTCGGGAAGTTCCCGTAATTGAATGTACAAAGCATCGGAAGTGAATACTTCAACAATAAAATTATTTATTTTACATTGGAAGATATTTAATTTCATTTAAGACATTTTTAAACATTTAATTTAAAACAAAGATATAATTCATATTGTATAAATTAATATATTTCGTATTAATATTATTAGATACTCCTGTACACTTCCCCCTCAATCTTTTTTTTTTTTTTTAATTGTACTTTCTATTGAGAAATTGGGATTTTTTTTAAAAAAATCTTCTAAATGTTAAGCGATTGGATACAATTTCCAGGATTTGGTACTTTATTGAATGCTTAATTCATTTTGGTTACCAGGTAGCATCAAAGTTAAAGTTGAACTCCCCGCTGGTCTAGTGGCTAGCATGGGCACTTTCGGTGTAGCGGGTTCCGGGTTCAATTCGCGGCGGGAAGTCTGGAAAAAATTGAACGATTCTGGTGGTTCAGATTTCACCTTAAACTGTAGGTCTACGTCCCATACAGGCCCGCTGCTGAATAGGGACACTAAACTTCAATAACCAACCAACCAAATTTAATGTTAACAGATAGATTTCAAAGTTAACAGATAGATAAAGAATAGTAATATTAAGGAGACGACGGGGACTTTAGCTTCTTATTGCAGCATCTTCAAGAAAACATCTTTCATCGTTGGGACCAAAACTACGAACAGTATGTACTATTAGCTTCATAATACTTATTTCAATATAGGCCTAAATAATATTGGATTAGATTACAAGTTCGCAATGGTGGTTTCAGAATATTTCGCCCGAGACACTTTAAAAACACGAGAGGTGAAAAGAAATATTGCGAAAATATTGGTAACACATTGAGTACGAGCGGATTTATGACCCCAGGGAATTTTTTCCGAGTCGCCTCCTGAAACCATTACTGCAAGTTCGACTTAAGTTGGTTGGGTGTACTAGGAAAGGGGATTCCATTGCCTTCCCCTCTCCTCTGCGTCGTCACTGTTCCTATTCTGAACGTGAGAGAAGCACGAAATTCAGTATCTAGAAAACAAAAATAGAAAATCTTGAAGAGATCTTTATGTAGCAGTAAGTAGAAAATTGTTGCAAATTGTGACAATGACAATCTTGAAATATAAATCACATTTTAACACTTTTACCCCACAGACATTTAGGTATTTCGAAAAAAAATAAAACAAATTAAATCCGAGAAAACCCATATGAGCCCAGATAGATTGGGTTTTTTCGAACCCTGAATTTTGGGCCCTGATTTTAGTAGCTCTTGACTTTGGCCGGGCACGGTACTCTTAGCTGTTAAGTTTCTAAAATCCACAAAAAAAAAAAAAAAAGAAAGAAAACATGCCCCAGTCAGAAGTCGAACCTGGAAGATTGAAGTCGGCGCCTGACGCTTCAAAGTGTACGACTACTGCGGTCCTACTACGATATAAAACTTCTTTCAGAACTGCAAAAATGGTTTCAAAGTACTTTTAAATTTTCATCTGCAACAGATGTAATCTGTTGGTGGTAGAAGGATGTCAGAAGAAAAAGAAAAAATACACAATAAAATAAAAATATAATTATTAATAAAACTGCAGCAATTCCGTAGTAAAGCGCGGCAGATCTATGCAACTTTAGATGCATATGGTTTAATGTGTTAAATTTAGCATTTCAATCAAAATACAATAAATTGTATGTTGAGCATTTACTGACATAGTAATTAGAGCAATTTCTTCAAAAGTGTTGAGTGATTGGAAAACGAAACTGGTACATGTGATTAAGGGTACTGATACAGTAATTAACTAATTGGAAGTTTGCTAAATGTAATAAATATATACACATACCTTTAATTATTACTGCTATTTAAAGATAGCAATATTTTCTCATTTTAATGGTAAGAGAACATTTACTTGATCTTCAAATATCAAAGCGAATATTTATTAAAACAGGGCATTTTGCTACTATCTATGGCTCATAAAGTATGGGATTATTTATTGAAATCACAATGCAAAAGCAAAGAAACGAAATTAATCAAATTGCGTTGTCCCAAGTCCTTTTATTCCAACGAAAAATAAAGAATTCCCTTCTGTGCCCTACTGCCATATAACCAGATTTTACTAAAATACACGAATATTGCATAAACACGTTATTAAAAATTCCTTCCACAATTTACTATAATTACTGATGATGATCTTAGAAACATCCGAAACATTGATGTTCCGATTTCTAATAAATGTATTTTCGAAATAATAAAATTTGCGGGGCCGCGGTGGCTCAGTGGTAGAGCGCTCACCTCTGGTGCATGGGGTATCGGGTTCAAACCCTGCTCCCGCTAAGTGAACTTTGTGGTGGACAAACACCGTGTGCGTGGGTTTTGTCGGGGCTCTCCTGTTTCCTCCCACTATCTTCATTCCAGCATTTCATATCTTCACCGTATCCTTTAGCCTAGCCGGCATAATCGTGGGACGTAAAACTAAAAGTTTTCATTTCATTTATTTAATTTGCAAAAGATAAAAATAAGAATAAATAGTTAAAGTATCGTACATTACCTATGTTAAACGAGTTTAAAAAAAGTCGACACTGGCCTTATTCAAGGCACCATTAGAGCATTTGCCTAGTATGACTGAGAGAAACCAGGGAAAGACTTCAGTCAGGATAGCGGTTGCTGAGCGCAATCCAGGACCTTCCCAATACGAAGCCAACGATCTACTAACTGAGCTGCGGTTACTCGGTAATATAAAACAATACTTTAATATAATTACTTCTAACTCGAATAAATAGTCAGATACATTTTCTGTTGAATTTGCAGAGTTTAAGCTCTCATTAGTAACCGGCCAAGGGTTCATTTGGTACGACACAGGTTTGTTGTTTCTCTTTTGATTTCAGTTTTTGCCTTTTTCTTCGCTGTGCTAATCTTACGAAAATATCCTTCAAAGAAGCAGAGGAGAGAATTGTTACTTTTATTTTACCAATAATAAGCTAATTCATGATTATAAATCAAAATAAAAGTTATTGTGCTTTAAAGTTGAAGTAACACATTTGTATTATACTCGCGCTATTTATTTTTATTCCATCAGACAGCTACACATTTTCCTTGTAATCGATGTCTACTTTCGAAAAAAGGTATATTTTCATATCACTGCGTTGCATAAGGACGTTAAGGCCAAATAAAATTATTTATATCCATATGTAATTTAAATAAATAAATAAATTTATTTAAACAAAAAGTCGGTTCAAATAAAAAAACTGGTTTAAACCAAAAAATAGTTTTTTTTTAAAAAAAAAGAAAGAAAAACCTTCTTACCAACCCTGTGTAGCAGACAGACACTGGTACCCAACAAAATATTTTCCACCAGTTGTATCGGGTAATATTAAATGTTATTAGCGTAAGTTATTTTGGGGTTCCTATAAGCATAAATTACACACGGGTAGAATCACAGTACTTACAGACAAATTGTTGAACGGATCAGGAAAGCTTAATGAAGTGATATTTGCCTGTTTGTTTGTTTAGTTTGAGATATTGTATTTTCTATTTGAGTTTGCGATACTGAGCAAGGAACATTGAAATTTCGAAGCTACCGTATATTTTACTTATATATATATATATATATATATATATACATATATATATATACCAATTTTAAGCTAGCACCGTTCACGAAAAGAAAAGAGAGCTGTTGTAGCTCCGGTTCCTAAATCTTTCTTTCGATCGTTTTTACGTTAATTTTTTTTTTTTTTTTACTTACTTTGTACGAACTCTTGTGGAATATCAGTTAGGGCCAGGTTATAAGTTAGGTGTAAGTCCTTTTAGTTTTCGTCGTTACTTTTCGTGATGTAAGAATATGTGGTGGGGTATGATGGATTGAGAACCCCTCCCCCATTATATTGCGAGTGTTATTGGCGCATTTTTATAAAAGTAGGTCTTTTCTGTGTGCACATTGGGAATGTTCTCTTTGCCATGTACTTGTATACGGACTTCGAGAGATCCGTAAAAGGTAGAGAGAGGGGCGCAACGTTATGATTGGTGTCTGAGGAAGAAGGGGGCATTTGTGCTGTATCGAGGACCACACGAAATCGAAAAAGTACCAAAGTGTACTACTTCTTGGTTAGATTACATTACGTTACCTTAGGCTAGGCTAGGTTATGTTCAGTTACCTTCAAAACAGAGGCATGTAAACTTTTACAATTTAGCATAGAAAATTACTATGTTGGGCGTGATAAATTGTACCGAAATCATGGTGATCCGTCCTCTCATAGTTCGCCCTTTTAAAACTGAAACATGGCGTAAACTATGAGTGCTAGTTTACTGTACTTGATTTTTCATTGACCGTAATTTTATTTTTTATATCAGACTTCCGAAGAATGAATAAAATATCACGCCTTCATTTTTAAAATAAAGGAAGAAGAAAGAAGAAGAAGAAAGGGAAAATGAAAGAGGAGAAGAGGAAAAGAAGAAAAGAAATAGGGAAGGAAAATGAAAAGAGAGAAATACGGAATGATTACGGAAAAAACGATAAAAGGTTATATTAATTATTGAAGAATAACCAAATTTAATGAACTACTGACAGAGAATCCAATTTGAAGTGATTTAGAGTAGACACATGTTCCCACATACAACCCATACCTGGATCCAGGTAACTACACAAGAGAGTTATCCGGACCCAGCCCCGGTGATGAGAAAATTTAATTAAATTAGTTGTTAATTATTTTGTAATGCCGAAAACCCAACTAATATTTAGCATTTGTTGATCACAGTGGAGATAGCCAGCACATGTGATCTATTCAGGAATATATATATATATATCAATATTTATTTAACTTAATAACTGTCTTTTCTTTTATAAATAAAATTCTGGACATTTGATGAGATCGGCGTTTATTTTATTATGTCGTATCAATTTGGTTTAAAACTTAATTTAAAACTAAAGCCCGTCTCACACGGAACTGCACTAAGACCTCAACCCAGGCTACAACTTAACAGTGTTGCCTAACTCAAACTTCTATGCAATTTCTTTTATCCTGAGGTGTTGTAGGGGTCTCAGACGATCCTTAAAACTAGATAGGTTTTATCAGCAGAGCCTCTCGTGGTCGCTTCATTAAAACAGACGAAAAACGCGTTACGCACAAAGAAATCAACTGTCCTAATCGTAGATATTATTGTTTTTCTATTTCACGATATGAGTTCATCCAATGAGGATGAAATAGCCATAGCAGCGATATCTGCTCTGTTGCTGACACAAAATCCGCCCTCCCCTCCCCCCAAAAGAAACGTGAGAGAGAGAAAGAGTAAAGAGGGGCTGGTGGACCAGGGAGTGAATTCTTCGCCGCAATAATGCACAGGAAAGCACCGTATTTTCAATGGTGAATAACTAACTACTTACAGCAGATCCTCGTTCCTACAAAAAAAAAAGAAAAAAATGTACAGAATGGATTATTCAGAATTCCATACGCTATTGAAATTAGTAACTCCGAAAATTCATCAGCAAGATACGAACATGGGGGAGTTTGTTTCAGCTGAAAAATGGTCTGTAGTTCCTTGGATCCACCAGATTGTAGAACTGAAAATCAAATGACTTGTCCAAATATGTAAATGAGGGCAGTTATCAGACGCGAAAAGCTAAAATAAAGAAGAAAAAGCAATTTTCTAGTATAGGTACTGAGTGCATCCGCTCAGCTCAGTACCCACAAAAAATGCCCACATAGCCCCTAAAGTAAACTTATACCGCACCGGGAACCTATCTCATGCACTACACCCGGAATTCTTGTATTGTGCCAGCATTGTGGAACTGTTCCCTAAAATTTCAAGAAAGCCACATAACAGTGATGACAATTAACGCTCATTGTTTCTGTTTTTGGCGCTGAGTTACTTTTGGCGCATCACATCTGAATTTTATGTTTAGAAGTGTAGGATTACTACTCTGAACTTATTACAAGTGCTTTACGACGGATAAAATAAGCGAGTTGATATGAAAGATGCCTGTATAGAAACTATTTTCCACCGGCGGTGAATTTTTGCACAGTTTACAGAAGTTGTAATTTGTTTACAAGTGGAACGCTACTAGTATAAAACCATGACAAATGCTATTGAAACTCGTATCATTGTTGAAACCCACTCGTTTTCACTACCCTCGCTTATGCGGATACCCACCTTTGCTGACGCGCCTGTTCCCTTAAGACGCACCCCTTCACAGCTTTGCTCTGCTACGACTCGGTTAGATAGCATTCGTGCTTTTTAGTGGCGACCTAGCGCAGGTGTTTTGTGTTTTGGGGCTGTAGTTTTTATGCATGCATCCGCACGCTGTATTTGTACGCAAATCGTAAAAGAATTATAATTTTGCAACAATTGCTTATGATACCCCCTTGAATTTTAACTATGCCATGTGGATATTTTCGTGTCGCCCAGCTTAAATCATTTAGAAAAAAATAAGAAGGTAATTAGTGAAAGGATTCCAATTTTTGAACAACTATTTCGAGTGGTGCACCAAAAGTAAACCTGCACGCTTTTTTAACATGTTACATTTTTTAGAATACAAATTACACAGCATACTTAAATGACCTATTTTTATTTTTTTAAAGGATGTAATTACATTTGTTCACACCAGCAGCGTTCGAGCGGATACCTTCACTGCATACCTCCTCTAAGGTCTTTTATAAATAGGCCTAATATAAATCGTGCTACAAAAGATTCTAATGTTTCCCTTGTCCAGGCAGCATTGTTTTGAAATTACAGCGATAAATAAAGTTGAATGTCGTCAGACGCTACTCTTTTCTGATTGGTAGTTGTATGCAAGTCCAGATGAAAATAGAAACTGTTCCTATATCTTCCAAGTTAGGATCCAAATAAGGACAGCAGAAAATTTCAACCTGAACTAGGGGCAAGTTAGCTCTCACACGATCGTTAAGTAAGGTCGTGCATTTTAGATCGTGAATCGCAGCCTTACTTCAGTCCCGTCTGAGACAAAAAAAAAAGAAAGAAATGAAATCTTTGAGTTTTACGTCCCACAGTTATGCCGGTTAGGCTAAAGGAGACAGTGATGATGAGAGATGAATGAAATGGTGGAATGAAGAAAGTGGGAGGAAACGGGAGAACCCCGGGAAAACCCACGCACACGGTGTTTGTCCACCACAAAGTTCACTTGGCGGGGGCGGGGATCGAACCCGGGACCCGTTGCACCAGAGGTGAACGCTCTACCCGTCTGAGACAGACTTAAAAGAGAATGAAAATGTGTGGCGGGGGAAAATTGACACCTGGGTACGGTATATCGAAAGTCTACTGTCTATTTTTATCTAATTTGTTGTTACCACCCAAATTATTTCCGCTTTGAGCAATATAAATAATAGTAAAATAGGCTTGTTGAGTGACGCGAGTTACACTGAACCAAAATGCAGGGAGTTCATCAAACTATGTTTTCAGCTGGTCAATAAATTCCATGAATATTCTAAAAATGTTTTGTAATTCAACCATATAATACTATTTACAATGTCAGACCAAATTTTCAATGTTAATATAAATGTAATGTAAACAAATCTTCCCCCAAACTATGAAGTAGAAAGGTAGCCTTCTGTATTTGCACAAACCTCTTCATACAGGACTCGGGTGTGAAAATCAATACCCCAAATAATCATAAGAATACTAATAATCCCACATTACATCACATATATTTCTCGAAGTGCCTTCTTATTCATAAATATTTACTTCACTATAATCAATAATCATATTTATCATTCATATTCATATGTACTCATAACTAATATGTCGTCGATTTACTAATAGGCACCCTATACTTCATATTACTGACTGTTCGAGGCAGTCACATTCATTTAATATACTTATATTCAACTAAAATTCAATAAAATCGTAGTATTGATTAACACACGGAAACCATGTATGAACTCAAGACCATTTAACTTCAATACCTAATACATTTCCCCTCACAGCCAGGAAAATTACATGTTTACACAGTTAAGAAATCCCGGTAACATTAATTACAGAGGAATTATCAAAACTGATTCTTTATTTAATGCAATTTGCTTAAACTACAACAATGAACTTTTATTCTGCGGTTACGAATCAAAATAAAATTAATGTTATGGTCTGACTTGAAACACGAGTTTATATGGCTGAAATACTATTTAAGGAAATAAGTGAAGTTTATTAACGTTAATGTTTCAGTTGTTTGATTAGATAGAACGTCAAGATTTTCAGTAATGTTGTATCAAGGATCAATATAGCCACCAAATGGTTTATCTAAGCCAGGAACGGTATAGAACTTTAAATAATAACTAATTTACCACGCATGTCGACGAACCTATTTCACTAATGAAGTACGAAATTTGGTCACAACGGCGCTGTACTCGCATGTGAATTCTCCTTGTACTCAGTCTATTAATTCGCTCCTAAAATTACTTAAATGCTTTGACATTCATATCCACGAACTATAATGGAAAATTTGGTAATGAACAACACACTGTCCAGTCCTGCACACTCATAACCCATACTCATTAACATACTACAATTACTACCATTCACATCAGTACACAATTACACCTACTAATACATATAACTCGACACATACTAGTCAAAATTAAATGCACACCAAAACCACAAATAAATAATCACTAAACCGGCTCCGAATTCAAAGAGGTAAAAAGTGCGTTCCCTCCCAACAAAAATTCTGCACTATCAATGCTGTGACAGTATGTCATAACTATTAGCTTATAAACACGGCGTCCGGATGTATACTACAGTGCAAAAAATCAAACCAACCTATGCTAGGTAGCTGCTAAAATGTATGAATCCTATCTGACTGAGTCAGGGCAAGGCGAAGGTATTGAGCCCGTGCGGGGTGCATCCGATGGAAGCAGGCGTGTCAGTGATGATGGGTATGCGAGTGAGTAATGAAAACAGGTGGTTACTAGTTTCAATAGCACCACTTCATATTAGTAATCACTTAGTTTTAATAGCTCAACTTAAAAAAAACATTATACCGTACCTTTCATACAATTTCAACAACTGACCTTCGTTATTTTCGCATAATTCTATAAAACGCAAACACGATATGTTACAACCTTGACATACACACGTTATTTCCACAGTGCCTTTTCCGACACTAAATCATAAGTGTGCTTCTCTGCCAAATAGTCCCTTTCGCCTTCACATACAGTGTCCCTTGCATCAAACACAGCCTACAGCAATCACTTTCTTAACTTCAACTATTCCCCTCGCCTCACTTTTACTCACTCTTCTTCACAAACCAAAATAAATGATTCAATTCACCCGGTAAATTAAAAAAAAAAAAATGGTCCGGCGATACAACACTTACTCCTCTCACACCTTCGCTTATTTGCTCTTCAATGTACCTTCTATTGAATTCTCGAAGTCCTTGCACAAGTACAAGGTACAGGGATTTAGTAAACGTTCCCTTGAACATAAGCACCAGAAGCCATATACACAATCTATGCAAACAAATGAAGTGCAAGGTGTACGTAAGCATGTGTGTGAAATCCAATTTGTAATACCCTTGCACTCTGTATTCCATAAATGATTCTTGATTTTTCTACGTACGTGAATGAACCACGGAAAAGTCGCAATACTATTCAGATAAAGTCACGAAAATTAGCATGTACTGCATGTTAAAAAAAAAAAGAAAAGAAAAAGATAGATTAAAATTTAAATTTCGCAATCGGCTTAAGAATCGAATTGTTAATCGGCTTAAATTACTGTTTAACTATGAAATAATATAGTATACATTTTAGACAAGTTAATTCATTTACAATATCCAAATACAACTATAAATACAGAATATTTCACTTACTCTTATATATGAATCGTTTGATTGATTACTCGAATCTTCCCGATCTTCATTGAATAATGCACACACAACACATCAACCGATAACACACAATATGGCGTATGTTTATGTTGGTATCATGTACCTTCTACTATTGTCATAGGTACATTCTTCGGTACGAATTTACTGTACCCATAAATCTTCCCTGTACCCACTAATTCATGGGTAAAAGGCTGGGATGCGGTGTGTACCCACTAAAGTCTTCGGTACATTGAATTTTCATAGGTACATCAGCGAAGTACCTTTTATTTCATGGGTACTTGTGCAAAATCATGGGTACTGTTTTTAGAGTGTAAGTATAGTTTGCGCAGAGTTCAATCAACTTGTGCAAAATAACCAATATTGAAGCAACATTGTTAAGAATAACGCACTGTGTAGTTGGATACTTTGCGCACAATATTACATCCGCAATCATTGTGGAAAGTGATTATTCTCTTAGTGGTGACCGTTTTTCAAAACCCCTGTTTTGTACAAACTTTCTTTACAGAGGTAGACGAGATTAAGCACGACGTTGACACTACAGAAACAACCTGGTATGATGAAGAAAATATAAAATCTGTTTTTGAAACATGACACAACTGGTAGCAAACATTTCTATATTACTGTACAATACATAACTTAATATCGGTATTATGAGACCATAATTTTAAACTAACACAAAACTAAAAAACAACCTTGAAATAGTTACCTAATGGAAAAAAGCTGGATTGAAACAAACATTTACCTCAGGCCCTTAACCAGAGCACTAAGAGAGGGAGTTGAGATCATTTTGAGGAACTGACTTGAGCTCACACCCTCATGCACAGGGGCTACATTCCAATGAACAGCTGAAAGTGTCAGGGGATGAAGGTGCTCGCAGGTCATATATTTTAATCACGCTGGACCCTATCCATAGGAGCTAAATACACTGTTCTGATTGGTTGAAGTTATCCATTTCTCGCCACGTTGCAGACATATAGCACAAATCAAACGCAAGCTGCTATCGCTCCTCGTATCCGAGCATGTTAGTGAGTGGGCTAACAATGAGAATCATTTTGGCGTTGGTTCAAACCCGGCCCATGGAAACTTTTATTTTTAAAATTTTCGTAACACTTTTATCATTAAAATAAGGTGAAAATAATACTCATTTGAACTTGTACGTAATATATAATGAATAAATTGTGCTTTTTCCACCATTTATCTAAACATTTGGGATATAATTAAATTTACATTGAAGTTGCACCATCCGGTAGTGATGTAATATCACGTGGTAATTAGTCCACTTTGCACACACAATTTCATTAATAAAGAAAAAGTGATTTACTTACGTCCGGAACATAGCTGAGCGAGCGTCAGCATGCTAAGGGGGTTAAAAAACCCACAGGGCTCGTTTCATTCCACCTTTGTCCCCGTGATAATACCATGTCACACTCGGATAGTTCAACTTCAATCAATATGGGTGCTACGGAGGCGGGCTAACAGATAACTCCACTCAAGCAGAAACGTGTATTTAGTTCCTATGACTAGAATCTAGCGCGAAAAAGATTTGTGCCCGCAGGTGGGTCCAGCCGCCTTGGCCTCCCCCTAGCTATGGGTCTGATGTATCTACAGAAGAGAGAAAAAACTGAAGTTATTGCATATTTTCTCATTACTTTATGTAATATCATGTTCACCAATAATACGTTACTTATCCCGCATGCATCCTATTGTTACATTCAACAAATGTCTGCGCAATCTCTCCTTCATCATGATTGCGCAAACTGTCCTGTTCCCGGATAACGAACCCGCATAGCTTGGACGGAATTTTCCAGTCTGGCGGTAAACTAACTGAAATACGCATCGCTTTTGGATTATTTTGACACCAGAACCTTCGTACGAATTTATACCGAACGTTTGTGAAAATATAACCACTTACTTTGTATTATTCATCAAGCAAAATGTGGAACGTGTATCTCTGCAAAAAGTTTCCATTGACACATGAATTTAAGTGACAACCAGGTTAATAGCCAGTCCAAAAATGCATAGGGGCCCGATGCAACCATATTATAGTTGATTTGCAAGCTTACCTTGAAACTTTTAGAAGGGCCAGTAAAAATTTAGGGGACCGGCCCCCTACTCCTCCATGGATACGTGTCTGGTGACAACTGAATTTGTAAAGTTGTCAATTCTCCGTTTGTTGCAACTCATAAAACCCCTTTCCTCCTTACCTGGCCTCCATTCGAACTTCCCTACTGTACGATCTCTCATGACTTTACCGTATATAAAGGAGTTTTATGTGACTGACTTACAAGGAGATTTACTGAAGTGTCACTCACCGATTTTATTGATACGTTGCACACTTGTAGAACATCGAAAAATAATCGACATGTATTTTTTTAAATTTCGGCAATGGTGAAGATTTAAGGGTAGAAACCACCCTTTGAACGTTTGGGATGGTCCCTAAATATAGACCGAAAACAACCATTTAATTAAGAAGAAAACATACTGCAAGGGGGTTTTTAGGACAGATGATTCAGAATCTGACGTCAAAATTACAAAATTCAAAATGGCGGATCCAATATACTGATTACAATTACAAAATGTCTTCTGGTTTGAAATTCTCTGCAGTTAGCCAAAAACAATTATATTCGGCAGAGATTACTGCGAGGAGGTTGCAGACCAATTTGGAATTTTTTGTGTACTCATTTTAATGAGTTGCTTGATTAAAGTGAGTCTCTGTAGCCTACCTCTCACTATAGGCCTATCGTTTACAGAGACACAAACAGTAGAAAGTGCGACACAGTCAATAAATCTATGACTTACAGCTACACCATACAGCCTTTAATTTCTGAAAATGGTGTTCTGTTATCACCGTTGTTAATTATTTTGCAGGAATAGAATGGAACATTTAGTCCAAAACAACCTCGTTTAATCTGAAAATGTCCTTGTGAAAGCATCAAATTGGGAGAATTAACATCAGGTCTTGTGAGATCATGGGTTCAAGAGGTTTTTCTCTCAACATCTAATACAAAGTCCATTTTGTTATTAGATTCGTGGAGAAGTCACAATTAATCAACCTTTCAACCTATTTTATGAACAAAAAATATCCTCAAAATAGAAACTATTAGGCACTAACAACTAGTAGGATTCAGTCTCTTGATGTGTTCGTCTTTAGGTCGTGGAAAAGCTTCTTGAGACATATTATTAATATTGTCCTCTACAACTATGACATAAATTTACACCTCCGTGATAATAAAATTTAGATCCAAATCACTGATTCATAATCAGTTTTCTCCCAGATTTGGAAATCTTTAGATATGCGTGATACAAAAACAGTTATTTGGAAGAAGATTGTGTTGCATTTTGCGATTTGCCACAGTTATTGCCGTAATAAGGTGAGCTTCGTGTAAACGATATTTACGCATCGTTATGCCAACATTTTCTTTTTACGAAATATCATTACTGTGAAGCGTTTTCTCAATAAATTCATAATAATAACAATTGAGGACATGTGAAGTCCTGACATAGTGAGAGGCAAGGGGACTCACTACACATAAGCACCCCGAATAGGAAAAGGTGCAGAGACTCACTTACTCAAGCATTCCGTTAAAATAAAGAGGTTTTAAATCAATAGAAAGTTATTTCAAATCGGTCTGCAACCTTCTTGTAGTAGCCCCTGCCAACTATAATTGTTCTTGGCCAACTGCAGAGAATTTCAAACCAGAAGACATTTTGCAATTGTAATCACTATATTGGATGTGCCATTTTGAATTTTGACGTCAGATTCTGAATCATCTGTCTTAACCCTGGCAGTATGAATTCTTCTATATTAAATGTTTGTTTTCTGTCTATGCTTGGAGACCACCCGTAACGTTCAAAGGGTGGTTTCTACCCGTAAATGTTTACCATTGATGAAACAAAAGGAAAAAAAGAAATGTGTCAATTATTTTTTGATGTTTTACAAGTATGCAAAGTTTCATTGAAATCGATGAGTCACACTTCCCAGTTTCCTTGTTAGTGATCAACGCCCAGACCAAACCGCATAAGGTGGGAGGAGAGGGGAGCGGTCTTCCGGATCTCGTAGATCCCCTGTACACGAGTGTATCTATGTATTATACTAGAGTATTTGCTAGATGTAGTTTCCGAGCCAATTCACTAAAAAGATCTAATTTACGTTGTGTGAAATTAACACCAAATGCAGAGATAAATTTGCTAACTTACACGGGTGATTAATTTTATCAAATATAGAAACATTTTTCCAATAGTTAACCAATAGTTAGAAAGAATCAACACAACATCCTATCTTTAATAACGAAACTGTAAAATATAATACTTTTCACAGCAAGCTTTCTTTCTGTCATTTCATTGAAATTACGTACACTATTGCTTTAGCACTATTCTTACAATTGCATGAATTAATGTCCGCTTTGTTGTATCTCTCCATCTTCTGAGTTTAATGTGAGACACTTTATTGTACTTTCTTTTAGGTATATAATTTCAGGGTTTCGAGTAGATACGGGCATACGGTATAGGAGGTTGTGGAGGTTGAAACTCTACCCCGAAATATTTGAGATCTTTTAGCTTTTCTAAAAACGAACTAATATTTTAGTACAATGAACCATGTAATTCGTTTCTTTCTTCCGTTAATGACAAGTTAATTATTAATTATAGGTTTAGTTTCCAATATACATGTATTACTTCTTGTTTTCATATCAGGACGTCTTTTTGTATTCAATCTTAAAATAAGTTAGCTTACCATACACCTTAGTATCGTGTAGGGTATATATTCAAACAATTTTATGTGGTGGACAAACACCGTGCTCGTGGGTTTTCTCGGGGTTCTACCGTTTCCTCCCACTTTCTTCATTCCACCATTTCACTCATCTCTCATTATCACAGTCTCCTTTAGCCTAACCGGCATAACCGTGGGACGTAAAACTTAAAGATTTCATTTCATTTCATTTTCAAACAATTTTATGAAATAATATATAATTTTCTACTATTATTTATATAGAATTTACTTATTTATTTCATAAGGACAACATAACAGGCTTAACGCCTAGTTATAGTGTCGTATTCATAATTATTTAACATACAGTACTATAGTTGCATTATTATTCATAGGGGTCTACAGAAATATACGTCGTTTAATTTTGCGTAAATTATTGTGTGACAATAGTTTTGAACTTGTTTTCGGACATACTGAATACATCTACTACATGAAATCTAACCATTTCGTTATATGGAACACACATTCTACACAGAGGAGACTTATGTAATACGTTAGTTCTGGCTTTTCTACAATAGAATGTGCCAGAGTTTGCTGTTCTACTCTTACTTGTTGGGAAGCGTAATAACACTTCTGAAACTAATTCTGGACAATCAATTTTACCGTTTAATAATTTATGTAAGAACAATAAATTAACAATTCTAATAAATTATTGGTGTTCCAATGCTGGCAATAAGTTCAAATAGTGTTTTGAAGAAGCCATATGCGTTGTCGCTGGAGTCAATATTGAGAAACCAAGATTTTTTTTCTCAATAGTCACAACGAGGCATAATGCATCTGCTCCAGCAATGATGTAGATAAGGATAATTCTACCACTGAACTTCGGAAGTGTACAGAGTCCTATTAAGAATACTTTACCTTATCCCATAACTACACTTTCTAAATTTGAATTATGGAAGTCGAAGTGGAACGAAACTATACGAAGTAAAAATCTCAAACCGTATGAATAGACTGGTGGAGCAGTCAAATATTTTGCTCAATGTATGTAAATGTGGCAAATACTGGCTACTTTAACTATGCCTACTGCTTCAGCTGAAAGAAATTTACTCGCCTAGCACTCCAAATGTTACTCGAGAAATTCCTATAAATCGTAAAGAAATGGTTTCACAGTTTGCAGAAAGTGCACAGCTTGATTTATTTATTTTGTGCATTAAGGCAAGAACAATATTGCATAAGTCATATAACTTTTGTTTATCTTTGTTTAAAAAGATAAAGAAGACGAGGAGACAAATGAAACTGATTGCTCATGATAGGATTGGTGAAATGACAATGAAAAGAAAACGGGAAAGAAATTCGAGATACCCATTGACACGATATTGTTAATCACAAACTGGCATTGCCTGGGATCGAAAAAAGTAATTCCTCGTACTAGAGGCGAGCCCTCTACCACTGAACCACCGTGCCCTTGTAAGTAAATGATGCAGTGTCGCATCTAGGCCAGGGCCGGGGGACCTAGCCTTCCCCCAATTTTTTCAGTGACAAAATAATTTAAGCTATTATTTACATACTTTTGAAAGTTTATATATGCCTATCATAGTCTGGGTACTGGTTGCCTACCCCCAGTTTTTACCTTCTAGATCCGCCACTGATTTTCTAGTGTTTTAAGCTTTAAGTCACTTTTCAACATCTATTAAGAAAACGAATAACTCCTCTTCTTATAGCCGTTGACTACGCACGTAGTTTTGACCTCGTCGCAATGGCGCCACAAGTGATAGCACATTCCTGTCATGTACATGTCTATATAAAAATTATTTCCAAAAGCAGGAATAAGATCGTTCAGAGCGGAGTTCCATCAAGTGGTGTTGCTGGTGTTAATTGAAGCAGAGAAAATATTATTTATCAGATTTTGTAATTTTTATCATAGTTGCAATTTCATGTTCGTGTTTGGAATAACTGAATGAGTTAAAAGTAATAGATGAACAACATTCTTAATTTAGTTTTAATTAAGATTATTCAATAGTTTCCTATTGTAATTAACGTTGAATTGAGTGCAAATTTGAAACGGCAGGGAAGAAGTACATTCTTTAGAAAGTCGGTGACGGTTAATTCCATATTTGAGCTGCGGAACTTATAATTTTCCGTTCGTTGAAGTATTGGATTCTTTGGTACGTTTCAACTGCAGAATCTGCATTTCCTACTGTCTGACTTAAATCTATTGATAATCGACGAATAGTATACCTATTGTACAGCAATACCTCATGAAAGTTACATAATATTTCTCTCTTCCACTCAGATGTTAGTGTATGTTTAGGCAGAAAGAATATCGTTTCTAAATATATAGGGGAGAAAAGCATGATTCTACGTAGAATGGTTCAATATTTTTATTGTAAGATAGTCTTCTTATTAAAGTCAATCTAAACCAGTATTTGTTCTTTCACCTTCTCAGTTTAAAGCATTTATTTTGTTCTCCCATCTGTGATTTACGAAAGAAACGTTTCACGTTATACTTGTACACGAAAGGAAATGAAATCCGACAACGTCGCTCTTACGCGCCATTGGTTTTCGCCAAACGTCAGGAGATTTGAGCCGGACAGTAAAAGACTAGATTCTGTAGAAGAGAATCAGTAATTACTAACGTGATCACCGTTAGGCATTAGGCACTCACTACTTTGTGTATTACCGACTTGAGCCATTGAAGGCAGTAACTAACTTCCGGTTTAGGTAGTAAGGGGCGTCATTTCAGACTTCGCTTGGGGGGGGGGGGGGCAGCAGCACTACCGACACAAGACTTTCACGTTTTGTACCAGTATATAAGTAGACAATCGATTAAAGTATATGTATTCCTCAAACTCTTGGGGGGGCAATTGCCCCCTACTGCCCTCCCTAAATGACGTCCCTAAGTAATAGCTTTTTCGTCCCTAGTGTACAAATATATTGTGTACTAAGTAATAATCATAAACACCCTGGAGTTCTAATTCCATGAACTTTGAAATGTAGTCCAACTATTAAATCAGGTAATATTTACTTTTTAACATGGGAATACTTCTTGTATTACCTGTGTTTAGTAGCATATTTTCGGTAGCAGTGGTACAAACTTTTATCCACAAAGAAACACATTTCTTTCACCACTTATCAACGCAATAAACTATGAACTTGATTAACTAATCCTAATTATTATCAGAATTATTATTAGTAACTACTAGGGCCCGGATAATTATGTACTAAAAACAATGAAAATATGTACATATATATGCACATAAAATCTCAAAAATATGTAATAAAACCCTTCGAAAAGAGCAAAATATGTAAAATGAAAATACCAGCATTTTCTATTACGTTTTCTACATTTAATGTGGTAAATACAATATTTATTCAATTACAATGTTTACTACCTGCTACTTTTCCAGCATGATCTCCGCAACACTAAGAAACAGAATGAGTTTCAAATTTTCAGTCAGAAAACTTATCTTGTTATCGCGTATAAAAGAGTTTCTATGCACTAAATGGTCGTTTCACTCCACACAAAGTCTTGATGCATATTTATACTTTTCAGGAATCATCCAAAGATCGTTCAACTGTACATTACGGAAGAATTATAGAACACTGGCCCATCTACCTGTACAAGGATACTAACCTAACCTAACATAGTCTAACCTCTCTAATTAATCTTAATTAACCTTATTTAGGAAGGAATTTTTACGAAAACTTTGTGCCATTGTACTTCTAATGGGCGTCCAGCGTTATAGGACCTTCCCGTACTTTACACAATCAAAACATTTTAGTAAAAAATATCGTGAAGAACAAAACATTCTCAATTAGTCTTTTCACTGTTTCAACAGACGATCTCCGTAACAGTAAGGAACGAAAATGTGTTTCAAATTTTCAAACACAAAACCTCTCCTGTTATCACGCAACAGAGCTTTGTATTGACTAAACGATCGTTCAACATCACACGAAGTAATTGGTGCATACTTAAACTTGCACAAATCAGAAGGTGTGTATTCAATAGCCACGACATCGGATTTAGCTTCACTTAACACTCCACTAATAGCACAGATTGTCTTATAGCCTGGATTTTTCTCCAAAACGAAAGTCATCTTATTCACTGCATCCCCAACCGATCCTTTCACACCTACCAGAGAAACAACTGTTGAGCGAACAATTTCAAGATTGTCTGAAAGGCTAGATGATGATTTCTCCAAGGATTCAATAGTACTACTGAGACACGAAAAATTACTCTGAATGTAGGCAATATCATGCTTCAACTTCCCGTCATCAAACATTTGTTTCGCTATTTCTATGGAAGATGCATCTTCAGAATCAAAATGTTGTAACACTTGTTTCACTGCATCAAAGTTCGTAGCATAGTAACACACAGCATCAATCCAGTTTTCCCACCTCGTTAGTACCGGCTGAGGAGGAAGAGGTAGTTCAGGGAACAGTTCTTTAAATTTCTCAACTCTACTGGGAGCCTTCAAAAATACCTTCTATGTATTTAAAATTAATGTATCCACATGTGAAAATCTAGAACGAACAAATTCTGCAACACGATGAAATGCGTGGGCAAGACAAGTTAGATGTAACAGCTTCGGATACAATACTTGCAAAGCTTCTGCGGCTTTGCACATGTACTGTGCTGCATCAGTCACTAGAAGGAAGACATTGTTATGCTTGATACCATCAGGCCACATAAGTCCCATAGCATCATTAAAGAGTTTTGCAATGGCTTGATGGTTGCATCGCGGCAACAAATCACTAGTTAACAGGATAGGCTTGCTGACTTCATTATCTTTCAACAAACCTACTACAACATTACCAGCATGTCGCCCCTCTACATCAGTTGTTTCGTCAATTGACACCCAAATAGGACCATCACCGATTTCCCCACGAATAGAGTTCATTGTTTCCACATATAAATCAGGCACGTAATGCTTTCTGATTGTAGATTTATCTGGAACTGTTTCGTGTGTGTATTGTTGCAGAAATTCACGAAGTACTGTATTGTTTAGTTTCCAAATAGGGATATCAGCACATACCATAGCACGGCACAGATCACTTGAAAACTGAGACTTCCGTGGCCCTGGACTACTTTGAGCTTGAGATTCAGTTACTAGCAACTGCTTTTGTGGTTTAGGTTTTGAGGCTCGGGTCTGATGGCGTGATGTGGATATGTGTTGCACAACTTGGGAACGTTGAGCGCATGAGACACCCTTCTCACAAACCTGGCAATAAAGCACTTTTCCATCGGCGGAAAAATGCTCAAATTCTTCCTTGAAATGCTTAAGTCTTATTGACAACGGAGTTTTGTCCTTTGGCATCTTGGAAACAAAATTTGCTGACAGCACAGGAGATTAAATATTTGATAAAATAGCTCACACTTTCCCTACAGCATGCGTTGTGACGGCAGGCGCTTCACTTTTGTCAATCAAGAGTTCAGTGTTACCAATTGCGTGAATGCAAACTTCCCCATCTGATTTAATATTTTTCGAAGAAGGAAAATATTAGTGGGGCGAGTTTGCGACAACAACACGATAGGCAATCGTAAAACCGCGTCGCAATAGTAATTCGATTGATATTAATCTCACGTAAGGATGTGAGCGCTAGTACCGCGACCGAGAGTGTACGATTGCTAATCAAACACGGTTGTGTCCAACTCTCCCTACCAATGCGCCAAACTACGCTTCAATACTATTTTAAAAGGGTGCAACGCAGTGAAACAATAAATAAATAAATAATAAAAATTAAAAATAAAGCAACCACTTTAAATTCAAAGAGAGATGAGTGTTTTCTTCTTTTCAAAGTCTATTGTTGAACAGCTTTTGTATGAAAAATCCCTATAAAACATGAAAATATCAAGAAATATGTAAAATTATGTGCTCATGAATAAAATATGTAATTATATGTACATAAGTGTAAAATATGTAAATATATGTACTTTCAAATGGGTGTTTTTAGGCACTATGAGTCACAAATGACATTATTACACTGATTTGGTATAAAAATATAACCCCTACAAAAATATGTAATTAAATAATTATCCGGGCCCTAGTAACTACTTTAAGCTCATTAGCTGCGCCCTCACTTTTCTTTAAAGAAAACTTCATACACTAGCAGTGGCGTAACAGAATCACTCATCGAAAGGCTCCATGCAGGATCATCTAAAACTTATGCGTACGCACAGAAACGGCCATAAACCCGAAATTATCAGTGGGAGGTAGGCCTGTAGCAAGCTCAAAAATGTAGGGGGGGCCGGCTGAAGTTAGGGAGGACCCGATCAAACCATATTATAGTTCATTTGCAAGCCTACCGTGTAAATTTTAGGAGGGGCCAGCAAAAATTTAGGTTGGCCCGGCCCCCCTAGAACCCCCTTGATACGGGCCTGGTGGGAGGGTATTGATCGTTTTTCTTTTTCTATTAGTGTAATATGTCTTTTAAAAGTAAACTGGACAAACGATGAGTGCCCCGTTCGTTGAAAGTATACTCATGTAAGATTCGGACATTTTGCAGTGGTAGTGTAAATTAACAGTAATGTATCAACCAGTATTACATAGAGGAGAAAAGTGAAACGAAATCTTTGAGTTTTACGTCCCACGATTATGCCGGCTAGTCTAAAGGAGACGGTGATGATGAGAAATAAATGAAATGGTGGAATGAATAAAGTGGGAGGAAACGTGAGAACTCCGAGGAAACCCACGCACATGGTGTTTGTCCACCACAAAGTTCACTTGGCGGGAGCCGGGATCGAACCCGGGACCCTATGCACCAGAGATGAACGCTCTACCATATTACCAAAAGTATTTTAAATGAATATATATATTAGGGTGGTTCAAAAATTAGGGAAAATATTTTTTTCCGAATTTCACTTGCGGCACCCCTAAAATTTATTACACGACTGAAAATATATACACTGGTAAAATTTTAAGATTTTAAAATTTTTAATCGTTGCGCAAGCCGATTGAAATTTTGAATACTATTGAAATATGCATTTTATTATACATAAATATACATATTGTCATATATTTTGTTATCCACATTGTTATATACACATTACCATATATACATAAAAGCACATTATTGCTGATTGTATTTGAATTATTAAAACTTTGTAAAGTTTATTTGTTTACTCTATTTATATACTTCACTTTCACATATTGAGTTTACTTAGATAGGGTATTCTTCGAACAGTATGGATATTGCTTCCTGTGTTCCGCAACAACTTCAACTAGGCACTTTTTCTGTTCCTCGTGCTTTGTGTTAATACCGTTATACTCTTAAATGACGGCAACTTCGCGTTCTGCGCAGTCCTTAACTACTTCATAACTAGCTAAGTAGTCAGTGTTGGATTTCCATGACTCCGTATTTTGTGCAGGAAATGTTCTTCGAATACTCAGACGTTCAAAAAACTGCAACTTGTTCTTCGTTACCAAAATCTCGATCTTGGCATCCTGTAGTGAAGCAAGAGCATCTCGAGGTATATGCAGGCGTTTTGGAGGCAAATCATTACTGGATCTGTTCAAGTTTTTCACCATTTCTTGCTTTGTTTCTGCGCACAGTTCGTCGTTGAAGAACGCTAAGTCAATGAGTTTACGCTCAAGTACCAGAGATGACCACATTTTTTCTCTTTGTTTTGTAAACGGTTGGAAACGGCTTTGTCTGTTTCATATTTAAGAAGGATTTTCAGGAACTTGAGTTCATTTCTTGGAACAGATACAGCAACTGGTGATAAGAACCATATTTTCTCATAAACAAGGAACATACACAAAGTAAATCAACCCTTTTTCTTCTTGATGAGTAAGTTGAATTTGTTTCTAAAAAGCCATATTTTGAATACGTACAGTGCCTTTGCCATCCAGCTGGAGTAGTGAATACCGCCGGATGGCATTCCATGGGGCGAGATTCCTCCAAGAAAGGTAATAGTTCTAATAATTCACGGCACTCGTCCCTTGGCTGGCTATATTGAAGATGGCTACGTATGAAATCTATAAGCTTATCCTTCATATTGGCCAGATCTTTTTTTTCTGCTGAATCATACCGTGTGTAATCCAACGAGTTCCAACCTTCTTTAAAACGCTTAAATATTTCTAAGTCTGGGCCGAAAGATACACCTCCAAGCATATACTCCTTAAAAACTGTAGCCAAAACTATCTCCGGTATGTGGTGACAACAAGCTAAGTATACAAAACGCTTTTCTTAATTTCCCGCTCTATTATGCACAAGCGCCGCTATAGCGACTAGTATTGCTGGCAGTTGTATCGATACACATTGCATTTATCTGGTCAATAATATTCCATGACCTCAGCGCACCTAGTACGACATCGGTTTATCCACTTCCAATTTTAAGTTTTGGGACTCCGAGCAATTGAGTTTTTCTCGTCAGATACTATTAAGGGTAGACGATCATTTCTTTACCTGTTATGTCTATAGAATTTTGCTATCGCAATGGGCAACAAGGGCGCTTGTTGCTTGGAACTTTCTCTTTATGATGGCAATTGACTCAAGATGATCGCATTCGCGAGCTCGTTTGATGGATGCACGACTGAGGGTAACCTCGTCCATATTGTGGCTCAAACCTTTAGCCGTTGCTGCTATAACAAAAGTTGCTTCTCTGTCAGTTAATTTCGAGCTACCTAACATAGAAGCAACTTCAGGAGTAACAACTTTCTTCCAGGTTTTCTGCTTTCGTTTTTGTCTGAGGAATTCCGCACGGTATGCTGCTACTTAAGTTTCTATTCGTCATCACAGACATTTTACTTGACTCCAAATTCATGTTTTCGTTGCCTTTTCTTTACCATCTTGGCTTTCCCTTTGAGCAAGAGTTCTGTCCACTGACACCGCACAACCACGTTGTTCCTCTTCCCTCTGAGGAATAAGAAAGTTCTTCTCTTCCTTATTTTTGATTAGTCTAAGGGCATCTCCATGTGCTATATCAAATACATTATTCAAACTTGCAATAAATCTAATTTCATTCTCTTTCTGTTTGGTAGATTTTCGGTTCTTGCTTTTCTTTAAATTTGCCCATTGGTTCCTTAATTTTTCGAGTTTCACAGTTGCATGTTTTTCCTCACGAATTGAAATACGAGCCTTTTCTCAAAATTGTACAGTTTCTCGTATAACATCTCTAACACTATCATCGATTTTTTAAAGGTTAGGTGATGGTGAAAGAAACGCAAAACATCGCCATTCGAAGGTAGCTTACTTCACGTCAGAGTTTTCTTATCTGTTCCTAGTAAATAAAGTCTAGTCTTATTTCTATTGGCTTGTGTCATGACAGTAAGGAATCACAGTCCAAAGCAACACTGCATCACCACAATTCTATATTTTATTCTTCAAATGGGAACAATTAGCCGCTACAATTCGGTATTATCAGCTTACTGCCACCAAATGTCTCACCGACTGCGGTGTTCCTGTATTATAATCGTTAAACAAATGAAATGTGAGTTCCGCCAGCGGAAAACAAAGTGTGGGTGCAACTTATAACGTAGATGGGAACAAATTCGTCATTTTAGTGAATAATGTTTAAAATTTTGTAAAGTTTACATTGTTTGTAGTGGCATGACAAATACAAAATGCAATTGATGCATCAAAGTCAATGATATACCAATATAAGGTGATAAGATAGCGTTTGTTGATCATTGTTGGAACATCTACAGTGGCATTGTTGATTTGTAATAAATAATTACATGAACTTGATATAGGAGAATGAATGCACAAAGCCAGAGTATATTGTCAAAATTGCGACATTAAAGCACTAATTTTCATAAACTTTCATAAAGATATAAGTCGATTGCGCAACCTCTAAATATTGAGCTATTGATTTGAAATTTTGCATGTATTATTTATTTGGAGGAGAGAACAAATTTAGGGGGTGCCACGGTAAAATTTCAAACTTTCCAAATTTTGGACCACCCTAATATATATAGTATGTTACGATTTTAGATAATTATAAAATAAATAATAAACCTTGGGAAACCGCTTGCTAAGCATTTTTTTCTATTTTCAGTTTTTTTTAAAAATCGACGAATTGTATACAAAAAAAGAGTTTCTTTCTCATTTTTGCTTCTGCAAATTCCTTTAGCACATCAGAGATATCCAATTCATGAACTCGTTTACACTCAATTGTCAGCATGACCACACCCGAAAGGCGTTCATGGGTCTTACTGTTTCTGAGATATTTCTTGATTAATTTTAAGTTAGATAATGATTGCTCAGCAGTTGCAACTGTAACAGCAAGAGTTACATATAAACAAAGCGCAGTCATCAGATTTGGAAATATTGAGTTGAGTTCAGGTTCGGTAATAAAATGAAGAATCTCTTCGTGGGTTGAAAGATTTGAAAGTCTGTCTTGAAAAATGTCTCAAAGTCAACACTTCAAGATGGAATAAATATGAGGGAAAGGCTTGTATACCAATACACGCTTTTCCCTCATACTTATTCCGTCTGGTAATACAAAACTTGGTATACACACTTCTTATCCCCTATACTATTTTTGGAAATACAGTACATTTGGATTGTGTGCTTTTACAGGGAACCACTCCAGAGGGGTCCAAATTTGATGGGAGGGATTTCTGCACGGAATTTTCTCCACCTTTTCCTAATTTTCCTTGTTTAAGTACGTTATGGGCCCCGATACATAGCACTTCTCGAAAGCTCATAACATGCTGAAGAGAATAAACTATAAACTATGACTTTCCAATGAACAGTATTGATGCAATATAGCTATTTCACTGTGAGTCTACGATTTTTGTATACTAACAGAGTTAATGGGCCCCAGGGACTTACTCCGTTGTCCATGGCTCCTAATTTTTTGTGCATGAACATATGTTTGTTATGTTTATCGAATGGACTAGGTTTCATTTGGATTTCCGGATGACAGGTTCATGTCCTTTAATTGTCAGATAGTGGACCTCGATTGCGACTCATCACGCATTTCCAGTTAGATGTGGCTAAGTCCTTCAGCTGCACTTGGCTGCAGCTACTTCCAATGCTCAACCTTTGTACTACCCATGGTCAACTCAATAAACCTTACTTTGCAGATAGGCAAGGATAAGCTTAGACTGTAGAGCTACTAACATCAGCGTATATGTAACTTTTCGATAATACTAACAAAACTATTACATAAATGATATATGACACAAATAAACCTCTTCACTAAACACACAGTATTTGAGTCCAATGTACTGTTCAACCGCTTTTAACGACCCCAGAAACGATAGAAATGGTTAAAACATATCATATTGTTTGCTTCATTTTTTACTGATTTTTCGGCATTTTTATTTGCTCGTGTTTACATACATATTATGGGCAGCGAAAATATTCGTATGTCCTGGGACTCCAGGTTTGGAAGCAGGAGGGATACTTATAATCAAATATCAATGCCGATTTCATAGGCTGCGAAGTTGACAAAATCGATTTGAGACAGCTTTTTCCCAGTTTCAGACCACTGTGCAACGGCCGACATTATTATCATAATTAACGTACCTGTCACCCTATTATTCTCTATGAACTAATAAATTTGACATGTTTATGAGTTTTATTTTACTTACACCAACCATTTACATTTACGTGGAATTTCAATTTCAAATCATTTCTTTAGAGGAAATATTCTCTTGTATGTGTTGAAATTAGTATTTTTGAGTTACTCAGATATAAAAGTGTTCATGTTTGCAAGAAGAATGCTATAAGTTTATAATCATCTTCACAAATTAATGTTAATACGGCAGAGAAAAATTAGGAGTATTTGGATCTTTTTAATGTCTTTCACTTGCACGTCTTTTATTTATGCTAAATTTGAAGTTTGCATATTTACAAGAAGTATCATATAGGTTTTGAATCATTTTCAGAAGTTACGTATAATTTTTCACTTTTGTCTCTAAATTTCCTTCATGGTGGAGGAAATTTCCACTTTTTGGACTTTCACTTTTACTTATTCCAGAAACCTATATTTGTGCCAAATTTAAAGTTTATATATCTACAGGAAGTATTAGATTTTCAATCGTTGTCTTAAGTAATGTGATAATATGTAGACTTTGTCTTATTCTTCAAAGTGTTCTCAATGGAAGGGGAAATTTCGAGTTTTCGGATTTTCCCCTTTATTTCCATTGTGAACCCTACGCTTATGCCAAACTGCAAGTTTCCATGTTTACAGCAACTACTAGGTATGTTTGAATTGTTGTCATAAGTGATGTGTCAATATGTAATTTTTCCTTTTCCCCATTTTTCGGATTTATCCCATTATTTACATCAAAAATGGTACATTTGTGCCAAATTTCAAGTTTCTATCAATGTTTACAAAACGTACTTTATAGGTTTTCAAATCGTTCTCATAAGTAGGGTAACAATATATGATTTTGAACATGCCCCCCTAATTTTCTTCCTTAGAGAGGACTTTTTTAGTTTCGGATCTTTTCCCTATACCACAATTCCTACATTCCCCCCCCCCTCCCAAATTTCAAGTTTCCATGTCTACAGGAAATACCCTACAGGTCTTGAATTTAGGAACGTAAAAGTAACGTAATTTTGAATTTGTTTGTTACTGTACAGGTTGCATGATTTCACCTAAATTAGAAAGAGAACGCGGCATAACTTCCGAGCTCAGCACGTTCCAGCATATCACGTAAATCCATCTGACCCTGACTTTGCAACTAGCATTAATCGTGGAAACAATGACGTACGTATCAGCAGAGACTTCCTTAGTGTAATGTAAGTGTTGGGTTATTAAACTTAACAACAACGATACACTCGGGAAAGGGACACGCAATATTAATTATTATGCTGGTTACCCTCACACCAATTACAATAGGTCAAGTCTATCTAATAAAAAAAGGATAACATCTATGATTTATTATTGATCATAATTGTTTATTATTCGGAACTAAACGGGTTGAATGCTATAATATTATTTTCGATTAAGGATAATTTCAAAAATTAATTACTATAAGAATATACGTATGTACATTTTAACAAAACGTTTCAACAAAAATACCAATTAAGTAGCAATGTTTACTCAATAAGCAATGTTTACTCAATAAAAGTTATCATTCCTTACGGGGCAGACCTAAATATTTTTTAAAAGCTAACAATTTTTCTTTTGCCAGTTTTTCTTAAATGAAAAGAGATAATGAAATTTAACTTACCTCAATAATAGATAATGTTATTCTACACTTGAAAATACGAATCGGAAGAATTTTCAGTGTTGCCATCCATAGAAATTACAGTGTGACCAGAATTTGAATAACCCAAAAATCTAGGTTAAGGCAACGAGTAGAAAAAATTAACTCAACGGTAATTGATGACTTATCATGCGCCTGTTTCTTGTTAACTAGTTTTTAAATAATATTTGTATTTATTCTGTAATAACTTACATACGTGATTACAAAATAAATAAGTCTGTAATAATGTCCACTTTAATCTAATGAAATACACATATCCGAGATTAGTGTTTGTTTTTTAATGGCTTCTTGCTGTGTACTATGACGTTATATATATTTACCTTCTGATCTCTGTCTCAAATAATTGAATTTGTTTCGGAAAATAGTTTTTGCAATTCAATAATTATAAGAAAGTAGTCAGCAGGTGCTCGCAAATTTTGTGCAATTTCTAGAATGCCATCGTTTACAACTCTATTCTTTCTCGAACATTTTGACGGTGCCATTTTCTTTGTTACGTAGTGATCCACACTAATGTCAAGAAAGGGCGTGCCCTCGTTATTCACAAAGAGGCTACTAAGGAATGTGCCAATGTTGCCACACCCTGTTCGATAGATCAAACTTCCATTTTGTTCTATAGTAACAAAATAGTATGTGGCTTCTCGTCCCCTAATTATACCCCTTTGCAGGGAAATAGTTCCAGTTTTGAATTTTCCCTTTACTTCTATCATAAATCATATATTAGTGCTAAATTTTAAGTTTCCACATCTACAGGAAGTTCTCTATAGGTTTTGACCAGTTAGTCAGTAGCAAAATTTAATTTTTTTTAAAAAAAAGATTGCATGGCCCTCTATCTCGTAAACGCTTTGAGATGAAACATTGACACTTTATATAGGACTTGACCTAATGAAGATTAGTGACATAGTTAATTTTCATTGCGCTATTTTCATAGGAAACGAAATTATGGATGTTCGAAAAATCCCTGAGTTGTTTCATGTAAGTGACATGCTTCAGCCAGAGAAAACGGCTTGGCGCACTGCAGTGCACCTAGACTATTTAACGTAGGAACAAACGTTAAACCATCTAGATGGTTGCTAATTTTTTATTTTATTATATAAAAAACGTAAAATATTAATGAGTATTTAAAAATATTAATATCAATACTCCTACAGCGTAGATTTTCCCACATTTTGAAAATAGTTTTTCAAGTCTGAGGCCTAATTGCTCTGTCATTTTTCTTTCGTTTTTGGAGTCCTCATTTTTCTCTTCAAATCACACGGAAAAACTTCAATTATAATACCTTAAGACTACTTTGCACTTTGCACTTTACTGGTAACTTTGTACAAAATATGAAAAGAGTTTCACAGCCCTCTGTCTTTAAAACCATGAACTGTAAAGAGGAAGTTTCAACTGGCACCGTAAGATAGAACATTTAACTGTATTTTGGTTATAATGTTGGCGGCTAACATCAGTTCGAATTACCCGGAGGGTTTGTTGTTGTAGAGGTGTGAAAAGCAGTCATTGTAAAGGCCGGTAAAATTTGTAGGATATCACCTACAAGAATTTCCGTCAAAGTTAAGTCAGTTTCATAGAATATTACTGTGTATAATGGAACTTTGAAACAATAGTTGAAATTGAACTATGAAACTTTTTAAGAAAAAAAAATTCACTGATTACGTTTGGGATGATATTCTTGGACATAAATAGCAACCAAGGCAAATCAGTTCAAGGGGATTTTTTCTTTTTTTGTTTTTTTGTTCCTGAGTTGTCATTTTTGTGGGGCATATGCTAAACTATCAGAATGTGATTCTTGCGCCGGTACCGGTACCAAAAAATACACACACCAGTACCATCATTCTAATATCAATATTAGTAGACTGCATGCAATTTTGTGTAGAAAGTAAAATGTATAAATAATGAAGGGAAAACTTTGCTCAGAAACGTTATGTTCGTATGTTGAACATACTTTTTTGTATGTGGTGCAAAGTATCCACACCTACGGGGTTACTTAGCGCCAGTTTATATTTTAATAAGTATGGTAATACTGAATGTTTACTAATGCACTTGTACGAATGTTTTCCTTATATATATATATATATATATATATATATATATATATATATATATATAACTATTATATGTTTAAAATACAGTATTCTAAATAATTACGTTTTAAGTTGCATACGATTTTCTTTAAAATTCCTTTCATCTGGTATAAAGTAACCCCGTCTTACGGTAGTATAGAATAACAAGACGAGTAACTATGTCTACCGACCTACTGCTCTTGTATTGTGGTAGCCCTGGCAAAAACAGAGCGAAAAACACTCAACGTCTTTCCTACATTCAGGCCCTTTGTCTGGAAACTCCACCGTCTAAACGCACCAACTGTGACACTAGAAAACAAATGCTGATAGGTATTACGTTTCTCATATGCTTGTGAATACAATGTTTACTCAGATAATATCCCAATCCGTTTTTTTCATCTTTGCCAATACTATCTACAGTTTTTTTCTTTTTATTGATTTATACTAACACTTCATTATTGCTGTTCAATTTCACTTAGCTCAACTTAATTTCTTTTCCAATTTCTGGATCCGCTTTTCGAAATCTTGAAGTCACTACTACAGAACATAATATTTATTTTTAAAAAATAATTTTTATTTATTGTATTTTCCAGGTGACAGGAATGACACCCCTGATGTACGCCATCAAGGAGAACAGAACGAACCTCATCGATAGGTTAATAGATCTCGGATGTGACATTGCTGCAAGAACTACGGTAAGTACTTTTTTCACAATATCTTTCCCTGAAACATTAATTCAATTGTGAAAGTGACCTCTAGCAATATTTTGTGTAAATTTCCTTTTGATGCCGATAACCAGGGACGAATCCAGGACTTTATTGAACAGGGGGACGCAGATTTAGAAATGAGTTAGAGACAATGGTGATATCAGGGGGTAACTCGGTGGAAATTTTCTCCCCGGAACTATGAAATTCCCTCCCGAAACATACTTTTCATCATGCTCAACAAGGATTAGAAGTATTTTTCCAGTACTATTTTAACTCTCTGCGTATTGAGGATTCCCACGGGGGAAGTCGTCTGAAATTATCACTAATTAGAGCAGGGATGCCCGGGCGAATGGTTCATTGGTGCGGGCGAGTATTTAATATCATAGCGAAGGTAAGTAAATGATTTCTATTATGGGATGTGGGTTAGTAGTTTTTTTTCTTGGGCTAGTAAAATTTTGTTGCTTATTTGCATCCTGAATTAGAGATTTTAGGGATTATATATAGACACGTGTGAGTATGTGTGTCTTATATGTTGTCCAACATGATATATACCCTATATATATATATATATATATATATATATATATATGTGTGTGTGTGTGTGTGTGTGTGTGTGTGTGTGTTGGACAATCAACTTTAAAGTTCCAATATCCACAAAATTTGATTTTTCTCCGTAAATTAATCTGTACATAATAATAAATCCATTTGTCTGCTCCTTTTTTTGGATCAAAAGATATAATATATTTCAGGCAAAAATTTTCTTGTAGGCCTTATATCTGGAGAACTACATATAGTGTAGCCAAACCCAAACTATTACTTAAATCAGTATGATGTGTTTATTCTGTGAAAAATACGAAAACTCGATTTAGGGGCCGTTCAAAAATTTTGTGGGCTCTGATCCAAAAACTAATTATTGGCCAAGATCGCAATATTTTGATGCATTTTTTGGATCATTCCTAAAATTTTTGGCCAAGATTTCAATCTTTTGACCCATTCTTTTATCATTCCTAAAACTCTTGTTAACGTTATCGTTTATTAACAAACATGCCTAATTCTGCTCTACCGTGAAAGGAAAATATATTTTATTTGTACTACAAAATAGATGGATTGTGGGATGTCAACGTTCCAAAATTAATTTTAACAAATTAGTGTTAGTTCCGACGTCAGGGATAATACGAGTATGTGCATTTCAAACGGATTTTGTTCCTTATTTCCTCATAACTTTCATTGTACAAATGAAGCATAAACGGACATGCATTTAATTGTATGTATAGCTGCATGGACAGATTTTATTTGTTGCTACGTGTTTCTGCTGAAATAGGAGTGGCGTCAGAAATTTTGGAACGAGAAAACTGGAGAAAATTACATCGTAACTTACTGCATTATTATTTCCGTTTCTACAACTTGTATAAAACGTCTATATAATTCAATTTGAAAATGCTTGCTTTTATTTTTTAAATATTTCTTGCCTGTCTGGGAAAGTTTATACTCGTTGACCTTGTTGCTGGGAATGACAGGTAAATTATCATAGAAAAACGTCTTAAACAATTCTTATAATTTTCTGCATAAGTTAAACTTTCGGCCTCGAAAGATTTATATCTATTGATTCCTGTGATAAAATGTGGAAGGGTCATACAGGCCGCGAAATATTACCTGCTGTAAAATTAAGATATTAGATAGCTTGTAAAAACAATAGATTGAGAGCAGAATATTAGTCTGATATATCTATAGAAAAAATATTTTTGTCGGATAGTCTCGATGAAATAACACAAAAAGAGATATTTTACCTTGAGCGAGGATCTCGCGCTCCTAATGTTCACTTAAGAATCAACCACTAGCGATAAGTCAAGGAAAATATTTTGCTTGTGTTTAAGGCGAGTATGAGAAGTAGATTTCAACAGTTGTTGATGGATATTCATAAGAGTACCTCAGCACTTTAAAATAATATTCAGTGTTTTATTTGGCTGGGAATACGTGAAAACGTAGCTCCAAGAAATATTATGTTTTAAATTATTATATTTATAGACGAGAAAATCATATAGCCGTATCTTCTGTTATATATAGAACAGCTTATATCTATAGGATTTTATGAACGACAGATGGGACAAGATGCTCTTTATAACTTTAATGTCTGCTCGAGAGTGATATTCCCTCTTCTCTCTTTCTTTTAACCGGAATTAAACAAAACTATATTTATGCTCTTGTGTTTTTTAAACATCTGATTGGCTACTGATGTGTGTCGCCACGTTTGGCCTAATCCTCGTTTCGCATAACCAATTACCTGACACTTTTATGACAAATAAATGATAAGATTTGTGTCCACCATTTAAGGCGAAAAGGGGTCTTTGGTTTGCCTAGTCCTCGTTACTTCTAAAATGGTGAACAATAAGAAAAAATCGTGGAAATTCAGCTAGAGGGAAATTATAAGAGAAAGTCCCCTAGTATATGAAGAACTAAGAAATGCAAACTATATATATAGATTGATATTATATTAACTATTTTCGAGGAGTTAGAATTACCAAAACTCCTTTATATAACTACTATGACCATGTACAGGGGTTGGACAAAAAATCTAAAACGTTTTAAAAGTGTGAAAACCATACCTAGTATGGTGTGGAGCCTCCTTTTGCGTCTAAAAAAGCTTGGATCCGACGTGGAATGGACGTATACAGCTCCTGAATCGTGGTGTGTGGGATTTTGTACCAGTTCCTTAAGGGATGCTGGTTGATTGTAATGAAACCGAACACGAATTTCTAACTCAGACCATAATAGCTCCATGATGTTCTGATCTGGTGATTGTGGGGCCCAGACTAGGTGCGATAGCTCCTGGTCATGCTCCTCAAACCATGATTTCACCCTTTTTGCAGCGTGACAGGGTGCCAAATCATCTTGGTAGATGCCATCACTATCAGGGAGCAATATTTGGCCCATGGGCAGAACCTGGTCCCCCAAAATGGCCTCATACGCCTTAGCATTCATTATTCCATACAGGGCTATGATAGGACCTGCAGAAAACCACGATATCACTGTCCATATTGTAACAGAACCACCTCTATGCTTTACAGTTGGCAGCAGACAGTCTGTATCATAGGCCTGCGACGGTGTTCCCCATACGTAAACACGATCGGTTTTTGGAAACAAGGTGAAGGTCGATTCATCGGACCACATTACATGTTTCCACTGTTCAAGAGTTCACGCCTTGTGGTCCTTGCACCACTGAGTACGCTTCTTCGCATTTATTGCTGTGACCAGGGGTTTGGCGATAGCGGCCCTGCCGTGAATTTTCATTTTATGAAGTTCCCGTCGTTAGATGAAACCGGGTTATGTAGGCCGGAATTGAGTTCAGATGTAATTTTCATTGCAGTGGTCTTCTTTTTAGCTCCTATAATGCGTTTTAATGCCCTCCGGTCCCTATCTGACAGGGTTGTCTTTCGGCCGCAGTTGTGCTTTGAAGACGTCGTTTACCATGAATTGTGTATGTCTTCGTGACATTGGACACAGTGTCTTTCGACACTCCCACAATGTTTGCCACTGTTGCCACTGAAGCTCCAACCAGACGGGCACCAATAATTATGCCTCTTTGGAAGTCTGTGAGGTCGCCCACTTTACCGCACCACTTTGACACCATGACACTCACAGGTAAACTGGCTACTGCTGACGGAAGAGGAAGGTCCACATGACACATTGAAAGCAACGAGCGATCGGCAACCGCAATACGTGTTGTGCAGCGGAGGGCCAAACTTACGTGTCCTATATGAAGTGTTTACAGATTTTTTTGTCTACCGTGTATATACACGAACATATACATCGTATATATATCGACACGTTCTCTATCGATCCAAACGATTTATGGTATGGATTCGAAATCTTAAGAATAGATTTCATCTCAGCTTCATTCTTCTATTAAAGTAAGAAGTAGTACAACATCCGGTTTCAATATTGATTCCTAAATATTCAAAATCGTAAGAGATAACGAGAAATCGTTTTTTGATGAGAATTCAGCTTCCGATAAACAGGTTGCATGTCTCATGTTATCACTCTATTACTGCCGGGTGTTACAGATATATTTCCGGTTTCAATATTAAATCTGCATAATTTGGAAATCTACAGTAATTTAACAATATAAAAAGAAACTCACATGTAAGAGAACAAGGTATAAATGTTTTCACAACTTGGCTTACTACACCGTACACCAGCAAAACGTAGCACAGACGGCCACCCAGCTGAATAAGGGTTTCAGCCGGATAGTTAGTAGACAACGTTCGTTTCATCGTATGGTCTTCAGAAGCCGATAACCCACGAGGTTACCACTTGTTATTAAACGCCACTGCGGTTAATGTCTTACACTGGCAACAAAAGGCTGTGACTGGACCATAAAAACCAGTAGCATGGTGCGATGAGTCTCGATTTCAATCTTATCACGCCGATAGAGATCTTTAATTTGCTGCCAGTTCAACGAAATCATGCCAGGTTGGAACTGTACAAGATAATGGAGACTCCATGTTGATTTAGAGTTTTTTTGTTGTTGTTGTTTTTTGTAAGCAATGTTTTGGACCTTTGGTACCTACTATTCACTCGTATTGTATCGAAGTAAAAAAATCTCCAGAGTCAACTATATCTTTATTTATTCCTGTCATACGAGTGGAAATGGAGCGTACCAGCAGGACAACCACCCTCGTGAAAGATCCCGGTTGGTTACCACCTGTTTGGAGGAGCATTCTACGTCTTCCTGCTGAAACAGCCACCGAGAAGCCCGGATTTCAATCTCATTGTACATATCAGAGATTTATGCTATGAACGTTCCCGGTAGTATGTAAAACGAGTGGAAATCCAACTCAAAAGTTGTAATTTCAAAAGTAATAATAAGAATTGAAATATATTTTTCTTCTTTCTTCGTCAGTAACACATTGAGATGTTTGGATTGTGAATTTATCCAAAGAGCAATTTGTCAGCGGAGCGATTTGTCACAAATCACTCATTGCGATCATAGTTGTCCATTGTTAAGTTATGAGCAAATTTACGGATCTTTTGTCAGATCTAGCTCGAAATATTTACAAATTTCATACGAATTATAATTACAACAGAATCATAATAGGATCCCTTATAATGAATTAACAGTTTAAAAAAAGCATTGAAACTGGAACGAAATCCTCTGGAAAATCAGCAAAACCTACAATAAAATAACTTTTGCATCCATATAAGAATAAACACACAAACAATATTTCCTTTAACATACCGATTAGCAGTACCATTTGACAATACCAAATATTTGGAAACAAACTGCAAACTAAACGTTACTTTTGAACAACACTCATCTTTAAACAAAATTAATAACAGGTGTAACTTATTTTCTCTCATCTCAAATATAGCCACTATACACTCAGTGGGGGCATTAATATTCTCAAAATGGGACGGAAAAATAACTGTACAATTGTCGAAACATGTTTCCGAAAGCAAATAATGCTATTACAAATTAGTTATGCAAAACTAATTTATATTTCTCGGTTCTTTACATAGTAGGATTTTTTTTTAATTCTCTCCAGTTTTATCTCTACGATTTTTTTATAGTACGCCATTTTAGGAAAAACAAGGATTAGGCCAAACGAGTATCCTTATTTCGCCTAAAATGGCGGACATAAATCTTATCTTTTATCTGTCATAAAAGTGTCAGATAATTGTTTAGGCGAAACGAGGATTAGGCCAAACGATGCAACATCCTACTGATGTTTAATCCGACGTTTATAGAGGGAGGTGTAAATTACACACTTACTACTTGATGATGGATAATGCTAAGAACATGTAGATTTTGCTTAGGTATTATACTTCTCTGTGTTGTGGCAGAACTTTTTAATTAACTTTGTTGTATTTGTTTTCGTATATAGATTTTCGAACTTGAAACCACCCATTCAATCATACTTCACAACGTAAGGCACGCAATTGCCTTGATGCCACGAATAAAATCTACAGACCTAATTCTGAATATTTACGCGTAGTATATATACTATTTCATTAAATGTGGCTGATAGTAGTATAATATTCTAAAATGCTACGTTTATGTATTTGTATCCAATTCCTTCCGACAATGAGATCTCGGAAACCACAATCTAAAAAAAAAAAAAAAAAAAAAAAGGTATCGTTTTTGCTGGTAGATTCAAAATTTTGTGTGGACTTGTCAATTCTCATTGAAATTTTGAGAACAAATAACTGCTTATTTTTCTATTCAACGCTTTAGTACTCGTTTTGAGGCGGAAAATTACGTTTCTTTCACATGATTTTCCATCTCAATATATTACTTCACGACAGCATTTGTAAACGAATAGTTCCACCAGAGGACGTCCCGTTTAGACAGCTTCCCACCTCTTCCGAATTTTACCAAAGTAGTGTCAAACGTTTGTGCACGTATGTTCACATAATACTGCAGTTTGTGCACAAAGCACAAGCAAAGATATCCAAAAATTAATTTAGGGGGTTGTCTAAACAGCAGCCCCACCACCACCAACGCCAATTGATGTGAAAATAGTCTCAGTCGTTAGAGCATCGTTTATACACGTTTGTGCACACAAAAGTTTCGTTTGTGCGCAACTGAAAGAGTGAGATATTGGCGTATCTAGTTTAGGCCTTAGCCCCTTCCCATACCAAGGGCAATTGGCTCTAAAATGGTCTCAATCATTAGTGTATCGTTTGTAAAGCAAAAATTTTGTTTGTGTACAAAAGGGAGTGTGAGATTTTAACGTATCTCGTTTATGAACCACCATTCTATTGGCATCGATATGTTTCGGCTCTTGGGTCTGTCTTAGAAAGACTGAAAGGATTGGAGTCACACTTGCAGTATTCATAGCTTTTTGGCCTGCGATTAAAAATCAAAGAAATAAAACTTACTACCTATTTACATATAGAAAGAGAACCAGGAGCGATACTTCATAAAATTTGTCATGAGAAAAAAATCTTGCAGAACTTCCTCTCCATAAAGCTCAGGAAAGTAACACAATTTTTAAAGTTTGTTTTCTCTATTTGGCGGAAGAAGAGAGGGCATATTCTCCAGGTAATGCCATGGTTCGTCTTTTGGATCTACCATAGAATGAGTAGGATGGCTGGAACCAACTTGCAGGGCGCCCATTTATGATTTAATAATAAATATTCTACATGCCGGCATTACTTGGAAGTAATAGGAGCTAACATTTGTTTACCCTTAGGTTTAGGTCTGCAAATGTCTTCTCCATGTTTCTCAATCTTTAGCTTAAGTCCTTCATGGGTACGTACGGTTAGCGCGCGGGAGACCTGCATCCAATTTCCGATAGGACCACGTATGGTTTCGAGTCCCACTTTAAGCTGTAGGTTCACGTCTCATATAATCTCGCTACTGAAAGAGATGCTAAATTTTAATCCAATCAACCAATCGATCTTCAGCTTCCTCTTTCAATCCCAATAGTTTCCTCTATTTTTCAATATAATAGGAGAATTAGGGGGTGAAAAATTAGGCATCAGAAAATTATGACAAAAAAAGCGAAAGATTTAGTGACGAAAAATTAGATAATACACAGTAATGAATTGGTTTAAAGAATGTGATAACTGAAACTATTTCTAGGTACTCAGTAATCAAATTTAATACTTAAGGCTCATCCTTAAGCCAGGGAGAAATTTAAGCGCCAGGTATATAATAAAATATTTATGATTAACATAATTTACTGTTACATTTGTTAAATAAACGTACGAGTATATAACTAACAAACCCCAAATGGATTTAATGCCGCGCTCACCAAAGCCCTCCAGTAATTTATGTCCGTAGTTAACTCAGTTCAACATTTACGACCATACATTTCTCCTATCATTCTGCAAAATAAACTTTAATACTCTCCTCTTATCTGCTGGATTTCCAGTTACTATTTTGAAAACGTTTTCACTTTTTTATAATCTGACTAAATGCTACATATAGATTGATACAAAGATAAACATAAAAATTTTCAGGTAGAAAATTTTGTGAAGATACAGAAAAAAAAATGTACTCACGTTCATTGGTATATCTTATTACACAACATTGCCATCTAATTCTACAAATTGTGAGCAACTGACAGTGTGCATTGTCAAGTGGCGAGCTTTCCATTAGGCACACTAGGCACGTGCCTAGGGGCACAGCCTTTGAAGGGCGGCAGCCGGAAGAAGTTTCTCTTTTTACCGGTAAATTAGAGGAACATTGGTATTTACAGTTGGTCGATGAGACCATCAATTTAATTTCATTGGGGGTGTTATTTTTTTTTTTTTTAAAATTCATTAATGAAACATTTCGGGCTTAAGTTTAGAGTTGCCCCTCCAGTCTGAAGGTGCCCTTGGACTTTGCAACATACAAAAAACAATACTTAAAGTATTAAAAAGTGTTACATTTCACTTAACTTCAGTACTCCGTGGGCTTCACAAAAATTTAAAAGGTTGTCTTCATTATTTTTGCACATCCGTTACACCTGATCGCCATATTCGTCATATTTTACAACTGCCATGCTGCTAAAACCTTCCGCGAATGCTTCCTGATCCGGCAAATAGTACTAACTTGCACATATCTTTTCTCGCATTAAGCATAACTCTCCTGCCGAACCCACATTCCTAGACATCAAATAAAAACTTCAAATTATCATTTCTTACCTCATTTCTCCTGTAAATTTTCCTGATTTTTATAAAAAGCGGAGGGGTAACTCTAAACTTAACCCACATTTCGTGCCGGACTTTATAATAATAGGCTTAGCATAGCCTTCTATAGCTATAGTTCTAGCCACGAAGTGAATACGGCAACGTCGCATTTTGTGACGCAGGTAGTCCGATGGTCTTACTGCCTAGTAGTTGTAGTCTGCTATGAATCTGCAGAAAGCACAATCAAGTTGTAATATTTATCAATCTTACTGCACAGTTTTTGGTCTTCTATGATTATTTTAAGATTTTATTTCTTTGAAACATATACAGGAAACTTCAAAAAACACCAACAACGTTTGGGAGGGGATTTCTGACACTAAGATACGACAAAGCAGACCAACCTGGGTGCACAAATGCTTCCTTTCGGAGTTATAGGCTGCCAGAAACACGAAGAAATGAACTTTAAAGATCCATAGCTCCAAACAAAATAAGCTACCACAGTCGAGTGAAGACTTCACATAGGAACTAGTATGTACCCTATCCAAATATCCATGTTTCAAAATTCTGCGGTACTTCCGCAACAATTTTTATAGATGTAGTTGGTGAGTATTTCAAATTATGTGCCCGTAGCCAAACTCCCTCTATAAAAATTAATGCATGAGTACCGCATGATTCTGTAACATGTATTTTTGGACAGGGCACATATTAGTTCCTAAGTGAAATCTTGACCCGACTACAGTAGGTCCCACAGTTTTGAAGTTATGGAACTTTAAAATTCATTTTGTATGTTTTCGGCAGCTTATAACTCCGAAAGAAAACATTTGTTCACCAAAGTTGGTCTATACTTTTTGTCTTATCTTGGTTTTGGTTTGGTTTGATTTAGTTTAACGTCCCATAATTATGCCTGCTAGGCTAAAGGAGAGGTGGACCTACTGATTGTAGTGGAATCCGAACCAGTTTGGTCGTTCAACTGTACTCCCACTGGGAATCGACCCGGGACCACGCGAACCGAAATTAAGCGTGCTTGCCACTATTTCCAAGCGAGGATTGTGTCTTATTTTGGTGTCAGGAATCACCTCCCAAACGTTGTTGGTGTTGTTTTGAAACACCCTGCATTTTTTTAAAAAAAATAATAGGAACATGGGCCCCTAAACGGGGAAAAGGGGTCCAGATCTAGGAAACGGTTAGGCGTAGAACCTTGACATTTCGTATAAATATATTCCCTGAGCATGTATCCAATGCTGAAGATAAAATGGAATTCTTACGAAATGTGACCCCTAAGGATGGAAACGTTTACGTAACTCTAGTGGCATCGAACTTGCATCAACAAGTTTGTAACCAGAGATAAAATGTATATATCTTTCAATATTTCCATAAACCTTATTATTTCTGCGTGAAGAAAAAGAAATCTGTTAGTTTCTTCATAATTAACTGAGAAGCAATATAATCATATACTTTTATATACATAATTTAAGTACGTTACTATTACTTAGACAATATTATAAATGAGTAATTGCTATTTCATATCTGATATAAAAGTCATTCAAATACTGTCAAAGCATTTAATAATTAGATTAAATATATTATACCAAATATATCACACCAATAAATATAGTTTCTCAGCTGGTAGCCGAGTCTTCTGAAAATAAAGCATTCTGTTTGTGTGTGCTTTGGATGTCCTCTCTGAGTAGCTTCTTTACAACAGTCAACATTCTCTGAATGAGGTCAGCGATTATCTACCCCTTGGATCTCTGCGACCAGCACTGAACGGCACGGCACAGCAAGGAGGCGGAAGGTTATTACGCGCTGACGTACCAAGGGCTTCGAAGTAGTGTACTGGAGAGGGGAAGAAAGCAAAATGGAAAGTCAAAATGCTAAGGAAATATTCATAAATCTTAACAAAGTAAGTCTATCTATTACATAAATCAGACGACAGTAAAATCCATGAAATTGATACGTTAAAAAAAGGCATATGGTAGGGTTGTATGAAATAGGGAATACTTCAATCAAAATCTATTTTTCAGAAACAATAATACATTTCAAAACACCATCATCATCTACTAAAAGAATTTCGTGACACACACGAACACACACACACACACACACACACACACACACACACACACACATATATATATATATATATATATATATATATATGTGTATGTATGTATGTATGTATATATATATAGGTAGATAGGTAGATAGATATAAATATCAGGGATGCAAATAAGCAACAAAATTTTAGTAGCCCAAGAAAAAAAAGCTACTAGCCCACATCCCAGAATAGAAGTTATTTACTTAACTTCCGCATTATATTAAATACTCGTCCGCAGGGATGAACTACTCGCCCCGGGCGTGTGGTTATTTGCATTCCTGATATATAACTCAGGTGTCATTACCTAATATTCAAATAATTCAAATCGTCGTTGTTGATACTGGAATATGTCGTATATCAAGTTTCCAGAACTCCCTCTAATCTTTGTAGATAGCGGACAAATCTTTGGTGTGGGAGACTCAGGTACAATTCCCGGCGGGAAGGCTCATGTGATTCCTTCTTTAAAAAAATAAAATAAAATAAACTCCATCCATATACGAAGAGGGGAGTTGACTTTGGATTATGAAAAATATTTTCTTTAACCTTTTGGTTACCAAACTCATTTTCATTCTGTAAAGTAAGACCGTTTGGTATCGAGCCATTTCCAGAAAAATACAGATCTGATGGAATAGAATTACTTCTAAATGTTCGTAGATCAGGCCGTATTTGACCCAGGCACATAAAACAACATGCGCAGAATATAATAAAGATTCAAAAAGTGTATTGGACACATATTAAGACAGCAGTCGCCTGAGGAACAAACACACACACAGACATTTTCGTTGGGAGGGACCTAGAGTTTGGGGAGGGTCCAAAGCTACATGACACTACGTTCATGTAGTATTGAACCAGTGTTATTCTTTAGCCGAAAAGACGATAGTGATTGTTAAATACTCCCAGCTATATTCTCACAAGGAACGGACATGAACCTGTCATCCGGACATCCGAATAAAACGTAATCCAATCGGTAAACATACCAAAGATATGTTCATGCACAAACAATTAGGTGCCATAAGCAACGGAGTAAGTCCCCGGGGCCCATTGACCTGTTAGTGTAAAGAAAATCGTAGACTCACAGTGAAATAGCTATATTGCATCAATACTGTTCATTGGAAAGTCGTGGTTTATAGTTCATTCTCTTCAGCATAAAACAAGCTCTCCAGGGGTGCTATGTATTGGCCCCCATTATGTACTTAAACAGGGAAAATTGGGAGAATGTCGGGAAAATCCAGAATATCCAGAAATCTCTCCCATCAACTTTGGACCATTCTGGAGTGGCCCCGAGTAAAAGCAGACAATCCAAATGTATCTTGAAAAATAGTATGGGGGTAAGAAATGACTGTATCAAGTTTTGTATTGATAGACGGAATATATATGAGGGAAAAGCTTGTATACCAATCCACGCTTTTCCTTCACATCTATTCTGATCCATTTTAAATCATAAGTGCCAATCCGATGCCGGAAACTTTCTCGGTTTTTCCTTACACCTAGAAACTTCAAATTATAAGACGGCGGCGGTTCTTATTGACCGACGTCAACTCATGTGACAGCCTGCGAATCTAACTTTTTCACATCACTGATTGCACGCAGCTGCCGAACGACAGTATTACGTTGTATGGGTATCTCGTCTGCAAATGTATGAACACATTTCCGATGGTCTGCTTTCACGGTGTTCCTGAGAAACTGATCCAAATATGATATTGGTCAGTGCCCAAGAGGCTCATTTTGCAATGCTGTGTCACCGAAACGAAATTGGACAATGCAATGGCATATACGTTCATTCGCCATTCCTGGCTCAAATGGGGTCTAGGTCAAAACCCCCACAGCCAAAACCCCCACACTCAAGAAATGTCAAAACGCCCACACGATCGGTCATAACCCCCACACAAATGGACAAATCCCTCAAACGCACGAACGGTCAAAACCCCCACAGCCAAAACCCCCACACTCAAGAAATGTCAAAACGCCCACACGATCGGTCATAACCCCCACACAAATGGACAAATCCCCCAAACGCACGAACGGTCAAAACCCCCACAGCCACAACCCCCACACTCAAGAAATGTCAAAACGCCCACACGATCGGTCATAACCCCCACACAAATGGACAAATCCCCCAAACGCACGAACGGTCAAAACCCCCACAGCCAAAACCTCCACACTCAAGAAATGTCAAAACGCCCACACGATCGGTCATAACTCCCACACAAATGGACAAAACTCCCACACATAGCAACGGTCACAATCTCCACATAAATGGACAAAACCCCCACACAAATGGGCAAAACCCCCACACAATCGGACAAATCCCCCACACTCTGAAAATATCGTGATTGCACGTCTTTGTTGCGGCTCTTTACGACGCCCACTTTAGTGTTTCTGTCATTACAAAACAGTGCAAGAAAAATAGTTGCAACATCGGTTTAAGTGGAATAAAAAATATTTATTTAAAAAGTACAAGGGCAAGACATACAACCAGGATCATTTCAAAGTGTGGGAGATTTGACCGATTGTGTGGGAGTTTTGTCCATTTGTGTGGGGGTTTTGTCCATTTATGTGGGGATTGTGACCGTTGCTATGTGTGGCTGTTTTGTCCATTTGTGTGGGAGTTATGACCGTTGGAGGTTATGACCGATTACCAGTGTGGGGGTTTTGGCTGTGGGGGTTATGACCGTTCGTGTGTTTGGGAGATTTGTCCATTTGTGTGGGGGTTATGACCGATTGTGTGGGCGTTTTGACATTTCTTGAGTGTGGGGGTTTTGGCTGTGGGGGTTATGACCGTTCGTGTGTTTGGGAGATTTGTCCATTTGTGTGGGGGTTATGACCGTTTGTGTGGGCGTTTTGACATTTCTTGAGTGTGGGTGTTTTGGCTGTGGGGGTTTTGACCGGTTCCCCTCAAATGCACAGTTAATGTCTTTTGAGTATCCGGTGAAAATAGTGAAATTGTCATTATTGTTACCAGATTTTTTAAAGTTTATTTTATTTTATTTTATTTTTCCACCGGATGGAATGTACAGTGGCACAATCGTTTACAATTGAAATATCTAAGGAATGGTACTTGTCGATTTCACATATTGTCCTTAGTTTCATTGTTGGAGGCCGCCATTGTTAAATAAAATGTACAAAAATCACATGTACAAAAATCACGGCCGCCATTGTTAAATAAAATGTACAAAAATCACATGTACAAAAATCACACCTGTCCTGAAAGGATATGAAATTAAGTACTCAAACTCCTCTTGAAATGTATGTACGCCACATACCTTTACAGTATAGATCTCGCCCATTACAATTACACTATCTCACGTCCAAAAACGTTGGAATAAAAGACCATGCCACCAACTCTTCATAAGTGTTCATATATAATTAATTTAAAAACTATCAAGAACAGATTTACTAAGCTTACAGGCTTATAATTTTTGATATTTTTCCTGATCAGCTGATTTTGTTCCCTGATCGTCAAAACATATTTGTTTCCTTAGTATGAAATACGATATTAAAACTGTTTGATAAATTTGTAGCAACATTAGCACTACAGATTTTAATTACATAAAATGGGATATTATCATATCCATAGATGGTACTTCTTTCAATTTTTCTGATTGTTCGAATTATATCAACTTCCATATTATTTGGAAAACAAATCTGCACTCTAAATTGCTACTAAATTTTCTGTTTCATAAACTGGCTTTTTAAATATAAATTGCAGACAGTTAAACGATTTTTTTTTAAAAAAAATCTAAAATTTCTTTGTCACCGATTTACTTTTTATACCTTATATACCTTGGTACCGGTACTTAGTTATTGTGCGAACTTCTTTAATTTTTATTTTTCCAGACCTTAAAATGTTCTTTGCGTACGATTTTTCATTGTTTTCAACATCATATGTCTTCTGAACAACATTTCTTAATTAGAAACAGAAGCGTAATTTCAGATTTTGCTTGGGAGAAGCAAGATTCTCCAACGATACAAAGAGTTTCGCATTCGCTAACAGGCACATTAGTATATACGGTAATAGATTAATAATATTATTTCTCAAACTCATGGGGGGAGGAGATAACTCCCTGTGCCCTCCTGAAATGATGTCTCTGACTTGAAGTACCTCTTATACCACATCGGCTACTTTGTTCAGTGTATGTTTTAAAGTGTGTTTGAGGTGTGGTGGCGGGCCAGAAGGTTTTTAGATGTAGGTATATTTGTGTAGTTGAGGGAATGTAGGAAATGTACTGGAAGCAAGCAGGTATAAATTTGCTGGAGTTGGTCTATACTAGTTAGATGTGTAGTTGTTGAGTTGAGTTGATTTTAGTTTAGCGTCCCTTTCAGCAGCGAGGCTATATGAGACGTGGACCTACTGATTAACGTGGAATCCGAACCACATGAGCTCCCGCCGGGAATCGAAGCCGGGTCTCCCACGCCACAGGCGCGTACGCTAACCGCTTAGCCACGAGGGAGCTCAGATGTGTAGTTGGTTTCCTCTCTACTTACGTTATACCACTTGATCGTCCATCCGTGGCAAGACGTGAAGTTATCACTCTTTTCTTTAATAGATTTTTTTTTACATAGGTACATTCGTGTTGTATTGGTGAAAGTTTCAATGGGGCACTTTCTCACTTATTATTCATCTTCTGCTTCTGATGATGTTTCAGTTACTTTTTCATCTACTTGTTATACTTGTCTGTCTGTCCTTTTATAAAGTAATTTATTTATAAATAATTTTTAGCCACTTTTCTTTCCACATATCCTTATAACTTGGGGCTCCCAGATGTCCAAGTTTAGTCGGGACTGTCCAGGACTAACATAATATCTCCCCCAGAAAATTATTTAAAAATTCAAGTGTCTAGGTTTTTTCCTCCAAAACATTAGTTAATATTATTCGTGCGATATTTGAAAATATCCGCTTTTATCAGTTATCTGTACTCAACTAACAGAAATGTTCTATTCTCTGTCGCTCACTTTTGAAGAGTGTTGACCAATTAATTATTTATGATATTTCAGGGGAAAAAAAAATTGCTGTGTGTAACTATGGTTATGCTGGAAAGTTTCATAGGGTGTGTCGGTTTATTAGTCTGGATATCTAGTAGCTCTACTTATTTGTATTTTCCATTATGTGCCCGTTCATACCAGGACACATGCACGCGAGGCGTTCACTGGGTCTCGACACCCCAAAAAACTTCACTAACTTGATATACACTTTCTTAATAAAACTGTACTTTCTAGCAGAGAAATGGCTAATGTAGTCTAAAAATTATGTACTCTCTCTTTTCTTATAAAAACAGTGTAGTTATATTATTTTTCCTGAGAATGTCGGTTTAACAATCCTTATCGTCCTTTAGGGTGTAGAAAACAATCGGTTCAATACCATATAGACGTAGTGTGTTGTAATATTGGACCCCTCTCAACACAAATTTCTGAATGCGCGACTAGTTTATGCAATATCTAATCATTATATATTTGAACGGCTCGGGGGAAGATAATGCTAAACACCAATTCCATTGAATTTGAGTTATTAAGTGCAATGAGCTGGAACTACAGAACAATATATAGGTAGTTTAAGTTCAAAAATGTGTCTGTAGATAGCATAGGACCCTTGTTTAGTATGTGTCATTGCATGCCATTAAATGGGAATGTTGAACTTCCTTTTCTAGTTTGGTTGGCAGTTGAAAGAAAAAAAACTCTCTTAACATAATCATCCAAGGAGCCACTGATTTTTTCCACCTTTTTTATGTTCAATTTTTGTTTTGTTTTGTTCGTATTAACAGTCATTTTATTTTTAGTAATTCATCTAAGGAACTTTCAGCGAACAGAACATCACTCGTATAATCCCTGTCGTTGTATGTATTGTCACCATCCATTCATCCATTGCATACAATTTAATCAATTAACTCCTTGTTTTCTAACTAACAAGGCTCCAGGTATATAAACCAACTCTGAGTAGCCTCAGAGCAGATTAACACCATCCTCGGAACTAACATAATATATTCTTATGTTCTGTTACCTGCACTTCATTTCATCATATAAATTACATACCATGCTCAGATCACCTGTATGTGTAAACAGATAAATATAACAATAAATAAATAAATGCTGATACCCATCCCCCAATGATAATACCAATAAACGAATTCTCATTTCCCCAGAGAAGGCGTTACCTTCTACGGCCCGTAAATCTTCGGATGGGAATGAAATTGCACATTTAAAAAAAAAAAATAGCTCCGCCATATTACATTTTCAAACTGTACTATGCATAAATATCAGAAATTTTATATAACGGTGATATCCATCTCTTCGTCTATCGACAGATATTAGAACAAATAAGATGAAAGAGATCGAGAAGTGGTTTTCTGGAATTGATTCAGCATCCCAAAACTAGGTTTCAGCACATACGTTAACCATCCATTCAAACCGGGACTTACTCATTTAACGTTGATCGCCATAGAACAAAGTGGGTAACAGATAGAGACAATCGATTTTCTCAGGAAAAGAAACTACTTTATCCCGTATTTGTGCACTAAAACCGGAAGTGGTACAAATTTAATATACCTGTGACTTCAACGTTCATTCCTATAGAGCTAAAACGGTACGAGATAGCAACAAGTGTTAATGGACTCACGTGTCCATATAATGTGTTGCATCTATTCGGTTAATTAACTATTCCAACCGAAAGGTATAAAAATTAATCAATTTCGGTTTTTAATAGTCGCCAAGGAGCAAAACAAGATAACGAGAATCAGCCTTTTGGAAGCGATTCAGTATCCCAAACATTAGTCTCATTTCCTCCGCGGACCTATTCAAAACGGAAGTAGTAGTAATGACCCCTTTCGGTTTCAATATTAGCCTCCATAGAACAAGAACGGAAAGAGATAGTGAGAAACGGTTTTCTGACATGGATTCTGCGTCCCAAGGATGCGTTTTGCCTCTCTACTCAAACCAAAAGTAAGGCCGTGATGGCAGAGTTCATCTCTGGTGCATGGGGTCCTTGGTTCTATTCCAGCTAACGACAAGTGAGTTTTGTGGTGGACAAACATCATGTGTATGGATTTTCTCGGGGTTGACCCGTTTCCTCCCAATCAGTGTTTCTTTCACAAACAATGTTCCGGGGGCATTGCTGACAGTACTCTATTTATTATTATCTTATAGACGTATTATTTTGGTCTCCTCCAGGGGGGGCACTCTCAGAGCTCCGAGGCGGGCAGTACCCCCTCAAAAACTGATCTGGAAGAAACACTGCTCTCAATTCCTTCGTTCAACTATTTCAACCATTTCTCATCATCACTGTCTCCTTTAGCCTAGCCGGCATAACCATGGGACGTAAAACATAAAAATTTCATTTCATTTATAGACCAAAAGTGGAGAATATTATACGATTTCAGGTATCAAAACTGATTACCATAAGCAGTTTTTAGATGTGGATTCAGTTCCGTAAGAATATGTTGCATCTCTCACTTGTTTTTTTTTTATTATAACCAGATTGTGATAGATATCAACTACCATTTCCGGTTCAATATTAACCTCCACAGATTAACCCTTTGGGGATCCCATGATACAATTTGTACCATACGGGGTGTTTCATGGTACATTGCGTTATAACTCTCCTATTTGAGCTTTTTCGTCCGTTTTTTTTCTTTTTTGTTTGTTTTGTTTGTTTTTCAAGTCCAGAGGCATTGCAGAAGACATTACGGATGGTTTCACACCTTCCTGTGTCGAGACATAGGAGGTGATGACGTCATAAGTCTAAAATTTATATTTTCGTGTAATACTTTTTGGGGGGGTTTATGTAAAATATTTTTGGCGGGCTTATTTTTGCACGTAGAAGATTGAAATTTTGCACAAACATGCAGTCCACCGAGTAGTATTTATCAGATTTTTTTCAGATTTCTGCGTTAAAACAGGGGGGATCCAGAGGGTCAAAAAGTTGAAAAAGGGATATTTTTACCCCAAAATTACGTTTTTCCTCATTTTCCCGCCTTAGATACATGATGGAGACAAGTGAATGGTACCGCCTGAAAGGCAGTTCTATTCTGAAGAGAATGATGTGCGACACATGGCCCTAGGGTAATTAGGGAAGTGTCAGCGAATTTTTATCAAAATATACTTCTGTATAGGGGAATTTTGGACATTTTCGGTACTATTTTTGTGCTGGCTATTTTTGCACCTAGAAGATTGAAATTGTGCACAAACATTCAGTCCACCGAGTAGTATTTACCAGATTTTTTTCAGATTTCTGCGTTAAAACAGGGGGGTACAGAAGGGTTAAACGTTGAAAAAGGGAAATTTTTACCAAAAAATCCCTTTCACGGGATTTTCCCGCCTTAGATACATAATGGGGACACATGAATGGTACCGCCGGAAAGGCAGTTCTATTCTGAAGAGAATGATGGTTGAAACATGGCCCTAGGGTAATTAGGGATGTCTCAGGGAATGTTTTAAAATTTCAGTCTGTATACGGGAATATGGGACATTGTCGGTATATTTTTTTTTGGCGGGCTTACTGTTGTGCCTGGAAAATTGGAATTGTGCATAAACATTCAGCCCACCGAGTAGTATTTACCAGATTTTTTCAGATCTCTGCGTTAAAACAGGGGGGTCCAGGGGGGCTAAAAGTTGAAAAAAGGATATTTAGACCCAAAAAATCCCGTTTTTCCTCATTTTCACGCCTTAGATACATGATGGAGACACGTGAGTCATACCGCCTGAAAGGCAGTTCTATTTTGAAGGGGATGATGGGCGAAACATGACCCTAGGGTAAATAGGGATGTCTCAGGAAATTTTTACCTGAGATCATGGTGTTTTACGGTAATTTGGGGCATGGTGGGAATTCCTGATAAAATTTCTCCCGCCCTTGGTATTCAAGATAGAAACTTGAAATTTGGCACACGCATTCAGTATACCAAGTGCTATTTATCAGAATTTTTTAGATGGCTACGTTCACACAGGGTTGCTCCAGGGGGCCCAAAATGCGAGAAAAAAATTTTCCCTCCAAAATTTTCCCTTTGACATCATTTTTCCCGCTCCTGGTATGTGGTATGAGCATGCAAGTAGTATCATTTGAAAGCCAGCTCCATTCTGAAGAGAATGAGGTATGAACGATGATCCTAGGATAAATAGTGACGATGCAGTAGCTGCTTGACTGAAAGTCTAAAAAATAGCCCAAAAACCCCGGATCTCTTAAGGGTTAAAGATGACTAACAAGGGAAGCTATCCAACTCCTCGATGAGTATCGCATTGAAACGTACACAAGCGGAAGGACATCTTGAAAAATGGATGACATGGAGGACATGCTTACTCCAACGATTCGCAACGTCGTCGAAAAGGAAGTGTAATGATGGTTTCCCATAGCCCCTGAAAGATATGTACTATGGTCAAACATACCTTGTGTGAGTTATGAATCTGATACACTGCAACTTGTTTTCGCACGAAGACAAATGTTGCAATCTTAAGATGATAACAGTCGGTTTTGATTGTGAACTCTGGTACGTCACTGATGCGAATCGATGTCAAATGGAACACGATACGTAATCGTAATTGTTTACCCGGTGGAGAAAAGGGACAAGCTGAAACCACAAGACAGAAATGGCTTTCTATGATATATATTATTATTATTATTATTATTATTATTATTATTATTATTATTATTATTATTAGCAGCAGTAGTAGTAGTAGTAGTATGATTAGTATTATTAGTATTAGTAGTATGATGAGTAATAATAATAATAATTATTATTATAATAATAATTATAATTATAATGAGAAGAAGAAGACCACAAACGTACTTTTGGACCCGTTCAGTAACGAAGAACTTCGGCTCGTCTTGATTGCCCTCTAGCACTGTTATAAAGGCCTTAACATCCACAAACAACCATACCCCAGCCGGGAATTTGGAATCTCTTTCTCCACACCTCAACCCACACGATCGCCAAGTCGCCAAGAAGACGAATACATACATACATATTACTACTACTACTACTACTACTAATAATAATAATAATAATAATAATAATAATAATAATAATAATAATAATAATAATAATATCATAGAAAGGCATTTCTGGGTGACGGGGTTTCCAGTCAAATGTAAGCGGGCCCGTAGAGCTATCTACATCTTCGTCGGATGTAACCAGAAGTGATTTCTGAGTGGCAGAAAAAGGTCGAAAAATCGGCCAAACCATATATTCGGGGTTGGCAGGCTATTACGTGACGTCTCGAAATCCAACTGGAAGTGGCCAGTTGGGATCAAAATATATTAATTGTCGTCTACGTCCGATCAGGATTCCACATATATAATCCATTTTCTGATCTCACTGCCGGTTCCGGAGATTAGCAGGGGGCACATGTTGACTATTTCCGGTTGGAAGTGACTACTCGAATGTTGGATCAACCTATATATATTCTTACTGCTTATGGCCTGGGGACTCAGAATATTTAAATCCGGCTATCCTGCGACCACTTCTGATCCGAGATTTCCAACCGGAAATGAGATCAACCTGCATGCATTCATTCTCATAATTACTTGACAACTGCGAATATATGGTTTGGCCAGCTCTTCGACCTCTTTCTGCCGTTCAGAAATCACTTCCGGTTACATCTGACGAAGTTGTATATTACTCTCGGGCCAGCTTACATTTGGCTGGAAACCCCCAAGATCATCCATTAGCTTGTTTTATTATTATTAGTGTTATTATTATTATGTCTTCGTCTTCTTGCTGACTGGTGATCGTGTGGGTTAAGGTGTCAAACCAGTGATTCGAAGGTCCCGGCTGAGATATGGTTGTTTAGTACAATGTTTATGGATGTTAAACCCTTCATAGCAGTGCAACAGACAATCAAGACGGGCCGAAGTCTTTCGTTACCAAACGGGCCCAACAATACCTTTGTTGTCTTCTCCATCATACTACTAATATTAATAATACTAATCATGGTACTACTACTACTACTATAATAATAATATTAATAATAATAATAATAATAATAATAATAATACCAATAATAATCTTAGAAAGCCATTTTTGCGTTGTGGTTTCAGCTTGTCCCTTTTCTTTACCGGGTAAACGTGTTCGTTTGGAATTTATGATCGCGTATCGTGTTCCATTTCAAATCGATTCGCATCAGTGACGTGCCAGAGTTCACTATCAAAACCGACTGTTATCATCTTAAGTTGGCAACATTTGTCTTCATGCGAAAACAAGTTCCAGTGTAACAGATTCATATCCTACCCAAGGCATATATGACCAGAGTACATAACGTTCAGGGGCTATGGGGGAACCATCATTATACTTCCTGTTCGACGACGTTGCGAATCGTCGGAGTAAGCATGTTTCCATCTTTCAACATGTCCTTCCACTTGTGCACAGTGGCGGCCGGTGGATTGTGGTTTCGGGTGTTGCAGTACAAACGATAAGAGACAGAAGATATAAAGTTGACTCATTGACTAATCAGCATAAATTTAGATGCAAATGCTATGTGACATGTTAAATTAAATAAAATTCTGTTTTTAAAAAATAAAAAATGCAGAACATTTTATCCGATTAATCACCTTAATTAATTAGTAAGTTTATTCTCCTCTCTTTGATTGGAGCAAATCTGTCTAATACATGCTGGTTGAACTCTGGTATTCTTATTGTCAGGTCTTTTTCGATGGAAAGCATAACCAATGGTGATAACCTTTCTTGGGACATTCAATTCCTTGAAAGTGTCAATTCTTTCTCATGTGGAAAAAAACTTTTCGTCTTTTGCTGACGCCATAGGTACTGTTAATATTAATTTCAAAGCTTACTAAATATTTTTTCTAGATTATTGCGAACGATTCATTCTAGCAAACTCAATCCTTGACAGTGATTCGAATTCCTCTTCAGCGTTGACTGAAGAGAGTTCGTAGCAGAGATTAGTGTTATAAAAAAATGTACATTGAACACACTTTATTCACAGTTTATCCAGGAAAATTTAAAATAAATTGAGGAAATGTATCTGGTGCAAACAACACTACTGCATAAGATATCCTGTAAATTTAAACTGGACTCTCCTGGAGTAATTTCGAACACTCTCCTGAATTGCCCTTTGCTTATTTTGTTTAAGCCTTAATTGCAAATTTTTTCTGTTGAAAGCTGGTCAACGTTTTTTGTAAGTTATTTACAGAAGTCATGGTATACAATTCATTCAGAATTTGTAGGTTATTTACAGAATTAAAGCACACACAATAAAATTAAACTTAATAATTAAAATCCAAACCAGCTGATACAAAACAGGTACTGGTATATGAATTCCGGATGTCACATATTCATACATCAACACACACACATGTGCGTAAAAGAAAAAACTACATTCCAAATCATCCATCTTGCTTGTTACGCAATGCACGATGAACACAATATACTTCCATATGAGGCGAAACAATGCTTACCAATGTGATATGTTCTGGAAAGGAAACCTCGAAACCCGCCAGATGAAGGATCAGCATGTAACAGAAGCCAAAAAAAATCAAAGAACATCAAAACAAACAGCACTGCCAGTTCTACACCCAGCAATGTTAACTGGGAGGGGTTCAAAGTATTTGAGGGAGGTCCAATACGTCTACATAATATGGTACATGTCTTATATTGCACCCGAAAAGACGATAAGTAATTCTTACTTACTGTCACCTATATTTTTAGAAAAAAATGATAGAACGATTATTTTTATAAGAAAAGAAGAGTACATGATGAGACGTAAAATAAAATATTTAGCATACATCAATCGTTTCTGTGTTAAAAAAAATATAGTTTATTAAGAAAGTCTATAAATGTTAGTCAAGTTTCGAAATTTTTGGGAGGTCCGGACCCGGTGGACGCCCTCGTGGCTACGCCCCTGAGCGTTGCTAGCTAGTCCCAAATTCAATGTGGCGTTCCTCATCATACAGTTTTATGTGGAAATAATCAAGAGTATAAAACATCCTTTTTATAAAAGAAATATGTTTATACTAAAATACTATCCACAGAGGGGGGAGCGATTCTACATACAGACTTATTAATATTTGATTCATAAATTACTGTAGAAGAAGCCTTCATTATCATTTAAGCTAAGAATTAACTTGTAAATGCAGGTCTACTTTCATTTGTTTTCTTCTCTACTATATATTTTCTTTCTTATTTTGTAATTTTGCAATCACTTTTTTTAATTGTCATTATATTGATTTGCTTCAGTATGGTCCCGTAATTTAAAAATATGAAGGCATAAAAACAAATTCTATTTGTTAATTGCTAGTGAAAGAAAATTCAGAAATCTTATTTAGCGTGAAAAACCTTCTCGTTCACTGGAAACCGTGCTGTGTTGCAGAAGCATTGCAACGACCAGACCCTTTAACTTCTGAGATAGGGGAAAGGAGACTTAACATTTGCTCCAATTGCCGCGCTGAAGGAATCTGGTCGTTGCATGCTCGCTGCAACACAATGTAAATTAGAGACTCTGTGAGGGATTATTTTTCGCTTTTTAAAACGGATTAACGGAACGGACAGTTACAGAAGTAAACAATATGTTATTTAAAGTGTATATATGCAAGTATTAGAAAGTATTTTTTTCTGTTCTTTACTACTGTTGATAATATTATTTTTTTCTTGAAATACTTTGGTCGTTGCGCAACGCTGCAACACTAACATTAGCCGCCACTGCTTGTGCACTTTTCAATGCGATACTCCTCGAGAAGTTGGATAGCTTCACTTGTAAGAGATAGACAGTAATGGCGTTTTGATTAAAAAAGGAAATCAGTGTTTGAGGATAGGTTTGTTATCTTTGACCTTATCAATCTGTTTCAAAAAGAAGTTTTACCTTCCAGTTCAAGAATTTAATTTATATAGGTTGGTAGTCTTCCATATTTTCACATGTGAAATAAATCTCACTTCTAGTACTACTTCTACTACTACTCCTCCTACTGCCACTAATAATAATAATAGGGTCTAATAATTTTACATCATGCAACTACAATGGAATTAAGAATAATGGTGACTCAATATGCAAACCGGAAATGGTTAAATCTACCACTTTTGATTATCAATAGTGATACGGATGAAGACCGTAATGCTGAAAACTATGGATCAGTGGTCGAAGTGAGACGATATGCGGTGGTATGCCATACCGCCTCTGGTTTTTCAGTGATGAAGGCATACCGTCTCTGGTTTTTCAATGATTAAACCATACCGTCACTGGAAAGTAGATGCTAAATACCTTTTAATAAATCAATTTTTATGCACAGTAATTGACGAATAGCTTTGCACGTAAAAGGTTTTAAATCTTATGTAGAAACAATTTCTAAGTTGACAACACCGACATTTTTCTTACCTTTTGTTTTTAAAATGAGTTGTCTACAAAGAAGTTCACCTAGTTTATATTTTGATGTGCCATATTGAATTGTTTTCTTTGTTGTGTATATGTGTGTCTTCTTGCCTTAATGCATATAAATGCCGTGTTTTGAGCATGGGCCGATTTAGGGGTTGTCTGCTGTGACAGCGGACCTTCCGGGTGTTTGGAATACCCACAGTCGAGTGGGAGACCATGCAGAAAATTATTAACATCATCATTCGGTTTTTTAACATTTTCATGTATAATTCTCTATAATACAACATAAGGGGATTCTTTATCAGAAAGTTGGATGGGGTCAAAGTCTCTCCATGCCCTCCCCCCCGCGTTACTACATGAAGCTCTCAATGGTTTTCAGTCATTATGTAAATAGAAGTGCAATCTTTCAGGCAACATACTCTCACTGCATTTCAGCATTTAGGTAGACGGTATGTCGTCAAAATCGTGATAAAACATACCGCCTCTGCTTTTTTTCCATTTCGAACACTGCTATGGATACATTAAAATATCAGATAATACTTTCAATGAAGTGTATAGTTTCAAATATCTAGGATCAATATTAATAGACAAACACCATATTCATGAAAAAATTAAATGCCCACTAAAAGCAGGTAATTCGTGTTATTATTCACTTCAAAATCTTTTACCGTCGCTAACTCTGTCGAAGAATTTGGAGTTTAAAATATATTAAACAGTAATCATGCCTGTTGTCCTGTATGGTTGCGAAACAGGTTGTTTACTCTGAGGGAAGAATGTAGACTGAAAGAATTTGAGAACAAGATCGTTAGAATATTCGGACCCAAGGGAAACTGGAATGGGGAATGGCGGAACCTTCATAACGAGGAACTACCTAATTTATTCCGTTTACCAAGCATTGTCAGTGTCATCAAGTCTAGGAGGCTCTAGCAGGCCCGTATCCCGTACAAAATTTTCACGGTAGGATTGCAAATGAACTATAATATGTTGATGAACCACAATATGGTTGGATCGGTCCCCTAACTTCTTCCGGGACCCTATCTATTTTTGGGCTGGCTACGGGCCTAGGTTTTGGTGGGCAGGTCATGTAGCCAGAATGGAAGGAAGTAGAAACACTTTTAGAGTCTTAACTGAAAGACCAATCGTTAAATGACCATTAGGAAGACCTAGGCGCAGATGAAAGGACAATATTAAGATGGATCTCTCAGAAATAGGAATACAAAATAGAAACGATTCAGTTGGCTAAGGACCGAAGTCAATGGACTGCTTTTGTGAACGCGGCATTGAACCTCCGCCTTCCATTAGCTATAGAGTTAGTTGGTAAGTTAGTATATTACTATATCGCCTGTTCACATGGAGAGTGAGGAAAAATAATATAAATTCATCAATAATAATGGCCAGTAGTATTCTTGAAAAATTAAAATATGGTTATTCTGGCTATTATTTTGTTGCGAATGCTTAGGCTGCAGTTTCATGAAACTGAAGAGGAAAGAAGCAATAGTGATGGATTTTATCGGTCGAACGATAGAGAACGAAGTGAAAGTGAAAACATATTTTACAGTCTTTCTTCTTTTCAGCTATGCTTCGTGTTTCAACTGCTAAAAATACTTTTATACCATTGACGGAAATGGAATATATTATGAACTAACTCTATCATATATATATATTTTCTAGAAAGTCGTGAGCCAGACTTATTTTTCTTTTAACCTTGACCTTCTGAAAGGATTCTGAATTCAAACATGCTATTGTTCAGTCATTAGTGAATGTTCATACTTCTTCCCTGCAAGTTATTTCATCAATAACTCGGAAATAACATGGCTTACTTCAATTCATGTGTCAATAGCTTTCAGAGAATTGCATCGTATGTACGTCAGAGAGATCTGTCGGCTACTTAACTTGACCTTGCGATAACGATGAACAGGTTCATCAAGATTTGGAATTAATTATAGTGCCAATAGTATAATGTGCCCATACTTGAATAAATTTCTAATTGACCTTTTTACATTAATTTGAGTATATCACATCACATGTTTCCAATTACAATATTGAAGGCACGATAGTTCAGTGGTACAGCGTTTACCTCTGGTGTGGGATCCCTGGGGAAAAAATGCTGTGGGCGACTCTTCCCGTAAGATAAGTAATCGTGAAAAATGGGACGAAAATAAACGCACATATGATGGCATCCTCCATAAGAAAAGCATTGTGCGGTATCAATATTCAAAGTGTTTTGCTTTCTTCTTTTCGGAAGTGTTATCTTCCAATTTGCAAAGGATGAATCAGTATCCAAAATCTACGTGAAATGTGGTAACTGTGATTCACATATGATTCTGGTGAGGCGACAGAATTGGTACTTCTGCGCAGTATTTGAAATAATGAACAGAAAGTGTAACGAGATATTGTTTATTTTCCAAGTACGGGAAAATCAGATGTAAAGAATAAGTAGGTAAGATAAACTAGTGTATTTTGAGTAAAATTGGCTGTAAATAACGACTTTGGTTCCATAAACCTTTATGCTATTCACCTGATCTTGCTCGCGCTTGCAAAGGTCCTTATTCCTCTTCTTTGGTCACGAAACGAAACTCATCATGCAAGTATCCTACTACGTAAAAGTGTAAACAGTTTCGTTTTTAAAAATGGTGATTTAAGTCAAAGTTTGCTGAGAAAACTCTCTATTTAAGAGCGGCAGACCAGAAAATTATTATCCTCACCTTAATAGACATGTGCTAGTAATGTAAACATTTGCACAATGATAGACCGAAATCTCACAAGTAAACCTTACGTTTGGGTGAATCGAGTTGCTGACTGAGACACATATGAGCAAGTAGTACTAAATGTGGGCAGTATTTCAGTGAAGTTGTAGGTGCGAAGCTCCAGGGGTTTAGGAGATACAGCTACCAGAACATCACATTGAAGTACAGAATAGTCTTCATACAGTAGGAGGTAAAAACCCTGTAAGACCTCTTGTAACGACAAAAGATGAATAACAAATATATGGGTACATATTAGGACTAGGGGGAAGTCATATAGTAAGGGTATACCTGACGTCGGCCATCTTGAAATCCGCCATTTTGAATTAAGGTTAAGTTTTTAAAATAGGAATAGGGTCATGTGATACATGATTTAAGGCGCAAATTTAATCAGAAGAACAATGGTCACATTAATTTTGATTTACGCGCAATTGGTAAAAACTTACAGGGGAATTAAATATTGTTGCAGCATTTGTATTAGTCCTTTACCCTACTTTGTAAATTTTGTGTTAATGATAATAATTAAATAAAAAGCAGGTGGATAAATATTAGGCCTATGGTAAGAGTTGCCCTGATGGTGGCCATGTTCAAATCCGTCATTTTGAATTAGACAAAAGTTTTAAACAAAACGCGTAACAGTGACACCTTATTAATAGCAAATTTTACCATAAATCCAACGGTATAACCATTTTTGCTTTATCATTAACCAGCATTTGTTACGCCACCATTGTATTTCTTATTAACTTCTAGCCCGAAGTCATATATTGCATTGTCCTATTCCCATTTAATTTTGTGCTGGTTAATGATAAAGCAGAAATGGTTACCGGTGGATTTATGGTAAAATTTGCCATTATAAGGTGTCACTGTTATACGTTTTGTTTAAAACTTTTGTCTGATTCAAAATGGCGGATTTGAACATGGCCGCCATCAAGGCAACTCTTACCATAGACCTAATATGTATCCACCTGCTTTTTATTTAATTATTATCATTAACACCAAATTTACAAGGTGGGGTAATGGTCTAATACATATGCTGCAACAATATTTAATTCCCCTGTAAGTTTTTACCAATTGCGCGTAAATCAAAATTAACGTGACCATTGTTCTTCTGATTAAATTTGCGCCTTAAATCATGTATCACATGACCCTATTCCTATTTTAAAAACTTAACCTTAATTCAAAATGGCGGATTTCAAGATGGCCGACGTCAGGTATACCCTTACTATATGACTTCCCCCTAGTCCTAATATGTACCCATATATTTGTTATTCACCTTTTGTCGTTACAAGAGGTCTTACAGGGCTTTTACCTCCAACTGTATGAAGACTATTCTGTACTTCCATATGATGTTCTAGTAGCTATATCTCCTAAACCCCTGGAGCTTCGCACCTACAACTTCACTGAAATACTGCCCACATTTAGTACTACTTGCTCATATGTGTCTCAGTCAGCAACTCAATTCACCCAAACGTAAGGTTTACTTGTCAGTAATTTGTGTGCTAATTTTATGTCTCTGTAAGTCCTGTTAGATTGATGTTACAGACACAAAACTACGCGACGCGGCGGCAACATGTTGAACAAAATCAAGTAGGTGCGAGTTGTAATTATGTTCCTCCATGTCCAGGAACGAAACATGTGGCAACTGTAGGCCTATATAGTGAGAAATACAGTAGAGTATCGAAAATTAGGCTTGATATGGACCGAGGGGTGGCCGAGTTTGTGAAAATATCAGGTTATTGGGAATGGAGTTTAAAAAAAAAAAGAATAGGTACGAGTGTTTCCTCAGAAAATACAGTACTGTACTTGTACGTATTGGTTGCTTGAGAATACAAGAGAATAAACTGCTCAATTACCCTTAAACAAAGGAAAAGCAAGTACTTTATGGAGGCATAGAGCCTTTACTATATATGAAAATGAAAATTATTGAATACATACTGTACAGTAATTTACCTGATAAAACAAATCTCAGAAAAAATACTTGAAAGGGTCTGCGCGCGGGATTTTTTCGCCCTGCCAGGGTGTGGCGTGGTTATCCGGACTGCCAGGTTATCGAATGACGAATTTTATCGACCCTACTGTATCGATCTTATGACACTGAAACAATGGAAGAGAGAATTCAAATATTATTGCACAAGTCTAGACGATGACCCAAAAGAAAACAGCTATAAATCTTAGCATGGTGGTAGAAGTTAAGTAACTAGTGCCTCAAGATATAAACTTGACTATTAATTCTTTTTGAGTTAGTAGGAGGCCCGTTCGCGTTTTATTACGTAACATTTTCCGTATGGGCAAACTGGCAACACGATGGGTTTCTCGATTGTTGACATCTTTTTAAAAATAACGTGTGCAATGTGCACAAAGCATTTTGGACCTATAGGCTATCTCAAAAGTGAAGATGCTTTTGAAAATGGATTATTTACTATGGATGAATGTTGGGCATATCTACTTGAGTCTGTAACCAAACAAATGACTAAAACCTTGAAACATACCTCCTTTCCCGTCCTCCATAAACTGAAGTGCAGCATTCATCCAGCAAGGTCATGTTGTCCATATTTGGAACCACAAATATGTGATCTTGACTGACTATCTACAAAAAAAGAGTCAATCACTGGAACATATTGGAAGAACTTTTGCAAAAGTTACAGGTTACTATCAAAGCAAAGAGATGGAGTTTGTTCTTGAAATACGTGTTGGTATTAGAGAATAATGTACCGGAACACCATGCAGAAGAAGCGTTCAATTTTGTACGCCAATGTGGTTAGGAACCTTCGACCCATCTACCATATTTACCCGATATGACTGCGTCCAATTACTTCTTCTTTCCAAATTTGAAGAAACATTTACTGGGTAGGCGTTTTGCGGATGATGAGAAGGACATTAATGCGATGAACATCTAGTTTATCTCCAACACCGCAGACTTTTTTTGCAGATAATATTAACGAACTGATCTGTAGATGTGAGAAATGCAAGCCAATACAAGGTGAAAATTTTTATATCTGGCCTCTGCTCCTGTTTATACCGTACTAAAGAAAATGTACACATCACAAGAGTAAAGTTTGTCGAAAAGGCAGGGTATAAAGATTATGTAATGGTGAACCTATTCACAATCTGTAACGAACCCTTCGTTCCGAAATCATTGATAAAGTAAACATATAGATAGGCACTTCGGTTTTCTTAATGCATGTAAGGATAGTAAAGTAGTGGAATATAGTTTTAAGGTAAGTACGATAGAGTCTTAACTGAAAAACGATGGCAGGGTGTTTCCCTTTATTTCCATTTTTCCTTTGCACATTCTGGTTATTGATAATTTTCGCAATTGATTCAAACAAATTCAAAAGGTATTGAGACTGTGACCAAAGACAAAATAAGTAAATAATCAAATAATAATCATATGTTCGATAGAACAAGCTAGAAACTATCACATAATAAATTGAAAACTTAATATATATATATATATATATATATATATATATATATATATATATATATATTACCTCCATTAGATTCGAGAAGATGGGTGATTATTGAAAGTGAATGATTGTGAGATTTTTTTTGTGCTCACCAACGGTAAATCGAGACCGAGACCACGAGTACGGAAGGTACATTTGTTAGCCACTAGACTAGCAAGGGAGCTAAACCATATATAGAATCTTGAAATAATTTGCATGTATTTAGGATCTGGCAACTAAGTCAAAGCATAATTTCATTTTTCCTCGAAGAACAGGAAGAAATTAATAAATTTTGATGGCTAAGATTGTTTTTCAATGATAGCGAATGTTGAAGTAATAGAATCCGATCATTACTATGTCAGCACGAGGGGAAAAGGGAGAGTGAAGGGGCAAACATTCCCTCGGATTTTCAAGAAGTGTTCCCTTCTTAGACATGTACGGTATGTACAAAACAATAAAAATAATTTACTAACTTGCATGCTATACTATTTATTATACTTCTGTATTAATATTAGATACAATAGTAATTAGTACAATAGTAATATTAGATACAATAGTAATGGAAAAATAATTGTTATTTTATATATGTGCACGCGTGCATTAATACATATGTGTGTATATTCGCGATTGTGCTTATGTGTTGGCCTATTGGCCCCCTTGAAATCGCTCTTGTCCGCCTTGAATTCAGTCTTTTGCCTCTCTCCTTCCCCGTTAGAAAAAAGTTCTGTTGATGTTTTTGGTCAGTACATTTCACTGTGTTGTGATGTTGAATGTTTCACAAATGTTCAGAAATAGATACATGAGATGTGATCCTCAGGAAACTGAACTTTTCCACTTGGTTGACTTGATTGCACGATAACCTCGTATATTTCTGTCAATAGGCATAACTAGAGGAGGACCAGGCCTCCCTAGAACACCGTTGGACCACAGGCTGAAACTGTGGTCGTTTAGAATATTTCGAAAAAACAAGAGCACGAAGATCAGTTGGGGAACTTTAAAACAGACGTCAAGAAATAATTCTTCGATCAATGTAAAATACATCAAGTTGCTATAGAACTGCCTGTGAGCTCAACTAGATATGAAAAATGTTTTCGTGCTATTCAATGCATCAAAACATAGGTAACAACTACAATGATAAAAACAATGACAAAAGATAGGTTTTTCAACTTGATTCTTTTTAACATTTAAAGTTACAACGGATTCGATTTATAAAATCTAAAGTTGAAATTCATTTAGGTATTAAATGTATGATAACGTATTGTTAATATTTATATTGGATATGTCCAGTCATGTTCAAAAATATTGTCGCATGTCTATAAATATGTTGTTGTAGGAATATAATTTTATGATTTCGCCCGGTATTTCTTATAATAAAGTATATGTATAATCGACAAAGACATATATGTGATAAATTTCATATCAAAAGAGCAGTAAATGAAAACAATATAACGAAAAGAAACTTTGCTTGTCCATTTAGCAACATTTTGTTTCCCTCATTCTAATTTTCGTATTTATAATAAATTCTTTTCCTATACACATTTCCCGATTATACACATAGTAACAGTATTAAAAGTACCCTGCAAAGTCATTATCAAATTATATTGCTACAACAAAACAATTATAGATATGCGACAATCATTTTGGACATGACTGTACTTCCTTGTTTTAGCAAATAAATCCTGCTGAAACTATGTAAATAGATATTATGTGTGCATATGTAGGTAACTGCAATTTAAGTAATTATATTGATATTCAATATTGTTAAATTTAACATGCTATTACATGTAGATCTATTTGCATTGCTATGAAATGAAACAATAGAATGAATAACGAGATATTTAAGTATACAAATATGATCGTTTTTCCTCAGAATTGTAGTAACCAATTGTGTTTGTTCAACTGTAATAGAGAAATTATTATTTTAAAAAAAGGTTAAACAGATTCCTCTGACGTACTTATTTATTTTCAATTATAAACCATATAATTTGTATTTAAAAATCTGATATATAATATTTTTTTACTAATTTACATTATATAAAAATGTGGATATGAAGCATTTAAAATTTGTTTTAGAAACTATAGGAAAAATAATATACATAAAAAAACAATAAACGGAACCAATTCTAAAGGAATCCTTGTCTCATTCTGATATTTAATCATTTTGAAAGTTAGAAATTATAGAATTAAAGGAGAGACAGCATAGAGTTTGAAGAGATGAGAATAGAGCAACGGGAGGCGTGGCTGCTTATAATGTAACGTAACAAAGAGAATAATTTTCGCCCTGAATTTCCTACTAGTGATGCACATCTACTTGTAAAATAATAAATAAATAGCCTTTCTTGAAAGTTTGTTCGGCAATTTTTCATACATTTTAAACGATGTTGTCAATGTTATTTGACGTTTAAGCAGGGAGTAAAAGTGAGGAGGTACGCTGGGAGAAGTCGTCCATGCACTTCCAAAAAATATCTATGGCGTCCCCTCACTTTCTAAAAAAATACAATGGATAAAGATAGGCATGACGTTATGCGTCCCCTCTTCAGATCCACTTTTACCACTGCGTTTATGGTCACTTTTCAGCACCAAATCTATATGGGACGGGAATCTACAGTATATGGTGGACTCAGGAACGTCATTTGAGATTTTGCTTGGGAGGGGCAAGACCCCTTGATATAAGTAAAAATACGCGTTTTTCACTGATTTACTACTATTCTATTGATAAAATCTATATAAATCTCAAACTCAAGGGGGGCAATTGCCCCTCCCTTCCCCCTAAATGACCCCCCTGGGTGGACTGGAATCTGAAGAACCGGAATGCTTTTATAGATTTGAGATTTAGAATTCTGCACTTTCGGCATCTATGACCATGTTAGCCCGTCACGTTTTGACCACCAGTTGCGTAAAAAGAATATCGACCCCCCGCAAGATTATTTTTGGGCCCTTACCATGCCCGTTCACTTCCCACTCTATCATGACGCTTATCATAATTAACATATTGACCATGGAATATAATTAAATTACGATTAAAATTGATGCTCACCGAAAAAGGCAAACAAACTGCTGAATGTCGAAGTTCAATTGAAGCGGCATAATCTTCTAGTATTTATTTTCTGAAAATATTTCTATTATATTAGTTATGTCTATTGCTCTTACTCTCTCATATTCAACACTTAAAATACTGGGACTGGTCAACCAATCTTGAGACATGGAACTGCGTATATATAGTTCTTTATCAATTTGAATTTTTAAAAAAAAATCTCTCCGCTGCAGAAACAGTCATTGGTAAGGTCAGAAATAACAAAAAAAGCTGTGCATACGTCTGGAATACTAGAAGCCAAAGTATAGTTATCTATTAATAGGAGATATGCTAGTTTCAGATAATTTTACCTCATTGTGTAACACCAATTTAAAACTTTGAATTTGATATGCAAAATCTTCTGTCAGGTTTTCTTCAAACGTAGAAAACAAGCGAATTGCTTTCCCTGTGTTACTCTTCATCTGAAGCAGAAGACAAAAATTGGAGAGTTAGTACAATAAATAGCTCACTCCGTTCTTTCATTGATTCAAATCTAATTTGGATTTGATGTATAATGATGTGTAGGATATTATTAAATACAGCTACTTGATAATGTCTTTTCGGGTTTGTCAAACTCGTCCTGAACTCATTTATCGAAATGTTTCTTGACTCTTCGAGCCCTCTTGTTCTCAAATGTTATACTGGAACCCCATTGTTTTGCAAATTTAGTAACTGATAACATTGCATCTTGGAAATTATTTCTGTTACTAGACAGTGTATCAGTCAGCATTCTGAAGGACTGATGCCTGATAAAGATCAATAGACCCCTATCATTGGTCTGAAAAAAATTTTGAAAATCAAGTTCATAGTTTCAAGTATTTTAGTATGAAGGACAACTTGTAAATATATATATATATATATATATATATATATATATATATATATATATATATATATATATATATATATATATATATATCAAACTTTTCTAATTTTCTTTAAATCATTCACTAATCTACATCGTTAGTGTTTTTGGACTGAAGGCATAAGTTTGGTTAAGGCTCTCATAATAAGTGAATATGAATAACGTAAAGCTCTCAATGAATTAAATCTTGAATACCAACGCTAGGACAGTTTCTTTGATAAATGTGAAAATGCGAAGACGTTGAAAGCAGGTCCCATCTTTTAGTGCTCTGACTGAAAAACATACAAGGTCTCAATTATGACATAATTTTTTTTTTCTTGCACCGATGATACATCATTCAGGACTAAATTCAAATTATGTGCAGCGCAATGAATAAACTTTGCGCTCTTTTGTCTTTCTTGAATTGTTTTTAACCCCTCAAAAAATACCAGACATATTTGCCACCCTGTCATACCCCTGGCAGCGATATTTTGACAATGAAGCTCCATTTTCCTCCATTTTCAGAATCAATTTCTTTGGGGGTGATATTGATTGTTCTGATAAAAAGTAAATCAATTTTGACCAATTTTGATATGGACTCTTCAACTTCTCTTCTTTTTTTATTTTTTTATTTTTATTTATTTATTTATTTTTGAGTACCACTCAATTTTCATATTTTATCTTGAGTGGTTTTATATTTGATAAATACGAAATACTCAGTTCACTAAAAAGCGAGGGGAATAACAAAACTAAGAAGTGCCTGTAGATAAATATTAAATAAAAATGTAAGAAAGAGCATTGATATACAGAAATCATTCTACAGCATTCATGGAAAATTTAACTAAATATCACAGCAACGTTCCCTATATATAGGGTTGCCATATGTCCGTATTTTGTACGGATTGTTTGTATTTTTGGGCCCGTGTCCGTGTCCTTATCGTACAAAGCATGAAATAGGAAAATGTCCGTATTTGACAGTTTTTGGAGCTGCCCGAAAATTTCCGAGTCGGGAATCGCTAAAATCTCGGGTGAAAATTGTGTTTTCATCATATAACTTATATTTTAGTTACCATTAAAAAAGTAGGTTATGGTTTTAAAAAGTCTCATTTTTCCATTCCAGGTTTCTTTTGGTTATATTTACTATACGTAATTTAATGGAGTGATTTATTATATTTAAGTTAATGAAAAAAAATATAAAACATGTTAGTTTCCAATAGTGTTTTAAGTATTACAGTAAACAATTGTGATAACCTTAAAAAGGTGATTTTTAGGTAGGAAATTTCAAAATATTTGTTCTGTGTATCGTATCTTTGAAAGGTCGCGGGGACCGCGGTGGCTCAGTGATAGAGCATTCACCTCTGTTGCATGGGCTCCTTGGTTCGATCCCAACTCGCGCCAAGTGAACTTTGTGGTGGGGTTCTTTCGTTTTCTCCCACTGTCTTCATTCCACCATTTCATTCATTTCTCATCATCACCCTCTCCTTTAGCCTAGCCGACATAATCGTAGGACGTAAAACTTAAAAGATTTCATTTCATTTCTTTCCTCTTTTAGTTCGTCATTTTAAAGCTTGTCCGTATTTTGGATAAAAAAAAGTATGGTAACCCTACCTATATACACATGAATAAACTCATTCGCTGAGTCAAGTCGCGTTTAAGTATCGAAAAAGAAAAAAAAAAAAACAAATACAAATTGTACGGATAATGAAAGAAAACATCACATCACAACAACACTAGAAACTAAACTGACCAACAAGAGTGTTGGCAGTGTTGCCAACAAGTTGATAAAAAAAGTCGCTAAATAGGAGATGAAATGACTCCAATTTTGGGTGAAAAGTCGCTAAAAAAAATTCCTGGAATTTTGCCTCACGAACGTATATGGAAGACTCATATATATAACTAAGAATAATTTCCTTTTTATATATTTTTAACTTTATGATCAATTTTGCTTCAACGGAATCAAAGATGAGTTTAGAAAAATGAACAAAATTAAATGTTTAGAAAGAATCTAACTTCACTTCTACTCATGCTTCTACAGATAATCTGTTTGCTATCGGTAATGTATTATTTGTGCCTCTAAACGGAAGCTCCGTAAACTAAAGGACATTAAAAATTGGACTTGGTTCCCGGTAGAAGATAAGAGATAACAGCAATCAAAGCGGGAATATAGAGATAAATGTTATGTACTTTCCCAGCTCGTCAACATCTACACTGAGTCAAATAAGCAAAAGGAAAATAAACATATATCTGAACTGATTCGAGCTAATAGTACTTATTTTAGGACAAGTTGTTCGCAGCACAAAAGTCGCTAGATTTGTAAGTAAGTCGCCAAATCGTCATTCTAAAATCACCAAAAAAGTCGCCAATCGGAAAAATTATTTTTTGTCGCTATCCTGGAAGGCGAATCCCCTAGATTTAGCGACTTTCCCCCCAAATTGGCAACACTGAGTGTTGGTGATTCGTCGTGATAAAGACACAGTTCACATTCAACAATCGAAAAAAGAAAAAAAAGCAGTGGCCGTTGGCGCATTGATTAACACGTTTACTTAACGAAACGCAAGAATGTAAGTTATAAAGGTTCTGAAATGAATTTAGTAATAGGGATACGTATTCTATCTGAAAAAAAAAAAAAAAAAATTGCACCATAAAGAAGACATTTTCAGCACATTGTGCAGTCGGCAGCAAAATTATTTTTCTTTATCGCTCGAGTCTAAGATAACTTTTAAAACTGATATTACGTACTAGACTTGATAAATTTTCACTCAGAGCATATTTTTCATTTCCTAGAGTAAATAATGTTATTAAGGGAAATGGAAATTCTGTATTCAGCTCACTTTTTTGTAGCTTATAGTTTTTGACATTTTCTTCGCGGTGGGCCCCCAAACTATGCGGGCCCCCCGCACTGCAGGCCCTGCGGGCCACTCAGTTACGCCACTAGGTACCACCCCGGCATTTACGTGCTGTGAATGAGGAAAACCTCATTCAGGATTGATAACCTGAAAAGGCTTTTTACTCTTTTTTTGAACAAGTGCCCCTACCGGGAATCCGGAATGTGTTCAACTCTTTAATGCTATCACCGATAATCGAACCCGTAACTACGAGCACTAAAGGATCACGTGCCGGCCACTAGATCAACGAAGAGGTCTTAGAAGTATGTACCAAGAAAAAAAGTCAGAAAAGGTGATAATATTGTATTCTAAAAAGGAAGTCCTCTTTAGAGAGTGTTAAAAATAACAGTGTTCATTTTAGCCAGTACAGATTTGTTAATTTGGAGGAAGCGAAATTGAACTAAATTCTAGTATAATACAAAATGATGACTAATTCTTTACGAACAAATAATAAAAGGAAAAAAAAAATCTTTCTTCCAGCATAAGCGTGCACTGTTGTCCTACTTCAGACGGCTCCAAGCAAACCTCATAGTAGTTTCTCAATCTATTCTTATATCCTGTGTATTACTCTCTCTCTCCCTCATCACAACGTTTCTTTTTTTCTACGATACGGCTGTTCCTTATAAGGAACTCATCTTTTCCAATATTCCTTCATTCTTTAGTCACGAAACTGTTTCTTCAGTGATCGACACGAAACATACGAAGCAGCAGACATCCAAGCTTTTTTTCCCTCCTTCTGCTCTAAAGTAAATGTATATAGAACATTAGAAAGGAAAATTCAATCCCGGAAGACTTTGCTTAGCAGAGGAGGATCGTTTCTTTACATTTAGGCCACTACTGTAATATTATTGCCACTATAGAATTTCGTCTTTAATCTTTATCAATACAGTTCGATTTTTTTAAAATGTATATAACATTACTACAACATGATAGGAACGAAATAAAAGTTGAAAGTGAGAATGATTTATATACTATTACTGTGCATGCTTAGTGTGTGTGAGTTTCTTAAAAATCTTTTTTCTATATACGTGGCCTCAAAACATATATTCATATTAAAATTTCCATTAGAAACCATAAAAGAAAAGTATTTAGGTTACGAATTATTTTATTACACAGCACTCAATAGTTAGCATTGAAACTAGTGTCTTCTTTTTTATTGTTTTTAGATCAAGAAGTGTTAAAAGTAACATCCAATGGCGTATTTAGGATTTTGTTTCGGGAGGCTATGCACAACGCGTGAATCAGCACATTTTTTTTCCTTTTGGGTACCGAGAAATTTTAATGAACTTGTGTATATAACAACTTTATTTCGGGAGGGGGGGATTGAGCCCGATAGCCAGTTCCTAAATACGCCACTGGTAACGTCAATTTCAAAATATCATAAATGTGTCAATATATTAGCTATGCATTTTATCAGCTTAACTAATTATGTGAAAATGCATGAATTTACCGGATTTCTCTATATTGCTACATTTGTAAAGCATATTATCTCACTATGATGATGCCTTTGCCGCTGGTCTAGTGGCGAGCGCTCGCGCGTCTTTGGTGTATGTAATCCAGGATTCGATTTCCGGTAGGTAGTCTAATGGTCGTGGTTATAACCACTCCGCAGATCACACAAGGGGAGACCCAGAATTTTATGAACCCTTTATGTTGTGGAATTCGATTTATGTAGGGCTTGATTGTCTTGCAAGAGGGAGGGGGAGTCAAATTAATTTCGTCACCACTGTCAGAGAGGGAGCATTGAGCGCATTACGGGATTCGAGTTTCATGTTAAACTGTGGGTCCCCTAACCAACATGGCTTTTTATCTGGTAGAACCACCGTTACATACCTAACTCTTCTTATTGAATTTATAACTGCGTATCTTGAGGGCAAAAAGCAGGTTGATGTTATATATACGGACATAAGTAAACCTTTCGACCAAGTTAACCATGGCGTACTTTTGAGCAAACTGAAATGTTTGAACCTCTTAGATCTAGAACTTAATATTTTTTCTTTATATCTTAAAGATCGTCAGCAAAGGATATCGTACTGAAGTATACAAACTGGTGATTACTCAGTGCTCTCAGGGGTCCTTCAGGGCTCAAACCTTAGCCCACTTTTATTTTTAATTATAATTAATGCTATTTCCAATTGCCTGCAAAATTAATTCAACCTTTTATATGCATCAGTTGGCCTAAAATTCGGAAAATTCAGAAGATATTTACAAAATGATATAAATGTGGTTTGCAAATGGTGTCAACTCAATGATCTGAATCTTAATGTAAATTAATGTTTTACAGTGTAATGTCATACTTTCGTAAGAACACAACAATAAAATATAACTATTGCATTGGTAACGTCAGTATTAAAAGGGTCAAAGAGTTAAAGGATCTTGGGGCCCCTTTTGACACTAAATTAACGTTTTCCAACCACATTAAAAAATTGTGAATATAGGTTATAGAAACCTGGGGTACATGGTAAGAACTAGAAGGGATTTCAAGAAACAAGACACATTAGAAACCATGTATAATGCAGTAACTAAATCGAAATTAGAATATTCTGCCAAAATCTGGAACCCTGCAACAACAACAACAAAGAAAAGCACCAAAATAGAAATAATACAGTCAAAATTCGCAAGGTACTTAGTTTCAAGAAAGACATATAACCTAAATTTGAAAACATCAGTCTTTAATTAAACAAGTAAACGTTGCTTCCCTCGACAGCAGAAGGAAAGTTCGGTTACTCTGTGTTCTATACAAAATTTTAAACAATAAAATCTAATTGTAACAATTACTTGAACTTCTGAAATCTAAAGTTCCCAACGTTAGAACACGTCCCAAAGTTGTCTTATTGCATTGTGGAACATTGGAAACTAATATTCTGAAAAGCTCGCCTGTTTGGAGCACAACAAACTTCACGTGGTTGATCCAAATATTGATACATATTCAGAATGTCCTTCACTGAATTCAAAAAAGCAGTAGCTTCTTTAAGTAACGAAATTGATGAATTGATGAATACCCATTATCGATTGTATGCTTATCCTACTATGATTTGTTTTTCTATTTCTTGTGAATACTTTAAATGGGTATCTTTATCTGTAGTATTCGTCTCTCTGTAAATAAATAAATAATTTGGTTCGAATGTTTGGATAATAAATGCAGAATGACATAATACAATTAAAGAAATCAGAGCGAGATAGTTTGGTGCGGTGACCCCTATCTATCGGGCGTCCGAAACATTTATGACAAAAAGAGGAAAAGTTTGTAGATCTTTATTGTTATTTTATTATTATTATTATTATTATTATTATTATTATTATTATTATTATTATTATTATTATTATTATTATTATTATTATTATTATGTGGTTGTTGTTGTTGTTGTTGTTTTACCTGACCAGCGAACGAGTGCAGGAGGCCGGTTTTGAAACTAAAATGCAAGCAGCAGTGTTTCTAACCGGATTACTTGTAATCAATCTATTACAGTTCTTTTTGTCCTGTTCGTAATAAACCACTTCACGCATATGCTCAAGTCAGGGGCAGATTTAGGGGGCGGGGCGATCGGGACGATTGCCCCCTACAGAATAGGATATCTTTTATTTTAAAAATAAAACCTAAGAATTTTCACCTTTTTATTATAAAGGTAAAATAAAACCTAAAATAGGTAGGCCTAATTTTTTTTTGTTTTACGTTGCAGAAGTCAAATAAAGCAATAAATTGCAAGAAATTACTTACATTGGCATTCTTGCTAAAAAAAAAAAAAAAGGCCACCTTCGAAATAAATCGGAGGTGTCCATTTCTGTTGTAGAAATTGCAGACAATAGCTTTTTCTCCTTTTCTAAAGTTGTTTTATTATTTATTTTGTTGCAATACACTCTTACCTTGATTTGACTTCGAACGAGCGCCCCCAAACATTCAGCCTGGATCCGTCCTGGCTCAAGTTAAGACAAACAGTTTCAAAAGTTATTGAAGTTATTTGCAGAACATCTTAAGTAGCAAGCAAAAAACAACAAAATATACACCCTCCATATTAACTTGCGAAAAAAACTAGCGAGCAGCGTTTTACAGGCTGCTCCTGTTTTATAATGACATCGAATAAAACGTAATCAATTTTTATACAATCTGCTTAATACACGGTAGAAGCTCACTGAATTGTCAATTGTGCTATGTTGTTCTTAATTTGGCAATTTCCATTCATATATATGATTATTCACAATACAACTGCATTACTGCAGGAATGGTTCACTAGAACCACATAACTTACGGCGTTCTTTATTAAACGGAAAGAGATTAGGCTATGCATAACATTTAAACTGAAACTTTTAAAAACCGTTGGATACACTGCAGAGTGAAACTCTCCGTTCCCCTGTCCCACTGCGCTTGCCAAGAAACTGATGTAAACACAACAGCAGCGCCATCCTACCAAAACCGCACTGCTATCCTGGTCAGGTATTATATACACTGGATATAAGGCTAAGCTCGGAATAGAGGAGAGAATTGCACATGCAAAGGAGTCACCCAAAGTCCCATTTGTGTGGTAGCCTGCAATATCGGTATTTACGGCATTGTTTTCAACAAAAAGACAAATATTTTTATAGTTTGCTAACAAGCTAACATATTTTACAACAATTGCAAACGTTAGTAAATAAAGAAAATATTGCAGAGTGCCCTAAAGCTTCATACAAATTATTGATTTATTTGAATTCCATAGAAAGCCACCTTGCTGATGTTTATGACCGTACCTTCTATTCAACTGAATTGTTAGGTAGCAAATTAACTCTTAAAAGCTTGAAATAACAGCAATGGGATGCGATGTGCTGGCTACACTTCGTGCAAGTAAATGCCGTCTTGACGGCCATAGACCTTCTCCGCGGACTGTAACGCTAGGGAGATCATGTAATTTTCGACAATTAACTGTATTCTCTATTGCAGAAAATGAATGAAGTTGATAGAGCATGCGGAACACTGCTGATTTATTTCTCCTCAATTTTTTTTTTTTCAGTTTAAATTTGATCCTTTATTGTTGTGCCGGGTAGTACTGCTTCTGTATAAATCAAGCAAATTGATTCTCGAACCCTAATTTTCTCTTAGACAAGAGATTAATTTTTAGAACTTATTTAGGCAATTGTAAAGATCTTAATTTAGAATATATGAGTGATAAATCGCGTATCCTCATCTGCTGTGTAAAACTAGTTCTTCAATATCTCCATCACATAAATCTGCAGTATTAGTGGAACCATTTAGTACATTCTACTATAAGGTGTGCTAAGATAAACCGAATTCAAGAGAAGTGATGAACATATAATGCAAGTATATCAAATATAAAAGGTGTACTTAACATGTCTTTGTCCTACTCTACAAGTACTGCTGAAAATGCTGATTGTCATGTTCCAGGTACAGGTTGGCCTGAAGTATCACGTTCAGTGCGAATTGCTGTAACGTGCCCTTTTCGATTTTGTCGGTGTTGTTGCGTGTGTGCTATTGCAGTGCATCAACAGTTCATACTGTTGTGGTACACCTTACACTTCGGGTTGTCCCACAAATAAAAATCACAACTGGTATATTAAGGGACCTTGGAGTCTATAGGTTTTTTAAAGAACAGTCCTGTGAGGTTTAAAAACAGAGTGCACTGTGTCCTAGGAGACGTGTGCTGTATGTGCTGAAATAAGCAAAATATCATTCGTCTGACAGTTGATCCATGAAGGTCCTGAAGATGTCGGCAGTGTAACGCACTCAGTTCACTGTTTCTCCGATAAAAATGGATCCAATGATTTCTGTTCCCGTACAGTATACAGTATACCACCTTTTAATTTCTACATTATGCAGCGACAGCTCCAACAATGTTTCTTTCAGACACAATGTTCCGGGGGCACACTTAGTATTCCGGGGGGACCACTGGTACTATTCTATTTATTATTATACTATAGACGCATTATTTTGGTCTCCTCCGTTAGTCTACTCTCAGAGCTCCAGAGGGCAGTGTCCTCCCTGAAACATGTCTGGAAGAAACATTGAGCTCCAATATTTGCTATATGTTTTCGACAGTCCAATACCTCGTATTTTGCAAATTAACGTAACCACTGAAGTTGAGCCACGCCTCTTCTGTTACGAAGTAGAATTTCGGATTTCGATTTCCTGCAATAGCCATGTGGAGTGATATACACTTCTAGCATGATCTGCGGGCTTCAACTTCTGTTAAGTCATAAATTTTGTATGGCTTCAGATTAAAGTTCTTTAGGACGTACCAGCATAGTATTTGCGATACTCTTACTATTACTGAGTTCTGGTGTGGATCAATGTTAACTTGGTGAGTCGATCAGTGTTGAACTCGACACGCAACTTTTCTTGTACTCCTTTCAGTGATTTGTCCTGTACGTAATATTCCTTTACTTAGGAGGAAGGTAACGCCTTCTCTGGGGCCATGAGCATTCGTTTATTGGTATTATCATTGGGGGATGGGTATCAGGATTTATTTATTTACTGATATGTTTATCTGGTTAGGCATACAGAAGAAGGTGACCTGAGCATGGTGTGTAATATATATGATGAAATGAAGTGCAGGTAACAGAACACATGGATATATGGTGTTGCGACGATAGTGTCAATCTTCTGCTCTGGGGCTACTCAAGAGCGGTGACCTGATCATGTTCATGGATAGCAAGAAGGTGTCATTTAACGGTGAATATGCGTAACGTGGTAGAGCTGGAGTCTGGTCTGGTTCATGGAGAATCAGATGAGCGTCTCCTATGCGGCGTTGAATTTAACGAGAGAGAAGAATGTATATACAAATTTGGCAAGAGTGTTGGCATAGGTTGTGGCGGTAATCTCTTGTGTTGGTGTCCATGGTGGTAAGGAATAAGCAATGCGTATGATCTTCCTTTTTCTAAAAAAGTACAATTTCATTCCAATCCGATGATGGGCAGGTCGCAGAAGGTAACGCCTTGTTCATTTATTACTTTTTCATGAGTAAATGGGTAGCAGGTTCTGGCAGTGATGCCAACCTGAAACAATATGAAATCCTATGTCGAGAGGCAAAAAAAGCCCATTTTACGTGTGAATTTCCCACGTTATACTAATTAAAAGTATACTGTTATATTAAAAATTAAATTTCTTTGTGTTAGTCACTTTTTACAATATCTAAATGAATAAGCCGTAAATTTCGATCTTCTCGAGAAATCTCGTATATGCTGCTTATTATCCCTTTCCGAGAAAATAAGGCCAAAAACTCCCACGATATGAGATTTTTCCCATAGGTTGGCATCACTAGGGTCTGGTTAGACATTCTTCTTTGTAATGTTAATTAAATTCGGGTCGATACTATTATTATTTGCTTGTCTTATGGAATCAGTAAATTGGACATTCTTCCTTTTCAAAGAATCATAAACGAGAGCAACATTACACAAATTCCAATATTCATTTTACTCATGGAAAAGTGTACAAAATGTCTAAACTCTTCCTTTAAAGCATTAAGTTTATATAAAACAAATTTGCCTTAGCTTCTTTTCGTTAGTATTGAGTGCGAAGTATGGTAAATTATCGCTGAGTTGAAATGAAGTGACATCTTTACTTGTTGTTTAGGGTAAAACAAATGGATGATTATTAGACGTGAATAATTTAACGCCGTTGTGTACCTACTATTTATTCTTTAGCACTGTTGTTCTTAACCAGTGTGTCGCGATACATTAGTACATCGTGAAGTCCCATAGGATGTGTCGCGAAATTTGAGAATTTAAGGAACCAATTAGTTAAAATCAAAGCCAACGACTCCAATGGCAGCAACAATGTCCAGTACTGCATAGAGTCACCATAGGCGCCGACTTGAAGAAAATATTGGGGAGGCCAAAACAATGAATAAATATATAATCATATTCAGCCGTTTTCTACCAACTGCAGGATAAAGGCCCCCTTCCCTCCAGATCTCGGTCTGCTGCATCCGCTCCGCTGCTAAATTCATGACCTAAGTCAAATTTGTGTAAACGCATTAAAACAAATTCAAGTTCAAATTCTGGGAACTTCACTGCACCACATTGATCTTCACTTCTCATGTCAGTGTTACCATAGTGTTTCTTGAAGCTTCAGTGCTCTATTAACTATTTTAGGATTTTTGGTAACTTTTGTTACCATGGCGTACTATGGTCTTTGACCTCTTATTTAGGTTCTATAACAAGTACTTCAGTCGTTTTTTTATTAGTCAAGTCAAGGATAGACCAAAGAACACCTCAGATGCGTTTTGGAACCAGATGGTCAACTTGGCTGCGCCAAGTGGGTGCGGAAGGGCGTGACTTTTTACTTTTTCTTATAGCAAATTTCAAAAATTTTTCACGCCTGTAGTTTTCACGATATCAGATTGGAACTGTATGTACCTTTGGATATTTCTCAATTTTTTCTGAGATCTCTATGCGAAGCCGAGTCCGGCCGAAAATGTTCCGAGGGGCTCATTTTTTCAGAAAAAAAAATTCAGTTTTCCCGATTTTTCTGGTTCAGGAATACAATACGTACATGTGTGTGGTACCGTTGGAAAGGGCTTGTTATACGAAAGAAAATAACGTTTAAGCCATGACTCTAGCCTAAATAGTAATGACGCAGTATTTTTTTAAAACAAGTATATACGTATGTGTGTGTATAAAGAGAGAGCCTAAATTCAGACTTTCAACAATTTTTCTGCCCTTTGTATTTAAGATACAAAATTGGAATTTTTCACACGTATTATGTACATAACAATGTATTTTTAGAAAAATGAGATCCCTACGTCAACCCAGGCCTAGGCCAGAGTGGCAAAATGTTTTGGTTGGATTTGCAAAAATACTTCCGAGTTTTTTCCTAATTATCTGGTTTAGGTGTATGAAACGGACGTGTGAGTGATACTGCTGGAAAGGGCTTACTATACTGAAGAAAATGGCGTTTGAACCATGACCCTAGGCTAATAGAAATGACGCAGTAGATTTTTTAAAAAATATTTTATACCTTGGTATATATAGAGGAAGTTCGGGTATTATGGAATACCATTTATGTTTCGCTTGTAACTCAGTTAATAATTGCACATTGAAACAAAAAGGAAAACAAGTATACGCCTTACATATTTGGCTTTATTTATGCATATCTTTATAAAGAAGTTTCGTTACAGGGGTGGGTAAAATTTATAATTTGTAAAGAAACCACTTTGGAGGGTAATATGAAATAGACGGGTAATATGGAATACAAATGCTATATAGAAAAGAAAAAAGTTTTCTGTTGAACATACAATGAATATAGTGACAATATATGAAAATTCTGAATGCCAAGCCATAACTGATTGTGATTACTTGCAAAAGTCATAAATATAATACTTTGCTTCAGGATCGGCAAAGTCATTGTGTGCTCACATTAAACATGATGAACGCTGGACCCAAGCTTACCCCTTGTATCATCAGAAAATTTGCTGTAGTAAAAAATACACTTAGCATTGTTGTCATCATAAATGTATGTTTAATTGCCCAATACCGATAGATATTTTTGTAATCGGACTACCATACGGAATACGGAATACCATGCTTTTCTTGCGGGTATTCCATATTGCCCTCCACGCCATCTTGGAAACGAAAGAGCTGTTAAACGCATTCGAAGGCATATAGGATAATGGCGCTTATCAAACTACCACTCTGTATATCCAACGTCATAGTAAATAAAGAATTGTTGTTCTATTACATTTCAATAGGAAAATACAGGTTGTAAACCACTTACCTGTAAAAGTATTCCTGAATAAGAAATCAAACTTTCACGTCTACCAACACAACGAATGTCACAATCACATGGAGACTGACTGTAGAGCATCATAGGGACGTGAGGTAGTAGTTTATTTCCTCTCCGCTTGGAAGCAACACATCACAGGCGAGCTAATGAGATACTCCATATTATCCGACTATTTCATAATACCCGAACTTCCTCTATTTATATCGGGTGTTGCAAAATAAGTGTTACAACTCTTGGGAGGTGAATCCTGCCACTGAGACAAGAAAAAAAGTTCTCTTGAACTTTCGGCTATCGGACATAGTTTCAGATCTACAAGGTGCCGAAAGCGTGGGAAAATGACTTTCGGACGCCAATAGTTCGGAAACTATCCAACATAAAGAGGGCGGGTAGAAAATTCACTGAAGAAGTCATACCTACTCTATTGAATTTTGCATGTTTCACAATCCTACCATCCACGCGCAAGGGATTCCCCAAACGAACGTAGGGAGTCCCGGATAATCTGCTAAATGAAAGTTGGTCTAAGTGGATATGAATTGATGGGGTTTCTAGCAGGTAACAATAATTCGTTTGTATTAAGTCGATATCTGGAACAAATACAAAATGGCGGACACTTTCATGTTCGTTGTGTGTGGTTGCATAATCGGCAGGTACGGATGCTGGCCAACAGTGAAGTTCTGAGTATTGAGTGTAGCGAATTTGTACTCAGATGCTCTAGAAAGACATCTGGAGTGTCGGTAGAGCACAAGATAGAGCAGGGTGATTCACATGTGTGGAAACACGTAACGAAAAATGCCCAGAAATGCACTCATACTCAGTAAAGGTGAGTTCAAAGCGTCGGAAATGTAAGGATTAGCGTCAAGAACATGAAAGTCAATTCACCAATAATATTCACTCAAACCGACGCAATATGATGTACACGGTTGCATACCAATAAGGATGCAACAACTGAGGCCAAGTTAAAATTGTGCAAGGGGACTCACTAAGAAACTGGGTAAACTAAATGAATGTCTAGTGGGATCACATAATCGATATTGAAATGCGGACAATTTGTGTGTTGATATCGATATGTAGTTAGTGGAGAAATGTCAACATGTGCCACTACTGCTGGGACACCGTCCCACGTGGGAAAAATAGGAAAATAACTACTCGGGTCTTGAATCTGAGGCCGTGGGCTCCCAGTAGGATTGGAAACTGCGACCACGCGAGCGAAAGCGAGTGCTCTAGCCCTGAGGCTCAAGGGAGCCTGACTTTCTCTGTATACATTTCTTTGAGGAGTACCCACTTTGGCAAGCGCTCTTGTACAGCCTCCCGACATGCTTGTGTGTTACATTCCGTTACTCCTACTGCACAGCTGTAAACAATCAGAGCTTTAAGACGTTTCTTCCTATTTCTCATGTCGTTTTATTTTCCATGTGTATGGTGTTCCAGCTGTAGTGTTACATATACCAAATTGGTTCATTTTCGTCTTTCTCTTGGCATGTGTACTGTGTGTAAGATACGTATTTCTGGAGGTATTTTGATATCGAGTGCGTCATATGTCCCAGAAGACGTGAGACATGATACAAATTTGTTATTTTCACGCTCTATCACAATTTGAACCATGGATTAAGAGATTTCTTTCCATATGTGTCGACTGTGGGACAATGTCCCAAACAAAGTGGGACATAGATACAATCTTGTTCTAGTTACGTTCTACCAAAAAGTGCACCAGATGTAATAGCAGAATGTACAACGTTATTTTCCTAGTTTTCGCATGTGAGACGGTGTCCCAGCAGTAGTGGCACATGTTGACATTTGTCCATTAGCTACATGTTGATATCAACACACACATTGGCCACATTTCAATATCGATCATGCGATCCCACTAGAGACATTCATTTAGTTTACCCAGTTCCTTAGCGAATCCCTTTGCACAATTCAACTTGGCATCAGTTGTTGCATCCTTATTGGTGTGCAACCGTGCACATCATATTGCGTCGGTTTGAGGGAATATTATTGGTGAATTAGTTTTCATGTTCTTGACGCTAAACCTTACATTTCCGACGCTTTGAACTCACGTTTACTGAGTATGAGTGCATTTCTGGGCATTTTTCGTTACATGTTCCACATATGTGAATCACCCTGCTCCATCTGTTTTGCTCTACTGACACTCCAGATGTCTTTCTAGAGCATCTGAGTACAAATTCGCTACACTTAATACCCAGAACTTCACTGTTGCCCATCATCCGTACCTGTCGATTATGAAACCACACACAACGAACATGAAAGTGTCCGCCATTTTGTATTTGTTCCAGATATCGACTTAATACAAACGACATATTGTTACCTGCTAGAAACCCCATCAATTCATATCCACTTAGACCAACTTTCATTTAGCAGATTATCCGGGACTCCCTACGTTCGTTTGGGGAATCCCTTGCGCGTGCATGGTAGGATTGTGAAACATGCAAAATTCAATAGAGTAGGTATGACTTCTTCAGTGAATTTTCTACCCGCCCTCTTTATGTTGGATAGTTTCCGAACTATTGGCGTCCGAAAGTCATTTTCCCACGCTTTCGGCACCTTGTAGATCTGAAACTATGTCCGATAGCCGAAAGTTCAAGAGAACTTTTTTTCTTGTCTCAGTGGCAGGATTCACCTCCCAAGAGTTGTAACACTTATTTTGCAACACCCGATATACATACTTTATATGAAAAGATGGGTCACCTTCAGACTTTCAAAAATTTCTCCCGACCTCAGTTTTCAAGATACAAGAACGAAATTTTGCGCATGTATTATGTATATAACAAGATTTTTTTTTTAAAGATTCAGATCCCTACGTGAACCCAGGCCCGGGCCAGAGGGGCACAAAAATTTCGATTTTTTTCGAAAAATCTCATTTTTTTTCAATTTTCTTATTTCTGGTGTATGATACGGAAAAGAGAGTGGTACCGTTGGAAAGTATGATTCATCCTGAGAAAAACGAGGTATGAACCACGATCCTATGTTAAATAGTAAGGGAGCAGTAGCTGTTTGAGTGAAAGTCTAAAATTTACCTCAAAAAGTGGAAAAAGGTTAAACGCCGATTTGAAAACAGTGCTTTTTATCGAATACGAAGGCTGTTCCTAATATTGAATTAAAGGCACGACGTAATTTACGACAGAAATTCTTGCTCCTCTTTGGTAATTCTTCCTCAACTGGATTATATTGGGGGGGCGAGGACCCCACCTTCAAATATTGGGGGGGGGAAAGTGCCCTTCCCCCCCAAAGTCGGCGCCTATGAGAGTCACTATTTTATAGAAACTTATTGTCTTGTAAGCAAGGAAGGTTTCGGAGTTTACAGCGATATATCCCTATTATAATTAATCTGTACCTATATTATCAACATTGATCAGAGGCGCAATAATTAAGCATATAGCTTAGATATAATTAAAAGAAAGAACGCTGTTATTGACAGGACATGTTGTCATGAGTAAGATTATTAGTTTGTTATTGATAGAACATGTTGTTATTGTCGAGATTATTAGTTGCTATGGGAAAGCTCTTTACGGAGATATACACACGAAATTAGAGGATACGTATACGAAAGATATGGTTGCTGTTGATATTTAATGTACGTATAAACCAGAAGAATAAATCGACGATATCTGGATGCAATTTATGGTTAGTAATTAGTAGCTGATATGTTTATTATAATAACATGATAATTTAAAGATACGTAAAACGAATCAGGGCTAAAGCGAAGTATTTATATATATATTTCGTTTTATCTGGTGCCGAAGACACGGGACTATACTATACTATTTAGTTCCGAAGAATAGTAAGAACTGAGTTTATGTGTATACGTATTTTATGAGTTTCACTACTTTGAGAAGTGGGAAGAGAATCCAAAGAATTAGCAATATGCAGGATTCCGAGATTGAAGAAGTACCCAGTATTTCAAATGAAACCATATCTGGAAATGCCGTAACTGTGTCTGAACATTTCTATTCTAATCTTGTTGATACGATTAGTCAATTACTAGATGCTAAATTTGATCAACAACAAAAATTGTACGAAGAAAAGCTAGATAAAAGGCTAGAACAGATACTAGATGCTAAATTCGAACAATACAATAAAAAGCTAGAACAGATACTAGATGCTAAATTCGAACAACACAATGAAAAGCTAAAACAGAAATTTGATCGACAACAAAAATTGTACGATGAAAAGCTAGATGAAAAGCTAGATGAAGATGGACGAAACGAAAATAGTGAAGGACAAGATGGTAATGAAACCATAGAACCTGTGACGAATGATGATACGGAAGATGCTACAATTGAAGAACCGTCATCTCCGGTCAAGAAAACCTCCACTACTACTACAGGCGTATTCAAAATTGAAGTGAAAGGTCTGCCGAGATTATACCGGTTAGGGAAATTGAAGAAATTGTTGACTGATAATTTGAAGTTGGGAAGCCATACTATTAAGTCGCCGAAAAGAGCGAGTTCTTGGATTTATTTGATCTTCAAAACTGAAGAAGACCAACAGATGGCAGTAAAGATTTTGAATGGATACAGTTGGAAGAAGCGAGTTCTTTCAGCCGAAGTTGTCGAAGCTGATCAACGTAAGCGAAAATTGGAAAACTCTGTTGATAAGGATTATAAAAAGGCGAAAGTTCAGTTATCCGTAGAAGACAGAATAAAACAGGCTACAATACCTTTGTGGGATGTTAATTATAGAGAACAGTTGAAGAAGAATACTGAAGAAATAAAATCTTCACTCACGCGACTAATGGATTTGTTGCCGAGAAGGAATTTAGATTTAACAAATTGGGCAGAAGAAAGAAAAGAGAAGAATGAAGGACTTGCTGACTTTCTGAAGCATTCGTCTATAGAGAAGATTACGGATGATTTGAAAGATTATGTCCAAAACAGAGAAAGAAACTGCTTGAACGTAACATCGCTCTATTTCCAGATCTTCAATGAAAAGGAAGAAGGTGAGAAACCTCCACCACTACAGCTGTTGTTCAAGAAAGAATATGTAAAAGAAACTATATGTGACATGAATTTTCGAGTATCTCCAGATTATTATTTTCAAGTGAATACTTTGATGCTGTATACTTCCATCGCAGAAATGGTTGAAGTTGACGAAGAAACTTCCTTGGTAGATGTGTGTTGTGCCATTGGAGGAATTGGATTTATTTTTGCTAAGAGTTGTGCTCAAATTCTTAGCATAGATGTAGTTGAAGATGGCTGTATTCCCGTTTGTGACTTATCGTTTAGCTTGATTGAATCTTTTGGCCATGTAACTTAGATTTGAGTTACGGATGGATAACAATTCCTAATTTATTCTCTCAGATGTTATGAGTTGTGTTATGAATACTTCATTTGGACTTTATATTTGTGCAACATGTTATGATGTAATTAATTTATCTTATCTTTGTATTAACTTTGAATGTTATGTTTATCTTTATTTTACTTTACATGTTCAAAAGAGATTTGATTGTGTTAACTTGAAATCCATGACAGTGAACTTAAATTGAAGCTTTTAAATGTAATTATTACCTTCTGATCTTGTTGTTGACGTGTGATATGATGGCAATCTTAATTGTAAATAATGTTGTTTGTATATGAATGTTATCGCTCGATGTAAATGAGGAACAATTAACTAGTAACTCTGTGTAAGTCATCAGTTACTTATAATTTTGAATAGACCCACAAATAATATTTTTTTAATGAATCGACGCTTTATGATATGTGATTAGTAATAAAAGAAAAATGTTGTTATAAATGAATTGATATATATATGGAGAAAGAAGAGAAGAGAAAACTACTTATATTGATGTAATAATAATAATTAATAGGAGAGTTAATTTAGTAATAATTAGTACGAGGGCTATTCAAAAGGTGAATGTTTTGAAAATATACAGGGTTCTTTCCTTCACTGTAATACTGTTACGGAATTCCCGTTCTGGGCGACATCTACAGCGATATATCCCTATTATAATTAATCTGTACCTATATTATCAACATTGATCAGAGGCGCAATAATTAAGCATATAGCTTAGATATAATTAAAAGAAAGAACGCTGTTATTGACAGGACATGTTGTCATGAGTAAGATTATTAGTTTGTTATTGATAGAACATGTTGTTATTGTCGAGATTATTAGTTGCTATGGGAAAGCTCTTTACGGAGATATACACACGAAATTAGAGGATACGTATACGAAAGATATGGTTGCTGTTGATATTTAATGTACGTATAAACCAGAAGAATAAATCGACGATATCTGGATGCAATTTATGGTTAGTAATTAGTAGCTGATATGTTTATTATAATAACATGATAATTTAAAGATACGTAAAACGAATCAGGGCTAAAGCGAAGTATTTATATATATATTTCGTTTTAAGTTTTAACTCCCTTTGAGCAAGATATTATGTTAAAAAAATAAATAAATGTTTGCTATTTTAAGATATACATAAAAAAGTATCCCTGTCTTGAAATTATATGAGACTGAATTCTTGAACCCCCTCGATGAAACTGCCTGCGCCACTGACTATTATAATTTATATTATTTAAATTAAAATACCCAACAAGTATGTCGCAATAACGTAGGCGTACAGTAAAGTGTGTAATTTTAAAATTTATTTCGGAAAAACAACAGGCAAATGCCTAATTACAGTTTTCCATCATTGTATGGTAATACACTTTAAAATACATATATAATAAAATAATACTATGAAAGCAAAATATACATTTTATACGTTAAAATACACATAACACGATTTACAGGATACAGCGATTTATATAGAATGAAAATGAATTTATATAGAATTTTGTTTATAACTAAAAATATCTATATCTGGGTGTCCTTATGACATCACATCCAATGCATTAGTCCTTTGCACTGAGAGATGGAATATGCCACTATGGGGTCTCGTTGCTCTATGTGGGACGTGAATTTTGATTTTTTTTTAAAATAACAAATATTCTGAATCTTTTGCACTATTAATTATTTTATGTAAGAAAGATGAAATAAGTTTTCCTGCTTTCAAGAGATTGTAATGAATATTTGTTTCGAAGACCTTCGTTGTTCTCAAATTTGGATATAACCCTGTTTCTTTATATGTCAAAAAACGCACAAATTTATTTTGAATGTTTTTGATTTTGTTTATATATAGCAAGTTTGGGTGATTCCGGACAGTCGCTGAATCCGGACATCCTAAGCTCATGTGATAATACTGTTCTTCGCATGTGTAATGTGGACACTTCTTGTGACGCCTATTTGAAGTACCGTACCTTCCTACAGTTCAGTGCTTAGTAGGAAGTACAAAGAGCGTTATACATAGTTTCGAAGGTGGGGAAAAGAAGAAGAAACAGGTAAGTTCATGTACGTCTTTTGACCTGATGTTACTTTTTAGTGGAATATATTAAGGTTTTACACAGAAGTGGTTGTCAGCACATGGTTAAGTAAGACATGTATCGAAGCAAAGACCTTACTTTACTCGTTGCATATTGGAAGAATTCTATTACTTTGCGCGCACCTGCTCAACGCGTGCACAGGTTTACAGTGCTCCAAACGGGCGAATCCGAACGTTTAGGGAAGGGTGAATTCGGACACGTTTATTACGTTAAGGTGAATCCGGACAATGTAATTAATGAACTAAGAGGATTCAAAACACTCTCTCCTCCCTCGCTTTTTACTTTATGAGTGTGAAATAGTACGTGAGGTCTATTGCTTATTTCTAGCGTCTATTCATTTTTGCCATAAATGGATTCCAAGGAATCACCAGAAAAAGCTATAAAATTATCTTAGGATCTACCAACACAACTAAATTATAAAATACTAATCATAAGGTGCTCAGAAATTCTATACTACTGAATGGCTACACCATCTAGTATATTCCCTTTCGATCCGCAACAAATTCGAATTTGTAAGACTGTGCCTGTACTATACAGTGTGTAAGACCTGGTTTCATGGAAGATGCGTGTAAGGTGATAACTGTATTTTATCTGTGCACGATGTGTCTGAATTATGACTAGTGCTTCACGAAGCTGGCAGACGTCATTAACGCAAGAAAAATAAATGCTAGTCTCAGTGCACACATATTATATACACATATTATTTTTTCCTTTTCTAGTGGAAACAAATGTGATTACTATAAATATGTTTAATGATTAAACGCTATAGTGATAGTTACACTACTGTGCATTTAGCTTACAATTTCAATAGTAATTAGTATAGAAATTGCTATGTTAGTAATTTGTATGTATTTATCATGCATTTGTATTTATATTCTGTACTTATCATGCTAGAATGTTAGTGTAGCAAGATAGTAAGCTAAAATATGTCTATCATGTATATATCTTCCTTCAAAGTTCATTGTCCGGAATCACCAAACTACTGTCCGGATTCACCATTCGAAATTTGCAAATCAAAGATTTTGTCAACTTTCAGATTTTTTTTTTTTTTTTTATTTCTTAACATCCCATTCCAGGACAAATATTTTAGTTGTACATGCATTCCAACATATCATTAAATAATATGACAAAGTGTTGGATATTTTTGTTTATAGGGGTAGCAGTAAAAGAAAGAAACATCAGAACTGTCAGGATTCACCCAAACTTACCCTATTTCTTACTATTAGAACTCCATATTATCGCTGCATATTCCACCTCAGACCGTACTTTGAGGACATTAGTGTTAGAAAAATCACTTCCTAACCTCATCACAAAGCCAAGGTTCCTAAAGGCCTCACCAACTACTCTGTTGATATGAATATAGAATGATAGGTTTGCTGCAGAGTAATTCCAAGACCAGTAACATAATCCACTTTCTCAATTGGCGTTTGATTAATAGTATACACATTGCGTACATAGTTCATTTTCGTGGTGTATGATATTACTTTGCATTTCTTAATATTTGACAGCAACTTGTTTGGTTCACTCCATTGAAAAATAGCATTAATGTCACTTTGCAAAGAAATAGCGTCTAATTCCGTGGAGAACTGCGATAGATTTTTAAATCGTCAGCATACAATAGTTTGTGGGAAGATGTTATTGCAGGTGGTAAATCTTTAACAAATAGTATAAATAATAGAGGTCCTAAGTTCGATCCCTGAGGAACACCAGAGTCTACGACATATTCCTTAGGTACAATATTCTTGTATCGAACGCGATGTTTACGTTGGCAAAGATAGGACGCTATAGTTGGTGAAGATTTTGTGAGAAATTGAATGTCACAAGTTTGCTGAGAAGTATATCATGATTAATTACGTCGAACGCCTTGGAGAAATCTGTATAATCATTAGTGAAAGGAGATTGAAAACCACTGCTATAACCCACTAACTTATATGGAGACTTATTTTTCTGTCTTCTTTGAAATAAACTGAAACTTAAATGGTATGCTATTTACTGATTCCCTCTTCAATCTAGTTAAATGTCCTTCATTTTTTTCAAAACAAAGTTGTACTTTATTTAAATTTGAAGTTAGTATGTTAGAAGACTATTTAATCTTCAGAAAATATTGGAGTTTAAGATAGGTACGAAGAAGAAACTAGTAGGATCAAAGCATTACATTTCGTTTCAAAGGAAAACAGAAAAAAAGTTTCCCATATCAGGGTAAAAAAACTGTTTTATACAAACATATTATGGAGGAAACTAGGTGTAGCATGTATGTAATGAATACAGTCTCTCGCTTAGAACTTCATATCCAGTGGCGAACCTACAATGTAAAAACTGGGGAGGGCCAGCCAGAACTTAGACTATGATAGATATATCATGAGTTTACTATACTTAAACTTTCAAAAAATGTATAAATAATAGCTTCAATTATTTTTGTCTCTTAAAAAACTGGGAGGGTTAGGCCCCTGCAGTCCTGGCTTAGATCTGCAATTACCCCCTCCTTCGAAATCGAAGAGAATGGTTAAAGCACTGTAAAAAAAATGTGCATTGATACATTAATAATATCGGAGCAACCGGAAGAACCCAAAGAAATCTCACGGACACAATATTGTTCACTAAAACTCATAGACTTGAATCGAACCAGGAATTGTTCATACTAGAGTAGAGCGTTTAATTGCTAAGCCAATATGTTCTCCATTTTGAACTGATTAACCCTTTCGTGCATTACGTCCACTGGAAGTGGACATTGCTGATTGGTGGTTTGGGTACAAAACCTCGCGGCCAGAACCTCGCGGCGACAACCTCGCGGCCCAAAATCTCGCCAGGCCGAAACCTCGCGTGGCCAAAACCTCGCCGCCCAAAACCTCGCGGGACAAAATCTCGCCGGGCCAAAACCCCGCCTGGCCAAAACCTCGCCGCCCAAAACGTCGCGGGCCAAAATCTCGCGGGGCCAAAACCTCGCCTGGCCAAAACCTCGCGGGCCAAAATCTCGCCGGGCCAAAACCTCGCGCCCCAAAATATCGCCATACCCAAAATCTCGCCTGACCAAAATGTAAATGTTCCAATAGATGATAAGGATGACGGTATAAAAGACGCTGTTTCAGAAGAAGTATCACGGGTATTTGACCAAGTCCCGTGATACCATATGAAAATTCTATTTCTGTATTAGAGGATTTCAATGTGAAGGTAGGGCGACAGGATGTTTTTAAACTGGTTATAGGGAAAGAAAGTCTGCATAAGGAAAGTAATGACAACTAACGAGGTTAGTTTAGTGAATTTTGGAACATCCAAAAACTTAAAATTTTAACAAAAATCTAATAATATTTATGAAAATATGAAATAATATATGAGTTTTTACGACGTCCCTTGATTATGTCCTATAGGTTAAAGGAGACGTAGATGACCAGGATGAAGGAAATGATCGAATAAAGAAAGTGGGAGGAAACGGGAATAACCCGAGAAAGCCCACGCACACGATGTTTTGTATCTTATTATTATTATTATTATTATTATTATTATTATTTGTAATGTGGAATTGCATATTAGGAAACACATTGGGTAAATTTTAAAGAAAAGTTTCATTCGCGGCGAGGTTTTGGCACGGCGAGGTTTTGGCACGGCGAGATTTTGGGCGGCGAGGTTTTGGCCCGGCGAGATTTTGTCCCGCGAGGTTTTGGGCGGCGAGGTTTTGGCCACGCGAGGTTTTGGCCCGGCGAGATTTTGTCCCGCGAGATTTTGGGCGGCGAGGTTTTGGCCACGCGAGGTTTTAGCCCGGCGAGATTTTGTCCCGCGAGGTTTTGGGCGGCGAGGTTTTGGCCACGCGAGGTTTTGGTCCGGCGAGATTTTGTCCCGCGAGGTTTTGGCCGGCGAGATTTTGGGTGGCGATGTTTCGGCCGCGAGATTTTGTTCGTATACCCTGATTGGTTACGATTATGCTCTGTCGGAACTCTCTACCCGCAACCCAAGTGCATTCTTTTTCAATAGAAGTTACCTGGATGCCCTGACGATCTGAAAATTTCTGCCACCTAGCGTGAAACTCTGAAAACACGGGTGTGACGTTATCGGTGCATACTTGAAACAGGCAAGAAAGAAGCGTGTCGAGTTCTTCTGAAAAATATGCTGATATCTTCTACGGAGGGTGTGCCAAGCAAGTGATATTTTTTCCTTTTCTTTGTTACAATGTCTGAAACAAGCTGACATCATGATATTACCAGATTTTCTTCTTGTATTTACAGAAATCTTCCAAACAGACATGTCCCATGTAGTGGACAGCATGCACTTGAAACACATTTGTCTGCAATAATCTGTTCACTGTAGTGGACTTCATGCATCTATTGAAGATATGATTGGTTTTGCAAGAAATGGTGCTTGTCACTTACAAAAATATAATTCTAGCCTCTATGGCAACCAATAAGCATCTTCAAGACTTCTTACTAATATATGTGTGAAATCTGCGTTCGATTTCCAGTTGATGTCACTACACTTGACTCCAATACGTTATGACAGACAAAATTGGTATGTTCATAACACCTCCGAAAAAGACCATCTTTCCTGAAATCAGGAACATGTAGACCTGTACACACAAACTGCCATGAACATATGTTACTTAGTATATTGAGGATGACGGAAGTGAATCAGCATAAGCGAATGAACAAAAAGAAATTGAAGATCCTTCTATGACTAAAAGCAACCAAAGACGACAACAAGCAAAATTGAGGTGATCAAAATGTGACAATAAGTTTTCTCAAAATGTTCCTCCATTTCTTAAAAATAACAATGTAAATATCACAGGAAAATTAACAAATCGATTTGTTTTAGCAGTTATTTAGAGATGACGTTGTAAATGACATTGTTTCAGACCAATCTGTATGCGAATCAAAATGGCAAGGAACGCGACAGCGTTGGTCTTATGATAAAGTTTTACATTTTAAAGTTGTAGCTGACGTAATGTCAGTAAACCGGTATGCAGATATGTTCATTTCTATGATAATTCACAGCCTCGGGATGTGAACGACAGACTCCATAAATTACAATATGTACTGAATAAACTGAAGGAGAGATTCGAATTTGCTGTGAATGATGAAGAGTATGAATGCATTGACGGGCAAATTATACAATTCAAGGATAGACGTAAAATAAACGAAGCCGGAAGCTTGGGGGTGAAAATTTGAGTAAGGGCACAGAGTAGTGGTTACATGTACGATTTTCATGAATATGTTGATTTTTAACTCTTATTACTTGTACCAAAATCATTTTGGCAAGTTTACTACAATATAACTTTCATTCCATTTATTTTTAGTGTAATTTTGCAAACTTTATGTCCTACAATTCAGAAATGATTATCTTACCCAAAATGCATGAAGTCCATTCAAGTGGACAGATAAAGATAATGATTAAATTCTGCTTATAAAATATCAAATTTCAAAATTTTCGATTTTACATGTCATAATAGTACATCAAGAACAATTTGTAAGAAAAAAAATCATAATCATAAGTCAATGAGAACATAATTCATGCATGAAAGGGTTAAAAACAAACCAGGTAGCTTCCAGTCACCAAACTGAATATTGTTAAATGATAACGTATGGCACTTTATCGGCGTTGTCAAGTCTTTTCCATACACAGAAAACTACAGTACTTGGACCTCTACTATTATCAAGATCCAAGCTACTGCAAACACCTGGGTGGTTGCTGCCAATGGAACAAGATAAATATAGGTATAAACATTTATGCTGTTCAACGTCAAAAATGTTCACCACTGTAGAATAAACGCGAGTGAAAAAAAAAAGACTTACTAAATTCTGATAATATAGGTAAAGACCTATATTATACTTAATCCTCATAAACATTAAAATATTTGCTAGCTCCACCTGAATATTGAATCACTTTAAGAGTCTAGAATTTGTCAGTTTACCAACTTCCGTACCACTTGCATTCAATTTTAATTATCAAACAAGTATTCACATTTTCCTAATGAAAATAGATTTATGTAATCATGCAAATTTACCAACAAATAAAATGTAAGTAATGTATTACTCTATATGTATTAACTCATTTAAATTTAGCCTTGGGATATAACTTTCATCTATGAACGAGAGGGTTTGAATGTAAATAGTTCCATCAGGTTAATTTGTTTCTGAAATTAACAAGTCCTTAAGTGCTTTAAAGTCATATTATACCCTTAATTTAAGGCATTACAGTGCCCATAAGAACTGAAGGAAAAATACGAGTAATATTAACGTCGAATCCATAGTTCTCGGGCTTGCTTAAATAAATAGTGACACTTCTGATGTCGTTAGAATCCAATTTAAGCTTCATTAGTACCTGTGAGGATGAAATGGTGACGTAAAAATATCTAAAACGACCAATATTAGTGTAAAATCTATAGTTTTTCGGCATAGCTAAGCTATTGGTGGCACTTAAGTCCAAGTTCAGCTCCCAGTGGGGACAAGATCCCGCTAACATTTCTATGTGGAGGGGCAGACATAAAAATGAATTTAAAAAAGACCCATATTAGTGTTGAGTCCATGGTTTTCGAAGTAACTTAGATAGGGAATGACACTCCAGATGCCATTTAAGTTCAAGTTCAGCCCACACTAGTACCCTGGGGAGATGAAAGACGAAACGAAGTTAAATGAAATCTTACAGTTTAACGTTCCACGATTATCTCCTTTATGCTAATAGAGACGATGATTTAAGCAAGTGAATGATAATGGGAGGATTGCTGAATTGAGAATATGGGAGGACATGGGAGTAGTATATCCTCAGAAAACCCCCGGATACGATATTGTCCACCACAAAGTTACTTGCCCGCTGTGGGGATGAATTGTAACATTTAAAAATAATTAACAATGACCTTCTGTATTAGTGCCGAATCCATAATATTTGAGCTTCCTAATTTGATTGGTGGCAGTTCCGATTACCTTTAAGTTCAAGTTTAGCCTCCAGTAGAGATAAAGCCTCTAGCACAAATAAGGAATGGTCGAAAATGATCGAAAAGACCGATTTTAATAGTAGACTGGCGGCACTCCATACACAATCTTAGTCTACGTTTAATCCTCACTAGCATCCCTAGGGTGGTGGGAAGAAGTTGAGATATAAAAATAATCGAAATCGACCGATATTGTCAACAGTTCTCGATGTCGCTGAGAAAAATAGTTACACCTGATAAGCTCCTGATAAGCTTAATGTTCAAATTTAGCCTCTATCAACATGGAAGGAGGAGCGGTGAAAAACAAAATATCTCAAATGACTGAGGTTAGGATAGAATCCATAATTTGGGTTCATCAAGCTACTTACTTACAATCGCGATGACATTTAATCCCAAGTTTAAGCATGAAGGCGAATGTTAGCTGGATTGGGAATTTATAGTGTGAGGAGTAAGACACGCGAAGAGGCGGTAGTTGGAAAGAGCGACACGTAAAAATAGAGCAAAATTACTGATATTAGTGTGTAATTCATAGTTTTCGGGGTCACTGAAATGAATAGTGACGCCCTCAATACCGTTCAACCCCAAGTTCACCTCCATCTGCAAAGGGGAGGGGAGGGAGGTGAAAAGTAAAATGTCAAAAAATGATAGAGGTTTTGTGTCGAATTCATAGTTTTTTGGGTTGGTTAAACGTTTAACCCATTTGAAATGACTTTTGGAAGGTAGTACCCACAAGCTACGTTTTGAGATCAGCCAATATGATTAAAGGCGCATTCTGTGTAAGAGTAGGGTGTTTCAATGTTTATGCCAGAAATAGAGTATCTTGTGTATTTTCATCTTTACACTTTCATTGAAATAAATATTCTAAAGGGAAGGGGAATCGCCATCTTCCACTTCTCCCCGTGCGAAGGTCGGGCATTTCAGCTAGTTACTAGTAGATTTCACTAAGTTGAAAAAAAGAGATATAGATGAGTGTAAATTATTAGAAAAAATATGCATGATCTTCGAGAAAATCTACTTTTTTTTATATAAATATAAAGTTAAAAGTTATACTGTAAGTATTATAACAATGCCACTTGTTAAGATTAAACTCATACTGAACTATATAGGCTATTAATTGAACATTTCATTATAATACTCACAAGAGGGTAGTGTAGTGTAAGATAAATGAAAATGAAATCTTTAAGTTTAACGTCTCACAATTATACCTTTTAGGCTAAGGGGAACGATGATTAAGGGAGATGAATGATAATGGAAGAATTCGTGGAATGAGAATGTAGGAGGAAATGGGAGAACCCGAGAAACCCCATGTACACGATGTTGTTCACCACAAATTTACTTGCCCGGAGATCGAACCAGGGACCATAAACACCAGAGGGAAGCACTGTATCACTGAGCCACCATGTCTCCTAGAGTCAAATAAAAGAAATATAACTCATTCACTCTATGGCCTATGGAACCCGGAGGTCGGGTTCACAAAAGCCCTCCATTGACTTTCCTCCTTCGCCAACTGGATGCAATTTCTAATTTTTGCGAGATTTATCTTAATATTGCTCTGCTCTCCTACCTGAGTCTAGGTCTTCCTAATGGTCGTTTTCCAATTGGATTTCCAGTTAAAACTTTGAAAGCGTTCCTACTTTCTTCCATTCTAGCTACATGACCTGCTCACCTGACCCTTCTAGACTTGATGATCCTGTTTCGTAAACGATATGAATTACCCTAACAGCACAATTACATAGCAAGTATATGCCTATCGTGTTACCTCAGGTACATGGGAATGTGTCCAATATGTGCCTTATGTACCTCTGAGAGAGAAATCACATGGATGGCAAGTGATAGTCACAGTCTATGTCCGCCCCTAAGCACATGCCTGACATGTATCTGGAACGTGCCTAGTATGTTCTAGGTATGTTCCCCGTGCCGTAAGCGTCATTGAAGCACAAAATTACTCCCCAAAATATGTTAAATCTCCTATATGCATGATGTGTTTCCATTAAGGTGAGTCTAAAAACACTTTAAACAAGTAAAAAAAATGTACCCTAGGGTGGGAGCGAACTACCAACCTTTGGAGTACTAGCCGCGCGCTCTTCCGACTTGGCCAAGGAGGCGGTGAAAAGAAAGTCGCTTGTAGAGGAATAAATTGTTGAGGTCTTTTGAATTTGACTAATAAGAGTACTACTTTAAGCGCGTATATTCGACGATAACTGTTTGGTATCAGAGATAATTTGCTCGCCATGTAATTTTATAACAAAATGACGAGTGTCTATTTATTTTATTTCATGGTTCTTCCATATTCACTTTCAAATGATCGGCGACAGTTGCCATCTAATAAAGTTGATGCGTTTGTTGATTCTAGTAAACAATCGCTTAGACAAAGAAGAAACAAATGCATCAAATATGGGAGATGAATTTAGAACACGTAAATGGCGCATGCCTAGCACATCTTGTGCTGTTAGGATATCTGAAACAGTATGTACCTAAAGGACGTACTAAGAACATGATAGATATATGTCCCAAGTGGCGACATAAAAGCAAATGACTGTTAGAGTGCGAAACTGAGCCAGGTATATACTAAATGCTACATTTGTGGTACATAGTTGCAAATATTAATTAGGTGTAACAAGTACCTAAATCTGTAGGTAGCTGAAGTACATACTTAACACATGAATATCATATGTGCCAACTGTCGGGTACCTAGAAAGTAGCTGGGACACCTCAATGGCACATGTCTAGCAGATCTTGTGCTGTTAAGGAAGAGGCATGATTATCGTTTTATATATTTTAAGCTTCAAATTCCTCGACAATTTGCGACGACAAATGATTTTGAACTGAATAAAATTAATAATACGAATTTCCTAATGCTTTTATTCAACATTTTATTTCTTCCTGTAAAAAGATGGAGATATTAAACTTGAAATGACGATTAACATAAACTTTAAACTTTGTTTAAGTGTAATAGTAGCCAAGACGAGACATATGAATCGATATATATATCACATATAGGTCTTCGGTGACTCAGTGGTTGATTGCTTACCTCTCGTCCGTGGTTCGATTCCAGCTAACAAGTAGTGAACAAACGTGTGAATGATTTTTTACACTTCAGTCATTCTACCATCATCATTGCAGTCCCCTTTTGGTGTGTAATCGTGGGCGTTAAGCTAAAAAAAAGAGAGAGAGAGAGAAAGGAAGGAAGAAGTAATCACATCTACCTGCAGAAAATGGCTGTTGCCAACCTGATGGAAATCATAGTTTTTATTTTTCTAGACTATTTCTTTTAAAACCGGAAAACTATACACTATTAGGTAGCAGATTGTATCTACAGTATTAGTGTTTGATTTTCCCCAACATTGCCACACGTAACAACGGAAGCGTTTCCCCATTTATTGACAATTGGCGTGCCTTTGCACCAACATCAACAGAATCACATTCAAAACAATTACCGGAACTGAACTCATCTTAAATTCTCATTTGATTTTTTCTTCATAAACATTTTTCAAAACTTTATTAGAGTGCTAATGCTAGGAGTAAGAGCGTGCATAATGTTAATTTTAGTAACAAGAATGAAAAGAAATAATAAAAAAGAATGAAAAAACAGAAGTGATTATTCATGTCACATTGTCCTTGAAATTAATCTCCCTCCTTTTCCCTGATAAGGTCATTTTCTCCTGTGTCCACTTCCATTTTGACTTTTTTTTATCGTTATTGTATAACGGAGGAGAATGTGTGTGTGTGTGTGTGTGACTGTTAGCTACTTGTTGCAGGACACGCGCGAACGAGACCCCCACCAACTCATAACGCGTTGCAGAGGGAGTTTATAAGCGCGTTCAAGAAACTCTGATTAGCCGATAAGATTCCCCCTTTCCTCCTCCTGCTTCTGTAAGAAAGCAAGTCAAGGTGCATGCTAGAGACAGGCACAAGGTCATACCAGTTTAAAGTCACGAATAGTCCATACTGGCGACTGCCAAGGTTTCTTTCCTCCATATCTCCGCAGTAAGATAGTCTTCGGGATAACAACTTCCCTTGTATTTTTGTTGTTTGGATTGAAATGGAAGCATTCTTGCTATATACCACATGGTGAGGGAATAAAGTGTTTGTCAAAGAAGGGAATATACTTAGAGAATATACGTATAACAGTATTAACTTTCCCATTAGAATCATGGGGGGTTCTGAATAGTTCAATATTTTTTTTTCTTAATTTTTTCTTCAAACTTCTGTATTATCTTCAGTTCTAACTAACTTTTCTCCATTTTTTTTTTCGAATTCACATTTTGAACAATTCTAGCCCTTTCCTACAGTTTCTGGTTAAACCAGTTGAGAATGCTCCAAGAGCATTGCCAGAACGAACTTTAAAAGAATGGAGAGATGGAGTGGGAAGGATAACTGTCATTGCTCCTGGATGTAAAACTAAATCATTTTATCCGCACCTTCTTCTGTTTCTCTAAAAATTTCGCAAAATATCATCTCTCTATGACTTATGGTTCTAGAGATAATGACAACTTACGGTTAAATCTCTCGAAATTCGAACTTTTTTGACCAATATCTGGGGAACGGTAACCTGTTGGCCAGTGGCCATCGGTTACTATTTGGTACCAAATGTTCACCATCCTTTTAGGTATTGATCAACAGCAATATGATCTCTCTATGAGTTACGGGTCCCGAGATATGGCTCCTTAAATCTCGCGAAGTCGGATTTTTTTTTCGGCTAATATCTCGGGAACGATAAGTAATAGAGAAATGATATTGGTGTTGATCAATACCTAAGAGGATGGTAAACATTTTGGTACCAGTAGTAACCAGCAGCCAGTAGGACAGTGGCCACCTAGTACTATTTGGTACCAAAATGTTCAGCATCCTCTTAGGTATTGATCAATGCTAGTATCTTCTCACTATAGCTCTTGGTTCCCGAAATATGGCTTCTTAGATCTCCCGAAATTGGACACTTTTTTTTTTTTACTAATATCTCGGAAATGGGAAGAGTGGCACGAAATATTCCATCACTTTCTCAGAGTTTTTGATGCTCTATAAAACTGAGGGCTCAAAATTGAAAAATTCGCAAATAACAAACAGACACACAGACATAGAGAATTAAGTAACGAACTTTTTAAGTTCGTTGAACATGTCATCCTTTCAATAACTGAATAATAAATACAGTCTGCTAGTCAGGGGCGCACCCAGAAATTTTTGTTGGAAGGAGTCTAAAGTTTGGGGAGGACCAATACTATATAATATTACGTCTATTATAGAATATACGTACTATATAGTATTATAGAACACAATACGTCTATATAGTATTAAGGCAGTGTTATTCTGCACTCGAAAAGACAAGTAATTGTTAATTACTGCCACGTATATTCTCAGGGAAAAAACGATAGAACTAAATTGATTGTATATAAAAAGAAAGAGTACTGAAACTACAGATGAAGTGTAAGATCGAATCTTTATGCTGCATCAATCATTTCATTGCTAAACGAGTATACTTTTATTAAGAAAATGCTCAAATAATTGTCGAGTTACGATTTTGGGAGGGGGTCGCTACCCATGGTTCCCCCGCATGAGTGCGCCCCTGCTACTAGTTAAGATTGTATTTTTTTTAAATACACAGTACATAAATATGTGAACAATGAATGAAGCAGAATAAAAATAAATAAGTATAATTATTGGCAATGATTCACATACTGTTAGAGGCATAAAAATTAGTTTTAGTCGATTTTCGGCTCATGAGAATTTACCCTCAAAGCATGCCATTTTATTCAGCTTTCTCGATTCATATTGTCTTTATTCCTTCGCACAATATTAGTTATACAAAAAAAGAGAGAATTAGTTTTGAATTATATCTGATAAACCATATTTTGTGTACGTCCTGTTTTATGTGTGATAATGAAAAAGTTAATGAAGATATACTTCAATATCAGTTTCATTTTAATTGATGAGGATATGCTTTAGTGTCAGTTTCATTTTAATTCATGAGGATATACTTCAATATCAGTTTCATTTTAATTGATGAGGATATACTTCAATATCAGTTTCATTTTAATTAATGAGGATACACTTCAGTATCAGTTTCATTTTAGTTTATGAGGATATACTTTAGTGTCAGTTTCATTTTAATTGATGAGGATATACTTCAATATCAGTTTCATTTTAATTGAGGAGAATATACTTCAGTGTCAATTTCATTTTAATTAATGAGGATATACTTCATTATCAGTTTCATTTTAATTGATGAGTAAATACTTCAGAATCAGTTTCATTTTAATAAATTGTGTGATTATCGATCAAAATTAATATTTACGTATACAAAAAAGAAATTGTTTTTGCTTAAGACTACATACGATCATTTAAATTCATCCATATAATTTTGTTCAGTTCAAGTATTGATTGGCATGCGTGTCATGTTTTGATATGTTTTTCCTTATATACCCAACGCTAATATCATATTGTACAATTTATAATAACTATGCTTAGATGCACTGTTAGGAAAGGGGACGTTCTCTAACTTCGTTCTTCTCGGTAACCTTTGCTGTTATCTATTTGTTTTCATGTTACATATCTGGTATTGTTCAGTAGGTACCAAATTGAGTAGGCATAGTGCCCCCATAACATAGTGAAAAGGGGTGACTGCTTATTGTAATGTGCACTAGGATGCCACACTTTCTATATTCCTATCAAAAGTTCAGTGCTTCTCAGAAGCAAACTAACAATCAAAATGCATATAGGCCTACAGTACGCACGTGTATGTATACTCATATATAACTGTCTTCTTGTAAGAATGTAATTTGATAAGGATTTTGCAGGATACTTTTAATACAGATACTATGTGTATAATCGGGAAATGTATATTTGTGGTAAATTTCATAGGAAAAGAATTATAAATACGAAAATTATAATGAGTAAAATAAAATGTTGCAAAATGACAATAATATTTTATTTTCGCTTTATTGTTCTTATTTACTGCTCTTTTACCATGAAATTTGACACATACATGTCTTTGCCGATTATACACATACTAACATTATAAGAAATACGGGCGAATTCGTTATCAAATTATATTCCTAGAACAACATATTTATAGACATGCGACAATAATTTTGGACATGAGTGTACCAACGGTTCGATGAATATACTCCTGATACTTGTGTTTATTTCTTTCCTTCTCAACTAGGAAATCACTGCAACGTGACGATAATGGGTGGATAATTGCTCGTTTTACAACATGGGAAAACTTGGCGACTGGAAGATCCATTTTGTTTCTTTCAATCACCTCAACATGGAGAATAGAGTGGCTCAGCAGTTAAGCGCTCTGTTTATCTTGAATAATCCATAGTTCGAGCCCAGACTATGAGTTTTAGTGAGCAATATCGTATCCGTGCGTTTTCTTTGGGTTCTTCCGGTTCCTTCCATATTTCAATTACCCAGTATTTATCCATTTGTTTTAGCCTAAACAACATAATTTTGGGGTGTGAAATTAAAGATGTCATTTCATTTTAACTCAGTGATAATTTACCACATTTTGCCCTAAATGTTAGCAAAAGGAAAGTAAGACAGATTATGTGAATTTAATGCTTTAAAAGAAGAATTTAGATATTTTATACATTTTTGCATATATAATGTTAATATTGAAATTATGCAATGCATATCGTGCTTATGATTTTTTCAAAAGAAAATATATAAAATTGACTGATAACTAACGAGCAATGGAGTGACACATTTTTATTTTTATTACGGAATAGCAATCTTATATTAAGGACTCAATTGATAGCACGGAGGGCTACCCCCTGAGTTTTCTTGGCCCCAGACACAATGCGTCATTATGTGCTATATTGATACCAAAAAATACGAATTAGACAGTACCGTAGTAAAGGGTGTTTTATTTTAAATTCGTTTTAATTCTTTTAAGAAAATACCAGATTAAGAAGTGTAGAAAACAACTAGGAATGACTGATAGATAAGGAAAATATCAAAATGTTTACATAGATTTATTCAAGAATTGTTGAAAAGGAAAAAGAAATTTGACATGGAATGTCTTTTTCAAAGATTCCAGGTTGCGACGGAAAGAAGATACACTTTGTATCAGACCACATATTAATTTTCCATTTTCTTGTAGCTCGGTATTGAGCGCATTTAAATGTGTCAGAATGCCTTTCAGGAAAGTCACAGCTAATATACTGTGTTCGTTTGCTAGAAACTCAAGATGCTTCCTTGTTTCTTGTGTGTCCAAGTTGTCTAAGAAAGAGGTCACTTCTTTTGTTTGCCAAAAACGTTCAAGCATTTGACCTTTACTTAGACAATGAATATGATTGTATTGAAGTATGTCAGAATGCGCTGAACCACACTCAGAGTCAGATAGAAACCCTTTGAAATGTCTGTGCTGAAGAGCAGAGCGAGACCTCCTAAAATCAACCAACTTGATCAAGCTGTACATTACTTCTTTCGGAGTGGCACTAAGTTTTCCACAAAGGGCTCCCTGGTGAATTATGCACTGATAAGACAGTATCCCAGCATTCTTATCCTTGATTCTCTTTATTAGTTCCTTTTTCTTTGCCGATCATTGGTGGGATCCCGTCAGTTGAAAGGGACACCTTTCTATCATAACTAATGTTTGATTTTGTCATGAAGTCATTAAGAGCCTTGAATTTCTCCGCAATCCTTACCTTTAACCCTTAACGACGGAATTACTTAAAATAATTCAAAAAAAATGTTCAGTTAGATATTCTACATAGATGAGGATTATTAAAGTTAAGCCAACAGATAAGTATGGAAGAAAAAATGACTTTTCACTATGTATTTCCGGTATGTCGCGAATTCGAGACATTCGCAGGTAGATTACGCTTCTCTCTTCACACAAAAAATAAGAATGCTTATAAATCTTACATTTAGAATATGACAAATTATTTCTAAATTAATACTGAGTCAGTTTTTATATATATATATATATATATCTTACTCGACAACTTTCTGTCACATTTAGTAATTTTCAACTACTCATGGAATTCCAGAAAACAATTTTTGTTCACGGTTCGTACATGGATGAACATTACATTTGGAACACTTTATCACTGTATGTCCCTTGCAGTTTGACTTCTTGCTACGCTGCCTGTTTTCATAACAAGAGGTCAGTGCGCTACTGCATCTGCGAGCACTTCAGTATTCGGAGTTGCCTGCACTGGACAGTGCGACAACTTCAAATTTGAATTTTAAGTAACTTAGAATTTTGTCCAATTTTTGTCCATTTTTGTCCACCCAAGAAAAAAGAAAGATTGTATCAGTCAAAGAACCGAAGGGGGGCCATTTCAAAATTTGGGACACTTCGATCACCTGTAGTGCGACATCTTCAAATTTGAATTTTAACTAGCTCAGAATTTTGTCCAATTTTTGTTCATTTTGCCCACCCAATAAAAAAAAATTGTACCATTCAAATAAACGAGGGAGGGCCATTTCAAAATTTGGCCACACCATTTAGTTTAGCTACGTCCTCAAATTCGAATTTTAACTAACTAATCAGAAAAGGTAGAAATCCTTCAGTGTTGATCGACAGAGCAAAAAACAATAATACGATAGATAGCAATAATAATAGCGACAATAATAGATAGCGAAAAGCGGTTTTCCGGAATCAATTTAGTGTTCTAAAAATATGTACCTTCTTCTCTCTTAATCCTGTATTCAAATCATAAGTAACAAAACTTAACCACTTCCGGTTTCAACATTATTTGCCATAGAACAAAAACCGTAATAGATAGCGAGAGGTGGTCTTCTAGAATCAATTACGTGTCCTAAGAAAATGTTTTATCTAGATTCTAATCTCCCTACTAAAGCCGAAAGTGATAAAAATCAACCACTTCCGATTCTAAGAATAAAAATGGTAACATAGATCGAAAATCGGTTTTCTGCAGTCAACTGAGCGTCCCAGGAATATATTCCATCATCGCTCTAATCTCTCTATTAAGACCGACAGTTGCAGCAAATCAACTACCTACGGGTTTAACTATGATTGCTATAGAGTAAAAACGGTAATAAAGAGAGAGAACCAGCTTCTGTAATCGATTAAGCGGAAATTTTGGGCTTTTTTCAAATTTCTGCTTTAAATTGATAAAGCAGACTTTGTTTCGCTTCTCTATAACACAAAAAGTGATTTAATTAGTGGTTGATGCTGATAATAATATAAAACCTCGAAAATAAACTATGAATTTCGAAAATATATTTCAAACGATTTTTCTTCAACACATTTACATTATGAATTCCAAAGGATTAACCAATGTATATAATAAGAATTTTTTAACCTGCTATATACAAAAGTAAGCAGAGTTGGCACGAACCATGGTTTGTTTTGAAAATGCCAAAAACCCGTTTTGGGGGGGATGTTTAAACCAGGCTTTTTTGGTTTAAATTGGGTTTTTTTGATTTAGATTCTTTGCTTTATGTATTTGTATTACATATTCACAGAAATAGGTTTGTTTCGCCTTGGTGTTATTATGCAACAGCGGGGTTATGCCGGAAGAACTCCCATAAGCTTAAAGAAGTGCGGTCAGTAAATTTCTTAAATTGAGAAGCTCCCGCCCTAACCATCGGGAAAATCCCGTCATTACTTGAAATGTAAGGCAATAACGGAAAAATCCTGTTATTGCTTTGCATATAAAATTTAAAGGTCAACGTATAATCAGTACGCTAAAACTCAGGTATTAAATTACAAATTTAGTGCGTAGATATCATTGAAAGTCCAATCCAAGCTGATGTTGAAAGCTACGCAGGCAATCGATAAATTTTGCCAATTTCTATCAATATATTTAAGAAATCTTGGCTTCTTTATAAAACAACAGGCATTTAGGCATGCAGGAATATACAATTTGGTTTCGTTTCGTATGTTTATTATTAACATCCTTGCGAAATACCGAGGTTATCAAGGAGAAGACTTTCGCTTAAACTGACATCTGAACCACTACTTGGTTTACGCATGAAAGAAGAGTTATGGTTCGACCGAGAATTGAACATGGGACACCTTGATTAAAAGGTGAAAGGGAAATAAAACTATTGCTGGTGGTTTGATATCTGGAAACGTAACCATGAAGTTCACACGATTCGCATTTTTCGTTCTTTTTATTTTTGTGGTTTAAACCAGTTATTAAAAAAAAAAGTTGGGGTAAACCAGCCAACCCTAAAAGTGAACACTTTTTAAAAAATACACAAATAACTAGCAAAATTGTATGTGTATTTTTACTTCAAAATATTCCATACCCTCTTTTTGAAACAAAATAAAATTAAAATAAAACATAAGAGAATACTTAGATTTATATGATACACTTAAAAGCTGCACATCTAGAGCTTTTGGTTCTGTATATTCTTGAAATTCTACAGTTGAGTTTTACATAACCACCATCATGGTTTACCCAATCCTCAAGTTTTCTGAATTTTTAACAAGAGGGATTCAACATATCATTACGGAACTCCCCCCCCCCCCAAAAAAAAAAAGGACTAAGGAATATATTTAAGTTAAGCTAAATACAACTGCACAACAGAAATGAGTGAGTGATTAGCTTTTGTGCTTCTATCGGGAAGTCCGGAATTCAATCCAGGATTCGACCATTCTGACAAAGCTTTTCTTCATTCCATCTGTGAAGTAGAAATAGTGCGTGTGCCGTGAGTTGGCCGACTTCCTTTCTTATTGTTTTTAAATCGTTATTATTACTAATTACCAGCAGTGACAGTTTTACGAAGGTTAGGGGGGCGGTCTTTCGGACTGAAGCCTGTACCCCAAAGTTACGGAATGTCTGCAACAAACGAAATATCTATTAGTTATGCCTTATAAACTTTAAGCTACCTTCAAATAAAGATTACAAATGTTTAGAAAAACTAAACATTAGTAAGAAAAACCCTTCCCAAAATACTTTTCTAAATCCGCCACTGATTCTCAGTATAAAATGATCTTTAAGGTTGTATCCGGAAGATTATTGCTAAACATATAAACGAAACGAAATATTAGTTATGCCTGTACTCATAAACTTCAAGCACCTCCCAAATAAAATTAGGAGTTTTTTAGAAAACGAAACAATCAGAAAATCCCCTCCTAAAGTACTTTTCTAAATCCGCTTCTGATTATTTGTATAAATTGGTATTCAAGATTGTGTCCGGAAAATTATTACTAAATCACTTCACAACTACAGTATAACAGAAATGTGGAAGTACGGTTTGACGGATATATTGAAAAACGTACGCTTTGACGGATAAATAGAAAAACGGCAAGTTTAACTTTGGCGCTAGAAGCTAGAGTACTAAGCTCTTAGAAATGAAACACGAATGACAAACTAAAATGATCTAGAGAAGAAAAAAGATGTCGATAACTCAAAAGTTAAAATAAAGTTAAATAGCCTCTAAAATTGCCCTCAAATACTACATTCTTCATGTTAGCTTTAATTCGTAAAACATGTGCTCCATACATCTTGATGGTGAATTTCAGAGCGAAATATCTCATTTAGGTCATGGAATTCTTATCTAACTATAGAATATACTATAAGAAAGCTATTTAGATAGAAAAATCATGAAAATGAAAAAAGCCAAAATTTCCAAAATTCTCGTTTTTTTTCACAAAAAAGTCTGCTTTTTATGTAAAAAAAAACATCGATTCAAAAAAGCCGGCTTTTTTGCATCTCTACATGCTGGGCATTTGTTTTGGATGAAATGTTACGAAACCAAAAACATTTAAGAACGATATGGTAATTAGTAACGGTAGTGACAGTAAAAGCTAGAGACACCACTTTTATCAGAAAAATATCACTTTAAATGAAGAGAAAAGAAACGTGCAATTATGTATTTGTATAAATGGGCTCATGTTCTCTAAACACGTAAAGAAACTAACTTTCACACATCCAAGCAGTGTTTCTTTCAGAAACAATGTTCCTGGGAGGCACACTTAGTATTCCGGGGAGGCATTACTGATACTATTCTATTTATTATTATATTATAGACGTATTACTTCGGTCTGCTCCGGGGGGGCAGTGCCCTCCCCCACCAAAAAACAGGTCTGGAAGAAACACTGCATCCAAGTATTATAGAATACAATGAATGTTCACGTTCTTGTCGCTGGAGACATGTTACGTTAGTGACATTTACGAAAAATGAACTATTTTTTTTTACAAAAAAAAAAAAAAAAGTAAAAATGAATAATTCAAACTTAAGGATGGACACTAAATTGGTGTGACATCAGCTACCTATGTACCCCAAAACCAAGTCGTATTTCTATTTAGAAAACGAGATTTTTATAAGGGACATCAATTTTGACCCTAACCGTGAAACGGTGTTAATAATAAATATACTGAGCATAACTAAAATTTTACCTGAAGGAATTTTTCAAGGAGTTTCATGAGCATGCTGTATTTGAATTAAGAGACAGTTACGCTATGGAAATTAAGCTAGCGGTCAATAATCTGTTCATTTGTGTCCTTCATGATATAAAATTAGATCATTAAGAGCTTGACTTTTCATTTTCCGAAGGCCAAACATGTGGCTTTCCATAAATCAGTTCCTTAAATTAGACAGGCAGGAAATCACACACACACACATATACACTCACATACTGAGAAACTAGTTCTAAGAGAGGGAGCTTAAGTTGATATTGGCTGCTACCGACATCTATCGGCCAGTGAAGGAACTACTTGTAATACGCGATAAAGTTGCGTGTTAAAACTTCGAAGCTTAGCGACCATGGATTTATCTCTTCTGTGGTTAGACAGACATATTTGCTGCGTTTGATTTCTCGGTAAGATAACATTTTTCAGTTGAGATTTATAAACACAAAGCAATTCAAAGAAATAAAAACAATTAGTTCTAGAAGTAAACTCTTTTAAAAAGAATTAACCGAGATTCGTGTTTCAAATGCATGAAGATTTTAGGACGCCGAGACAAAATGAAATGATCTCTGTAGCTTTACAGCTTACACTATAACCCCTGTAGGCTAGAGACTTGCTCGGGCCGAATATTTCTACCCAAGTCTAATCCAGCCCCATTGTATCTAGGACAAGCGCAGTTAGGGCTCGAAACGTTTTGGAGGTTTTAGGCACAAGCACGCGCCGATAACTTAGCCGCCGTTAAACAATACCAACTGTAAATATTGCATTGTTTGTAATACCTTTCATTCCACCTATGTGCACACAGACTTCAATTTGTGGCTTTATTACAATTATTGTTTAACGAAAGTCAATAATTATTAAATTACTGCAATTAAGCGGCCTAAGGCCGGCCAGTATTAAGTGAAAATAGTGTCGGCTTGTGCCGTTGCCATGTCCGGCCCGTGCAAGTCACTACTGTGGACTAAAGTAGGCAAATGATTAATGGGAAAGAACTATTATGAAACAATTTATGAAATGTGTAAAAGAATCGGAAAAGCCTGGAAAAATACTTATTCACTCAATGTTGTCCACTGCGATCTCGCATGTCCTGATATGAAACCAGTAACCCTTCACACCAGAAATAAGCATCGTACCACTCAGATATCCTGCCTATCTTCGAGGAAAAGTAGTCAGAAATCTCTTAATAAATCAGCAACTGTAAATGTGTAATATGTCAGGCAAATTTTGGAAGTGCACCATAGACGACAAGCACGAGAACATCATTTTTTTGGATGGTTATTAAAAAAAATGAATCGATTGCGTAAAGCTATATTTTTATTGATTGATTGAGGATTGCTGGGGACATCAGCATCGAGGCTATTCGTCTCCCTCACGATATATTTTATTAAGGAAGAGTACTTAAACCATCCAACCAATTCGCAAGTATTCTACTGATAAATCAAGTTTGTGTGTCACTGTTAGGAGCTAGGGTTGCCAACTGACCGATACTTTTTTTTTTGAAAAGCTAACTATATACGAAAAGGTTTACAATGCAATTATATTCTTAATCTGTTTTGAGAATTATGAGCGGGTGCCGGTAATTTTATTTTTCAGAGTTGGTAACTCTATTAGAAGTACGTGTGTCACTGATAGGGATATGTGTCACCGTTAGAAGATAAACGACAGTACATGCAATCTGATACTCTACAGTATATATATACTATTATTGGCTATGTACACAGGATTTATTTCCGGAGGGGGCTGAAATTGTAAAGTACTTACGAATTTAATGGATTTGAAGTGTGGGAAACATAAAAAGTTTGGGCTGGCAACGGTCAGGCGCAACGCCAGGTTGATGATGGCAAAACATCGTACCATGCGAGAGCAAAAGAATGACAGGTCGCCGAACTGAGCAAATGGTAAAAAGTGAGAAAGAATGGATCTGTCTGATTTCTAAACAAAGCAAATTGTTGCCGGTCGGTTATGTGGTGCGAGTGTGACGGAAGGGACAAGTTTGTTGAGTGTGTCGCGAAGGACAATGCCCAATGTGATGATAACCTATAAAACTCATGGTGGCAAAACCACATCGGTGAAGAGAAACAGTGGTCGGAAAAAGAGAAACCTTCAATGGCGGGCCCTAGGTAGTATTAAAGAAAATTATCAATCACAATCATCATGTGACTGTAGTGCAAGTGACGGAGGAACTGAAGCAATAACTCACACATATTGTTCCGTCAATCACATTTCGGTGCGAGTTACAAGACACGGATATACATAATCGGATTGAACGAGTAAATCTGCTGATAAGGGACTATCACGCTTTATAACGACACCAATGAAACCGCAAACAAGCAACATGGGCCGATGATAACTGGAAAAGTGTGATATTGTTGAATAGGTCATTGTTCATCTTATTTCAAACCACAGGTCTTATTTATGTGTGATGGAAGCCAAATAAGCGTATAATATAATCCATAGCGTTTCCTCTCAAATGTGAAACATGGTGGTAGCTCTGTAAGAGTTGTAGGCCACAATATTCTGGTTTTCAGTGGGTCTTGTACTGATGCTTACTGGTTGCGTCTGTGTCCGTAAATATACCACTTCTTAGGGGATCATGTGCATCTATAGTCCAAATGTTGTTTTCAACAATGACGCATATTCTAGGATGATAATTCTCTCAATCACAGAGCTGGAGCTCTTGCAGGTAGTTTGAGGAACTTTAGAATACTTCCCCTGGTCCGCTCAATCCCCGGATCTTGTATAATTGAGCGTATGTTTTCCATTTTGGTGGTCCAAATCCGACGAAGTTTTCCATCTCTATCGTCTCTCATGAAACTGACTGATGGTGCAACGTCTCAATACCTATATGGCTCTGTTTCACGTCGCATCAGAGCGGTTCTGAGTGTGAAAGATGGTGCAAACCTACAGTATATTAATTTAAGTAGTACTTTTTCACATGTTTCCATTTAATTTATATGTATCTGTAGTTAGTTTAACTTCAAATCCTTTCTCATAATGTTGAAAAAAAAATATTTCATTTAAGTAAGAAATGATGTCATTTGAGCAAGCATATTTTATATATTCTGACAGTCCATAGCAAAGTACTTTCCTTCAAATTGTACTTTTAAAATATATTATCTACACAGTACAACTATCATGTAAAAATTACAATCTTCCCCTTTAGCGGCAGAGTTCACACAGGTTTTACATATATTTAAGCAATAAACAAAGCCTTTTTTTCCTTTTATAAGCTACCTTGTTATTGGTAACCAAGAATTGGTGAAATTCTCCTAATGAATAATTCTAATGTTCTTGTAGGAAGGCAGTAATAAGGAAAATTTTAATAATTTGAAAACATTTTAAATTTTTACCCGGATTTTACACAAGTTGTAACGTCTTGCGTGTCTATGTCTAGAAAAATGATTAATTGATCGTTAGCGATTTCTAAAGGCAATTCGAGCTTCCTCGTGGCTAAGCGGTTAGCGTACGCGCCTTTGGCGTGGGAGACCCGGGTTCGCTTCCCGGCGGGAGCTGATGTGATTCGGATTCCACGTTAATCAGTAGGTCCACGTCTCATATAGCCTCGCTGCTGAAAGGGACGCTAAACTAAAGTCAACTCAACTCAACTAAAGGCAATTCTCTATGCTTAAAAAAGTAAAAAAAAAAATCATTTTAATTTGTTTTCAGTTGTTCTGTTCCTCAAATACATTTTAATTAATTTCAATTTGAAATGCTTCGTTCAACTGAAGCCAGGGACGTACGGAAGGGGGGGGACACGGGGGTCTGGACCCCCCCCGAAATTTCGACTTTTTAAAAATTTAGCCTAATTTTAGGGGCAATTTTACCAATTTTAATATAAAATAGCTTCATATTTAGTTTGGACCCCCCCCGAAATAAATTCCTGGGTACGCTACTGACTGAAGCTGTATAGACAGGAAGTGCAACAAGTATTCTAAATAGTATTTTAATATTTGGGAAAATGTATTCATTACATTTGTCGAGAAAATACAGGTTTTCTTTATATTCACTCTACTTTTGTCTCCATAATTCCTATTCCTCTCAAAAGATTTCATCGTAGGTACTAATCATGTCATCTGTCTAGACTTCAAATACAGATCAAAAATTATCAAATGGCACATCACATTGTTTGGAATCAGATACTGGAAAGATGACACGGTAGACTACTCCATGCTGCGCTAAAAATAAACTTTCATCTGAAGAAGAAATAATATCATATAAGCATGGAACAAGTAGTGCTATTCGGTAACATGTATGCGAGTATGCGAGTATAAGTGTTTTGACTCGATATGACTAGAGATCAACTGTTATTTGAACATTAATACGGGGTGCTAGTTCTACAAAGCTTTGAGCAGCTCGTGAGAATCAGCATTATGTGGCAAATCAGTACAAATTTTCTTATCATATTTATCTGTTTGTGTGCACTGCAGACATCGATTTCTTTCACTTGAAGGCTTTTTTGAAAGATAATCCAATCTTCTAATCTTTAAAGTTAGCAATCAGAGCTGAAGTGAATGATTCCGTATAAAATTAATAGAACTTGTCTTGAATGTTCACAAGATAGTTGGCTAATACACTGAAGAGCTGCAACTATTCAAATCCGCATTTTTTGTGAAGGGTAATACAGTGTCTTTCCTATCTGACCATGTCATTTTGCATAGCCTTATCATTCTTGTGTTCTTCGAATATGGTTTCAATTCGTTTTGATTTTTTTTTTTCTCTAGAATGGAAGTGCGTACTCTTTACACTGATCATTAAAAGGTGATTAAAAATTTCAATAACTTCCCTTCGGGAAGCAACCAGTTTTCCGTTTACTTGTTTTTCTGCTTACCTGTTCTTTACTGTTCATAAAGATGTATAAAGAATCCATTCCAGTAGAATAGAAAATTTCAATTGTTATTGAAAATAATGATATAATTTTTAGTGCCATAAAATGCGTTTTCTGATTTTATCAAAAAATACTCATGACAATTTACCCTCAAGCATGTAATTTTTGTGAAGCTCTAGTGCTTGTATGTTTGATCTTTGGAAAGAGTAAATCATAATTTTAAGAAATATCTTATTAACCTCAAGAGTAAATGACAGTTTTCAGCTATACCTCATTAACCTCAAGAGTTAGTAATAATTTTGGGCTATATCTCATTAACCTCAAGAGTTAATTACAATTTTGAGCTATATCTCATTAACCTCAAGAGTGAATCTCAATTTTGAGGTATATCTCATTAACCGCAAGAGTTAAAAATAATTTTGGACTGTATCTCATTAACCTCAAGAGTTAATAATAATGTTGGACTATATCTCATACACTGGTAGTGGGAAGTGGTATAATACACTGTATATACGAGGGCGGATCAAAAAGTAAGGTTACAAGGGTCGATATTTCTGGAATTTCGTCTGTTAAAGAAGAATGAGGAGTATACGGAATTTTAACATATGGAGTTGACAACTGTGGAGTTTCAGTCATCCGCCGCCTACGGCGCTAGTTGTAGGTAAACAAATAACGACTCATTTGAAAACTGGTCTCAGTAAGAAGCGCGCATAGTTTATTCAACTTCAGTGAGGAAAACATGTAAGCGCGGCTGAAATTCCCCTGCAGCTGATAGAGGTTTACGGAGAGACTGTAATGTCACGTCAGCATGTCGCAGAATGGTACCTAAAGTTTGCGACTGGTAGAGAAAACGTCATCGACGAGGAACATAGTGGCCGAACAAGCACGGCATCAACAGATTTAAACACAGCTCGCCTCCCTCCCTCCCTCCCTACCTGTTCCTGCACTTGAAAGAGCATTTTGGAAGCCATCGCTTTCGCTTCAGACAAGGAACACTTCGTGACAACGTGGCTGAACACACAGAGACAGAACTTTTACCAGCAGGAACTGTTCAATCTCGTTCCATGATGTGATAAGTGCTTCAACTGATATGGAGAATATGTTCAAAAATAACCTAATGTATGTACCATCTGTTAGCTGTAGTGGTTGTATGAAATAATTGCCCTTGTAGCCTTCCTAACCATTTGAAGGTATGGGAGAGGCGTGTTTCCAGGCAGATGTATATACGTGAGGATTAGGTGAATTTTGACGGTGGTTTTAAATGCTAAGTTGGGAGCTGAGATGATTAAGAAGCAGGGATCTGAGGCATCCAAGGTTTCGTTAGTAGCCACAGTAATGTGGATTGAAAAGGTTTGGTGATGATCCAGAATGATTCGAAGGTATTCGGCTCTCTCTTTCGGCACCAGGGATCTCCGTTCAGTGTTCAGTGTTCAGTGTTCAGTTGGGCTGCTACAACTTTCAGTTGTTGGCTAAGTCAACTAGAGTTGTCTTTTCTGTGTTTGGATGCTGCAACTGTCGATCTACTCCTCCAACAGAGCAATATACCTTCGGAGGTACCATGTGGCGTACCAATAGTTCCTGTGTTTAGCGAGGATGGCAGTGCTGTCAGCGAATGGGGCCGTGAAGTTACTCAGTGTGGGTAGGAACATCTGTCATATTTGCGTGGCAATAGGCAAGAATCTTGTGGGACTCCGGCACTAGTCGTCTTGATCCTGTTACGTACCATGCATGTTCAACATGAAAGGTGTGGTCTTCTAGTTTAGTGATGAATTATTTTCACCATATATATATATTTGGAGAATCCTTCGGTAAGAAATATGTGCAGGAGTCCAACATACCACACCTTATTGAATACTTTACCTACAAGTAGTAAAAGAACCCAGGTGTGGCCCAGTTTATTTATCTGGTTGCTTATACGGTCGTTTACTCTCACAGGTTGAAGAGTATACTATGACCAGGGTGGAGCCCAAAATTGATTCTTGTGTTTTCTTGTATATGGCTCAGAAGGCACCGAAGAATGGTCCTCTGAACGATCTTGTTAACATCTGATCCCATACTAACGGTTCTGTAGCTTCCGGGCTCCATTCGGTGTGCACCAGGCTTAAGAATAATGATTAATCGGGTTTTCTTTCATTCTGAAAGGAAGTAGCCGGTTTGTAGTATTGCATTGATAATTCGACAAAATAACTTTCAAAGGTGTATTCTTCAGTGCCAGTGTGGAGGTTCCATAGGGCCTGATGCGCTGTGGGGGTGAAATATCTCGATGACTTATTGAGTCTCAAGGGAAATTCACAGTGCCTCAGGAGCGGTAAAATGTGTTATTGTTTGTATATTCTGTCGACTCTGTTGCACGTTTGCTTGGATGTCGGATGGTATTGAATGCTATTCTCCCGGAAAGTTTTCTAAAAAAAAAAAAAAAAAAAAAAAAAAAAGTCAGCAAACAAATTTCCTACAAACGGTTGCTAAAATATGACCTATTATACAAGCTGAGTTAAGATTCTTTTCAACAAGACTATACATGTGGAATGATTAAATAAGCACATTTTCTTAATACTTAACAAAGGCGGTACAATTGATAATACAGAAGTATAGTATCAAAAGATCTGCACAACCCATTCTTCTCATATTGGGTATTAATATTTCTATGGGGAAAAAACATTTACAATGTATAGTCTGTTTCTTCATAGTAACGAGTTCCTCGGAGTACATTCACATTTATCCTAATGTTCTTCGGCGTCCATGCTTTCAAATTAATTTTGAACCATATCGGCACGAATGAGTCGCATGGATTAGAGCCATGACGACAGAGATGTGAAGGAGTGACTGCCCCTCTGGTGCCAATATCTGGCCTCAATAGCCACAAGAAATATTGTATCATAATGTAGGTCAAGTAATATATACTTTTCGGTATACGAAAAAATAGCTCTACTCACAAAATTTATTTTGCTCCTCCATTTGCTCCCTCAAAGAAATTAAAGCTTGCGTCGTCACTGATGTAGAGCTATCGTAAATCAATCCATAAGCTACCAAAACCGTTAATTTTGCACAATATTGCAGATTGTATCGGATATCTTATCAGAATTATGCTAATTAGATAATTATGTCGTAGTGTTATTGGGATGTTTAATTATTTATAATGAAATTCGTAGTGAATGCATGGCAACGTTTTGCTTTAATACTAGAAACACGGTTTCTATTCCTGGTTTGATTAATTGATTAGAATTTAACGCCCATTGACCATCAGCTAAGCGAGACAGGAGTTAGTCATTTAATTTGAATCTGAATTAGTATACTTATTTCTGTTCGCGAGAAACATTTCTTCCGGGAATTGATTCTGGGATTGTGGCCACAGAAAACTGGTTTGTTACCCATTTTCCGCGAAAGAATAACGTTAAGTTGATTTAATTCGCGTCCTTAATTGAATCACTGATTGGAAAAAGGGAATAAGTGCATCAGATCTAAGTTTACAAAAACAAAAACAAACAAAAAACAAACAAAAAAAAAACATCACGAGACGTTATTTGTATTTGTTTCAAAAATTGTGTAATTGATAAGTTGTAGCAAAACAACCAACAAACACTAAGACGAGAAGAATCTTGTATTGCAATATTGCAATTGGTTAGAAAAGCTTAAAAATGGAAAACATATTCCCTTCTTCCAATCAATTAGAGTTGGAGGCAATTGTAATTGTGTGTATGGTATGTAATGTGCAGTTGTGATAGAAAACTGTGAAAATGTACACGTTGAGTGCAATGTTGTATGTTAATCTTGGTTATATGTATCCGAAATATCACATGTGTTAGGGTTGGCACATTTTTGTTGTCACCGTTCGTTTTTCTGTATAGCACATGTTATTCGTACCACCAGAAAAGTAATACAATAAGACAACCGAAAAAACTACGTAGCATAATACGTTGTCACAGTAGAATGATTTTACAAAGGGTCTTTGTCGTCTGCATCTTTGTCTTCTACAGTTTCTTGGTCAGTGGTCTTCCATGAATAAATCATCCTATAAAACTGATTGCATGGGTCATGTATATATTTGATGATTCGCAGTGGCATAATTAAGAGGGGGGCTTCCGGGCTTAAGCCCCCGAAATCTTACCTACTATAGTAAGTAAATGAAATATCTTGCAGAATTTTCACATTTCCAGCCAAAGCCCCCCGAAAGTTAGCAAAGCCCCCGGAACAAAATCGTAAATACGCCACTGTTGATTTGTGAAACATCGTTGGTCTTTTTCTGATTGATTGGGACTTGCCCCTCGTATGCCTTCGACGTTAGCAGTGGAGCGTTTGTGACATTACTTTTCAGTAACCGAAAAATATCAGTTCTTAGTCCATTGAGAAATTCATGAGCTTGCATATAACCTGGAAATTCTGCTGTATAAACAAAGTGTCTGTATCAAGTTATTTGGAATTGTACTGTTTTTTTGGGGGGGGGCGAGGTGGCTCAGTGGTAGAGCGTTCACCTCTGGTGCTTGGGATCTCGGGTTCGATCCCAGCCCCCGCCAGCTGAACCTTGTGGTGGACAAACACCGTGTGCGTGGGTTTTCTCGGGGTTCTCCCGTTTCCTCTCACTTTCTTCATTCCACCATTTCATTCATTACTCATCATCACCGTCTCCTTTAGCCTAACCGGCATAACCGTGGGACGTAAAACTCATAGATTTCATTTTCATTTTTGTACTGTTTTGTCCACAAAACTACCCGGAGGTTTTGTAAGACGGTTGCCAGCAATGTTTAAAATCCAAGATTTCTTCATTGATAACCTCGTAAAACCGAAATGAAGTATCAGTCTTTCTTGCATTCTCTGTCAGTTACAGCGAAATTTCGGTCACATGGTAAAAAAGACTATGACCCTGACTTCTCACCCCTTTTCTTCGTTTAGATGGCGCTGGATCAAGTTCGTCATCACTTGACATTTGCCACACACAATCTACACACCATCACCATAGTTCTACATACACACAAGTCTCGTCAAAGAGGAATAAGTCTAGGCGGTTAGGCACAAGTAACATTGTTGGTCAAAGCTCACACCAAAAATGCTGCAGACTGCATTCCATTGAACAAACCTGGCAGACAAACTGAAGTATCTTAATGGCAGGAGAGAGCTCTAGCGGATGTCTACTTACACATAGTCTCACAGTTGGGGTGGTGTCCTGCAGTGATTGGAAGAAGAAAATAAGAAACGCAATTATTCCGTTTTTCTAATCAGCGAGAAATAGGGATGGGCACGAGCGAGTTCGAGCGAGGTTCTTTTCAAACTCGACTCGACTCGAAACAGACATTTTTCAGCTCGACTCGAAAGATTTCCATCAACTCGACTCGAAACTACACTCGAATTTTATTCGAGTCTCGAGTCGAGTCGAGCCAAATCCTGTATGTAGTTCTAAGTACTCTCTTCAAGTCTTACTAAGTGTCTATCCTGCATATACAATTTAATTATTATCAATGATACTACTTCTACTACATTTGCGTTTACAAAATGAGTCAGTTCACTTTAAATATAACCAACTTTCTTGTGATATAGAATACTCTCAAATATGCTAGTATGCAGCAATAAAATTCGGAAATATGCAGTATCCTGCAAAGTTTACGAAATATGCATGCACATCGGAAGTCAGTCAAAATATGCACTTATATGCACCAACATATGAGTCTCATACGGATCCTTGCAAGTCCGTCGGAAAGAAGAAAACAATTTCCATACGTTTCTGCATGTTATTATAAACATGCATTTTGCATATAAATCCGTGCTGTTATTATTATTATTATTATTATTATTATTATTATTATTATTATTATTATTATTATTATTATTATTATTATTATTATTATTATTATTATTATACCACTATGTATAAACATGAAAGGTGAACGGTTTGTCTCTGAATACTAAAAACTAGTTGACTGCCGATTTCAATAATCATAAAGTCTAAGAAGCAAGGACATCGTCACAAGGTTTCGGGTTTATATTCCGGATGAGGGGGTTGGTGGACATGCGGTCATACGTTTATAGGACCCACTAAATTAATTGCCCTAGGACATAAAGTACATTCCCAGGGGAAGTGCATTCCTTGGCATCTTTTCATCTAGAAGCTGGTAGACCTTGGATCAGCTTAATTTCCTGCGTAATGATTGAAAACAGTATAGTATGATATAATGAAAACTCTAGCACCTTTTGTGTTTCTAACTATTCACTCTCACTTATCCTAATAGCTTAGATAGCAGAATACACTTAAAATAAAAGAACGTTTTATTGTTTGAAGAGACCTAATGTCATGTGGATTGTTCTGCGCTCCCCTCCCTACTTCCACAATACGCACTGATTGAAATTTCACCGAGAAGCATTTAAAAGATAGATAGGTTCTAGATCATGACAAATCTATTAGATGAGATTTCTTTGCGTAAAACAATTGGAAGTTGCCTTTTAATTTCAGAACTATAATTTGTGATGCTTTTGATCCTCACTTTAAACTTTAACGGTATCTTCCTCGAAAAACTGGGAGTGCGGAGAGTCACTCAGGGCAACCACTATTTCGGGGCAAAATTTGGGAAATTTAAATGAAAGGCACTTCTAGTGTCCATTTGTGTTGTAAACAATCATTTTTTCGCATATTATTCTTGATATTCTTACATCCTTAGTCCTGAAAAAGACTAGATCCCTCATTCAACAGAATCTATTGAAATATTCAATATTTGAATATGTTTGTGGCAAACGCTACGTATTATTACCAGAAAAATATTAGTTACGTTCTTTGGATAAATCTGCTGGGTGGGCCGTGGTGGCTCAGTAGTAGAGGGTTCATCTCTGGTGCATGGGGTCCTTGGTTCGATCCCAGCTAGCGCCAAGTAAACTTTGTGGTGGAAAAAACGCTGTGTGCGTCGGTTTTCTCGTGGTTTTCCCGTTTCCTCCCACTTTCTGCATTCCACCGTTTCTTTCATTTCTCATCATCACTGTCTTGTTTAGCCTAGTTGGCATAATCGTGGAACGTAGAACTTAAATATTTAATTTCATTTCCTTTCAAATCAGCTAGACAAGCTTATGAGTATTTCCCTTCCGCATCTTTCTGTTGACTATTTGTGTCGCAATCCTCCTTCTCTAGAAGTCTGGAGGTTTTACAGCTTCAAACAAAAAAGAAAAAACATTTTGTCCGATTTGCCGGTGGTAGATTCACAAAATACGAAACACATGATCATAGACATTGTTGAAAAACATGTAAAACATAACCAGTCGGTCTCCAGAGAAAGCATTTTTTCTCCCAACCGCGTATAACAGTGCTCTCAAAAGACTCAGGAACACAGATAAAGTAAAGTCAATGAACTATATAGGGCCTATATTTTACTCCTTGAAGGTATCTTGCTAGGGAGAAAATGCGAGGACGGACAATTGTCAAAAGAATGCTTCGCTGCCTTCCCCTTCCTTTCCCCAATACAAAGTTTTGAGTCTCTTCTGTCCCACAAGAGATACAGTATGTAATAAATAGAAAATAATGACCATAGAACAAACAAACTCAACCTTTGTTTCACATTATATAGATGTCAACTGTTGCACCTGCCGCTATTCTAATATTATTACATTGCTGCACGAAACATTGTTGTTAGCAGATCAGTGACGAACAGCATTTTTTTACCTATATATGAGTTTGTATCTATAATTACGTATTGTATAGGTATATAGGTCTAAAGTGAAAATTAATTGCTATGTTAAGGAACTTTTAGCTAGGAACATGTTTTTTTGCTACCTCTTTCCTGTCAAATGGCGAATATGCTTGCCTTCTATGTGTGTGGTCCTGGCTCTATTCTCGACAAGTTTGATTGCCTCGGTTGCAACAAATTGTAGAAGCAAAGTTATTATTCTTTTTCGGTTGATTTTCTGTATGTGCAAAAAGCTCGCCAAGTTAAGGAGACGATTTAGAGTACCAGGGTCATCCCCAAAGGAGGGGCAAGGGGCTCATGACCCCATCCACCTGAACCAACGAAAACCACTAATCACTGCTTCTATCCATTAATTCTTCAAGATAGCTTACAAGAAATTTATCGAGTTGAAAATTTACACCCGACTGTACTAGTCTTCTTCACAGCCGAACCAAGAATTTCTTTAAATGAGGGCCCAGATACAAGATCCATTGAACCAGACATAAATCACTTCAATAAAAGCGGCATCTGACTTGTAGCGAACAAACAAACTTGATCCATTTGATCACCTGAGCCGAACCGAATCAAGCTGATGGCTTATTCCAACCGAGCCGGCTCGAGGCATCGGCTCACTTGAGCCAAGTTGGTGGCTCATCCCAACCGAGTCGGCTCCAGCCATCGCTCAATTGAACCGAGTCGATGGCTCATTCCAACCAAACCGGCTTAAGCTATCGGCTCAATTGAGCTGACCCGATGGATCATCCCAACCGAGCCGAATTGAGCTGTTTTCTCAGTTAACCGAGCCGAGCCGGTTGACATCATTGCCCGGGTTGAGCTTCTGCTTGGGCTCAAAAATTCGACCGTAAAGGTCTCACCCTTGATGGTAAAAATTACTTTATATACTTTGTATTTATATTAGTGCTCACGACACTTAAAACCGTCTCGTTATAAAAATTTATTTTTGTCTCGTTATCGAGACGAGACGAGACGCGGGGAATGTCCCCTCTCGTGAGCAACATTAAAAGTAATCCACATTACTACTTACATTTCTCAATGCTTTCGCTTTCCAGTCTAATCAGGTCATGCTTTCAAAACGAGCTAAAACGAGCTGAACGAGCGAGCCATATATCAAACTCGACTCGACTCGAAACTCAACGTCAAAACAGTGACTCGACTCGAATAAATTACCTTTGACTCGACTCGTGCCCGTCCCTAGCGAGAAATTCCGCCTTCTATATTGGTCATATAGAGACCATTTCTACTCAACGATGTAGGTATGTTAAAGGAACACATCTGCTATATCAGTTTAAAATCGTAAAAAATTGTACTTATTCCCTTTTTTCAATCAGTAGTTCAATTTAGCTAGGCCTGCATAATGTGAATTATGCGCTGAGAAAGGACTTTAAAATACATACAGAAAATATAGAAAGGTCAGATGAGGATTATGAGCTACTTGATAAAGATATGAATTTTTGCACACCTTCTATGTTAAATAACATGAATAAGAATCAATGTGGCTACCCGTCTCTCATAATTAGACATGTTAAACCATAGAACTTTATCGCCTGATTAACAGTGTCTTAATAAATAAAAATTTCTAATTTTACCATACTTTGTTAACAAAAATGCAGTTATTGCATAGAAACACTCAATGTTGAATAAAAGTTCTCTGTGTTTATCATGTCTGATTATTACCTACTCAATGGTAGAGGTGTCACACTTGCTAAAGGCGCTCTTTGTTGCGGGCTTTTGGAAAACGATGATACAGATGCTCCACTCGAGGACTTTTTAAAAGTATACTTGCAAAAGGAAATAAAACATTTACATGTCAATCGTGTAAGTATAAGAAATGAAGTTGTCACAGGAGGTGTATCCTCTCGGAGCGTCCAGACACAAATGAAAACGACGTTAAATATTTCTGAAGGCGACTGCCAGAACCTTTGGGGTCGCCTCCTGAATCTCGCGTCGAATATAACCACCCAGTAGCCCTAGTTTTGTTGGTGATCACCGAGTATGAGTTCCTGATTACCAAACTATGTATTTCATAAACTCTGGAAAATGTAAAGGCAATCTGTTAAATATTTACAAGAGCAAATTTATTATTATCGTGGTACCTTCGAGTGGGGCACACCCAATACTTTCTGAAAGACTATCACTACTTGAACACAGCCCGGGGCCGGGGGCCTAGGGCCCCCAATTGTTTGAGTGACAAAATAATTTTAACCTATTATTTATATATTTTTGAAAATGTATAGTAAACTCATGATATACCTATCATAGTCTGGGTTCTGGCTGCTCCCCCCCAGTTTTTACCTTCTAGATCCGCCCCTGCGAGTACATTTATATCTATTAATTATATTAGATAAGTTATAATAAGATAAGAATAATAAAATAGAGTTGGAAATGCCATACTCTCAATTACAAGTTAAGCCATATACTTTTTAGCAAAATGTTTCTCAATTTTCAGTTTCTTAAAGGAAGTTATTATTAATAACTAAAACAGAGGTAACCAACTTTTCCTACTGGGTATGTATGAGGCTTTCTGCTATATGTAGATGCTACTTAGTCTACATTCGAAGACGCTTTAACATTCCCACGCTATTATTCCATTTGAGAAAGTCATGCTTCGTCTCACTCGTCGTTAGATAGGATTTTAATTCAAGTGAGATTTAGGTGAAGAGTATAGTGCAAAACATCAAGAAGATATAGCCACCAGAAATATAGTAGACAGTTCTCGGTCCGTGGTATGACCCAGAATGTTGGTCAGCTTTGCCTTCCTGGACTCATGGATTCGATCCATATTCACATCCTTGTAGTTACATTAACTTCAACATCAATACTAATGTCGCGGAAAATTAACAATCAGACAATTCATCTGCTACCAAAGGCTAGAATTGCCGCTAAATGTGACGATAAAACCTTGTAAGATTGTCCAGACCCACTCATGTCACACGAACACTCACCCAACACCGAACTGAGACTCTATGACAGCCTACAGTTTTGTTTCGTGAGGCATGAGTACTTCATGTGACGAGTCGAGCAACGCTCGTTAAGCATTTTATTAGCCTTCCATTCTCTAAACGTTCTTCCACTGGAGAGTCAATTCGTGCTTTCTTTTGAAGTTTGCAATTTTAATGTCCAGTATTGTACAAGTACTATGTAACGAACTATCTTTGAATTAAAATTCAGTTGCAGTTGCTAGATGTCAGCAAAATTATTTCAGACACATTCATAATCATTTTTGTTTAATTTTTTGCTCTTAAATTAAAGTAGCTTGATCTAATTTTACTTTCTAACACATTGGTTTGAACTAAAGCTATGCAAATGTAAATAATATGTTATCACAGAATTCAAATATATTGATATAAAAAAAACCCTTTACGGAATTATTGAATCTTAATATATTAGGTGAGAAATTTGTTCTTTGGTAGCTACCCCTTAATCTCACTTCACACAAACTAAAAAAAAATTCTTATTTCTTTTTGGAAGGCAGCCAGGGTGATTTATGCCCTGCCTGTAGAACAGTACATAAAACCTCTTTTTTGTGTGCTGAATAAATATGGATATGATTTTACGACATCCTTTTTAATACAGTAGTTAACAAGTAATTACCACGCCGCATATTTTCTCGCGGCTATTCCGCCTTCTGTCATTCTTATTAGACTTTCTTTCTTTGAGACACTGAAATGATGACAGTATATTGACACAATTATTTGCAGATACAAGCAAGAACGGGCTTTTAAGGAGAGAAATAATGCGTAGTAGAGATGAATTCGTGACAGTGACATTCAATTTTAAATAAACAGGTCATCGTTTGAAGAAACGTTATCACAAAAGGGAGACATCTATTCCACTAACAGATTATGAACATTGCTAATCACATGCATATATATATATATATATATATATATATATATATATATATATATATATATATATATATATATATATATATATATATGTATGTTTCAAAACAACACTGACAACATTTGCGAGGTGATTCCTGACACCAAGATAAGATGAAAAGTATAGACCAACCTGGGTTGCACAAATGCTTCCTTTCGGAGTTATAGGCTGCCGAAACCATGAAAAAATGAAATTTAGAGGCCCATAGCTTCAGAACTTTGGGACCTATCGTAGTCGGATCAATACTTCGCTCAGGAACTAGTATGTGCACTATCCAAATAAATAAGTTTGAGAATCCTGCTGTACTTCCCAAACAATTTTTATAGAGGTAGTTGGTATTCCAAATTATATGCCCTTAACCAAACTCCCTCCATAAAAATTGTCCCGTGAGTACTTTAGGATTCTGAAACATGGACTTTTGGATGGGGCACATCTTAGTTCTACGTGAAGTCTTGGCCAAACTACGGTACGTCCCATCGTTTTAAAGCTATGGACCTTTAAAGTTCATTTTTCATTATTTCTATAAAGTTCATTTTCATTTTTCATTCAGCCTATAACTGCGAAAGGAAGCATTTGTGCACACAGGTTGGTCTATACTTTTTGTCTTATCTTTGTATCAGGAATAGGGTGTATCGAAAAAAACTTTTTTTCGAAATCCGGTTACGGCTAGTGCGGATTTTTGGCCAAATGGCATTAATAAAACGTATAAAAAATCTGAACTCGATCAGACAACTCCTTCTGCTGCCTAGAGCCCAAATATTAGAAAAATCAACAAAAGATTCACTTTTCAACCGATTTTCCAAAAAATATTTTTTAAATATTTCCTATATTTTTCGGTCTTTTAAATTATTGAAATAGCATTGGAAAGGAGAAATAAATACATAAAACAAATTTATTACAGTTATTTCTGTACACCATAAGCATAAAAACCTAGTTAATTATTTGTAAAAATGCACTGATTTTCTGGCCTATCGTACAATTAAATTTTAATATAAAATTATTGAAGTCTCTTGAATAACGAAGAAAACACTTTAGTGCTAAATTCTAAGAGCAGTAATAGTATAAATAATTTGCTCCCATTGCCGTATGCATCTGCTTATCACACTAGATCACGTGCCGCCCACCTCTCCCCGAACGCCTCTTCTCTTGTACTTGCCCAGCTGAAAGGATCGGTCTTATCAGTCGCCAGTAGTCAACCAGCTGTGTCGAACGTGATTGTCGCTGCTTGAGTTATTTATTAGTGCTGTAGGAAATGTTAACTAAATAATTTGTTTTCCTGTGAAGTGCAGTATGTAGAAGTGAGAACAGTGTTTCAGTTGTGTTAAGTACTTTTTATTAGGAAGCGAGTGACAGATACGCTGACGTTATGGCATCGACAAGTTTGTTACGGTCTGACGTTAGGAATAGCATTATTGGGACATCCAAGGAATTGGATAGAACACAGCTACCAACCGTTGAAATGTATTGAGACAATACCTATGGGAGCGAGAAGAAAAAATGAGAATTTCGGGATAACGGAAAGAGCCTTCAGCAAAGGATTTATCTTCTATCGTCGCCAGGAAGATTGTAGAAAATTGAGATTATGCCTCAATCAGCGGCGAAGCAATTTTCAGTGTCAGAAGGATTGTTGCAATGATATTGAAGTACCATAATATTGTCCGTTTCTTGCAAAACTCAGCAAAGTCCGGTTTCCAAACTTCTGCGAAACGAATTGCTGATTTTCAACAGTCTGCCAAAAATATTTCATTTGATATAGCCTTTTGTAAGTGTTCCGATCCTCTTGCCTGCAACTGCGAAAAAGGAAGAAAAGTGCCAGTGCTAGAGGCGCCTTTTCTTCTAGATCAAAGAACCACAAGATTGAGGCGTAATCTCAATTTTCTACAATATTCCTGGCGACGATAGAAGATAAATCCTTTGTTGAAGGCTCTTTCCGGGATTCCGAAATTCTCGTTTTTTCTTCTCGCTCCCATAGGTATTGTCTCAATACATTTCAACGGTTGGTAGCTGTGTTCTACCCAATTCCTTGGGTGTCCCAATAATGCTATCCCTAACGTCAGACCGTAACAAACTTATCGATGCCATAACGTCAGCGTATCTGTCACTCGCTTCCTAATAAAAAGTACTTAACACAACTGAAACACTGTTCTCACTTCTACATAATGCACTTCACACGAAAACAAATTATTTAGTTAACATTTCCTACAGCACTAATAAATAACTCAAGCAGCGACAATCACGTTCGACACAGCTGGTTGACTACTGGCGACTGATAAGATCGATCCTTTCAGCTGAGCAAGTACAAGAGAAGAGGCATTCGGGGAGAGGTGGGCGGCACGTGATCTAGTGTGATAAGCAGATGCATACGGCATTGGGAGCAAATTATTTATACTATTACTGCTCTTAGAATTTAGCACTAAAGTGTTTTCTTCGTTATTCAAGAGACTTCAATAATTTTATATTAAAATTTAATTGTACGATACGCCAAAAAATCAGTGCATTTTACAAATAATTAACTAGGTTTTTATGCTTGTGGTGTACAGAAATAACCGTAATAAATTTGTTTTATGTATTTATTTCTCCTTTCCAATGCTATTTCAATAATTTAAAAGACCGAAAAATATAGGAAATATTAAAAAAAATATTTTTTGGAAAACCAGTTGAAAAGTGAATCTTTTGTTGATTTTTCTAATATTTGGGCTCTACTCGGCAGCAGAAGGAGTTGTCTGATCGAGTTGAGATTTTTTATACGTTTTAGTGATGCCATTTGGCCAAAAACCCGCACTAGCCGTAACCGGATTTCGAAAAAAAGTTTTTTTCGATACACCCTAATCAGGAATCACCTCCCAAACGTTGTCGGTGTTATTTTGAAACACCCTATGTTTTCTTGTTTTTCTCACATTTTCATATACCTAGGTATATATATATATATATATATATATATATATATATATATATATATATATGAAACAAAGTGAGAAAAATTAAAAAAAAAACAGCTCCACACAAATAATAACTTCATGCATTTCTTAGAACACTTTTATTTATACGAGTAATAAGTGAATTTAATGAATTGATTAAAAACCCATGTGCACCAAAGTGCTAATGATATTCAAGTTTTCATTGTAAGTGTTTCAAAGGTTTAATCACTTTGGCCATTTTCTGAATAAAAAATAAAAATTAAAATATTTTAGAAATGGTCCCCTTTACAAGCTGAATTCAGGAAATACTGGAGTACATGTTTACTTATTTTTAATAAGCAGTTTATGTACCGAATATCGTCTTCCAAAGACCACAGACTCGTAACACACTGATTTTATCGTGTACCTGTTTATCTTCGACTCCTTATTTACGATACGCTATTTGATGAAAGTAACATGCTAATTTTATTCCAAATGCTAACTATGGGCCGAAATTCACTTCAAACAGTTTTCCAATATTCCAATATTCAGCAGTTTTCCTGTCATGAATAGACAAGTAACGTCGCGAATATTGGGGAAAATGCCATTTTTGTCCCTTATATATACACACTGGCGTACACAACTTAAGAACAAAGGTAAGAGGCAACAACGTACATGGAAAGCAGTGCAACTCATGATGCCTATGACATTACAGAAAAAGTGAAGTGGTTCTTAAAAGGTTGTGTTATCACCACGGACAGCGATTGATGTTCTGCAACATGCTCCCATTCTGTTCACTACGTTGGTAGTGAGTTGTTGTGGTATGGAGTTTTATTACTCTACCAGCGCTTTTGACAACTGTTGGATGGCCCTTGGTGCATTTATCGTAGACGTCCTGAAAGACAACTTCTTATAGGATCCCAAACGATCTCGATTGGATTCAAGTCGCGGAAACAGGCAAGCCATTCCATTTACACCGAATATCACCGAATATCCTCTCGTTCCAAGAGCTCCATTTACACTTTTAGATGTGGTCTCGCATTATAATTCGTAAAGAAGTTGAAGCTGACTGAATATCTGAAAAGATGCACGTAAAGAAGGAGGATAGTATCACAATGTTGACCGGTAAGTGCACCGCGATCATTAATTTGAAGGCCGGTATGCGCACACGAGAACAGTAGTCACCAAATTAAAAATGGTCGACAATCTTCAGGGTCAATTGCTTGTTCCCATCTCTCGTGGTGAATTTACGTCCAGATTCACTCCTCACTAGATCGTGTGAGTAGATCGTTTGTCAGATTGAATATGCTCTCAACAGAGATGATAAGGCAACCTCGCACTGCAAATGATACCACCTATGTTCAAGTGTCAATGGCCGCCGAGAAAGTGACCATCTCTATGAAGTTGATGCAGTGGCGGCGTAAGGCAAACTGGGGCCCGGGGCCAGTGAAGTAGATCGGGGCCCCTTCTCGAAAAATCATGATTTATACATTGCTATTTTTGACATTCATTTGCATACCTATTCTTTCTGTTTACTCCTCCCCCCCCTTTCCCGTTGGTGTGTGTGTGTGTTTAAACCATCTTAATTTGGGATATGTTAAATAAATGGGGGTGACATTCAGCATATATATCATATATGTATATACAGTATATATTCATTTTTAAACAAGGGGCATGACAGAAAAATGATTAGGGATACAAGTGTAACGGAAACTACAACCCATGACAGAAATGACATAATCTTAAGAACAAACAAAACATAACAGCAAAGAATCCAGAATTTATCCGACACCTAAGTTATACTATTCTAGGTTAAATGCGTACTGTAATTAGATAGGTAATTAGTTTAAGTAATGCTCCTAATAATACATTTAGCGACAAATTTACGTACAAAATGTAACAATGAGCTGATATTGAAAAATATGCAAATAATAATATAACCGATGCGATTTCTAAATGCAAGCTATCCGTTTTCTATAGAATTTTCTTGTTCGGTTCTCGCCTTTGGTGTTTGTCCTGTGCAATTTCCCATATGATAAGTTTATTCATAATCTTTCACCTGTCTGAGTTTACGCTACAAGGGCTTTATTTGATTAGATTTTTCTCACAATTAGCCCCATTCACTTTAACATTCGTTTTCTCTCCAGTGATAATACATGATACTTAAACACTTTTTTTTTTTTTTTTTTTTTTTTTTACCGAACTAGTAAATAATGGCTAGAATAGATTTCTCTCCTGTGTGTCTTCTTCATTTATCTTTTACTAGGTTTCTCCCCAGTGATAATATACGATCTATTTAGTGCCAATATCAATAAATATCAATAAATAGTTATGCATTAGAATCTTTCTCTCCTGTTTGTTCTTTTTACTATTGTTTCCAGATTTCACGCTTGTTTTTATGATTCCATTATTTTGTATTTAATAATTCAGTCATATTTATATTCTGCCACTTATGACTTTCCGTTAGACCTACCACTTACTAACACACTTAGTATTAGAATATACTGTAACAAAAAATCCTGAATGTATTGAATAATTTGGGATAGGGCTACATCATAGATTAAATATGTGAGCACAGAATTCTACTAGGGGTTGTACCATCCTACTTTTCATTATCACTCATCACCAGTCAATTAACTCATCATGACGGCTTTTTATTATTCTTTTGGTACTTTTGTATTTTTATTGTCTTAAGTTGAAACCTGAAACAACTTTCGGCAATAGTTCCACTACCTTATTAGTCTGTTTTTCCCCATCATTCAGAATGCTACCTTCCTTGCTTTAGTAGCTGCGAAAGTAACAACAATCAAAATCCAAAGTAGATGCTATTCCATTATCGATAGAAAGAATGTCCGGATTCGTGTCTTTCTTGACTCGTAGTGGAGCGTAAGTATGGTCTTATCAGCTTCATTATGCTGAAAGACCTTTCAAATGATGCGACAGATACGGGTAGTGTTATCAAAATCTGAAGAGCGGTTGCCAAACTTTTGTAAGCTTCAAGCCGCATTGAAAAAAAAAAATTCAGTATACCTTGTGGAGAAAAGTCAAGTTTGTTCTTTAGGTTTCTAAGCACACCTTAGTGTACGGATTATATATAAACAATTCTATGCCATCCAGGTCATTCGGTTAGAACAAAGCCAAATCAGAGCAACAAACATGCTTTTAACCTTTCCTCACTCTCATTTAGCTGCTGCACAAAGTTGGCAAAGTAAGAAAATAGTTCTATTTTATTTCTATCTAAATATAGAAGGAAGCAATATAACATAATTCACGTTTTTTTTTCTTTTGAACATTTGAACTAGTTTTCTTATTGAACATCTTATTCACTCTAAATTTGTGGGCTGAAGTGTAAATTTGTACGCCAAGAAACAAGAGCAGAAAAGGAGAAACCAGCTAAGCAAAAGAGTTTCGCTCGCTGAAAATTCGACTTGTAAAGGACAAAAGAAAAAAGACAGAAGGAAAACAAGCAAATCAGCAATTATAGCGTCTGCACCAAAGAGCTTTTAGTTAGGAACAGAATGCTAGTACCCTGATATAAAGGTAGCCAAGAAAGTTCTGTCACTTTTTCACCAACCACACTGAACATCGATATGTCACCTAAGACGTACCTGGAAAATCAAAAATAGTCCCCATCAGCATCGATGACCTTCTGCCAACGTTCTGGAAGGCCATGGATTCTATCGCGGTAGAACTTGGTGGGCCATGAAGCGAAGAAGGTATCAAGTGCATTTTGCACCCCTACTAGGGATTTGAACTGCGTCCTCTAAGGTGATTGTCCAAGGAATGGAACAAGTAATAATCGGACGATTCAATGTCCGGGGAGTGTGGCGGATGCAATAGTGTTTTCCATCCAAGGCGTAGAATGGTGTCCTGGGTCATCCTAGCCACGTGGAGCTTAGCATTGTTCTGTAACAAGGAGAAAACCTTTGCGATTCAGAAGTGTGTTCTCCAGAGTTTTGAGTTTATCTTAAACACTGCTCAACTGCTGACAGTACACAGTTGCATTGATGCTTTGACCAGCTGGTAGCATTTCCCGCTGCACAATGCCGCGAGCAGTCCACCAAACACACAGGAGGACCACTGAAGTACTGGTTTCGGCTGTTTTGGAACCGGTTCATGGAATGCTAACCAATGACGACGGCGCCGTGGAGCTTCGTACAGGACCCACTTCTCATCACACTTCAGCATCCTGTTCAGAAATGGATCCTTCCTCAGACGAGACAGCAAAGAAACACAGGTGTCTGCTCGCGTTGCCTTCTGGCCCAGAGTCAAATCATGTGGGGTATATCGACCCAACTTGTAGTGCTTCCCAAGTTGATGGAGCTGCTGCCAAATGGTTTCTCTACTCTCACTGAATTGTAGTCCCAGTTCCTCACTGTCTGGCCATTGTTCGCCTCAATTGCTGCGTGAAGATCTTCATTTTGTAGATGTGTTGGTCTTCCGGCACGTGGTGCGTCTTCGAGTGTTTAGTCACCGCCCTTAAACTTGCTAAACCATTGCTGTTCTGTCCACGTAGTCACGACACCCTCACCAAATGCCTGGCATGTCTTCCGCCTCGCTGTAGCGGCGTTTGACTCCTGTTTGAACTCGTACAGCATATACGCCCTTACGACGCTCTGTGGAGGTCCCATGTTCACTCTGTCCTTACGCAAGTTCACGGTTAACTAAACTGCCACAACCAGGTAGTGTGTTGGATATACCCCACACAAACAACTGATCTTCGCCTTATCTTCATTTGCAACTCACCTTATGAGGGCCATTTGAACACAGACGTCCACAAAAAGCGACATAACTTTCTTGGTTATCTTTATAAAGCTTTATGTAAGTTCATCACTTCTTTGTGCCCTTCCCTTGAACTGACAAATAAATAAGTAGTGACATTTCAGGAAGCAAGCTAGCAGAATGTAGACAAAACAATATACTTCGACTTTTCTTTTACTATATTTTAATCTACATTCAGATTTTTCCTTTAAATTTCTCTAAAGTAATTGAAGAGTGAAATTGTTATTTTATTCACATTTTAATCACATACATTTTCCCTTTGAATTTCTTTCGGGCCCCATCAGAGTAAAACTGATTTTACTTATTTTTCACCAACATTCAGCTTTTTTCTTTAATTTTTTGGGGAGCCCCCAAGAAAGCGAAACGTTTGTATTATTATTTCTCACCTACATTCAGCTTTTCCTTTAAATTTCTTTGGGAGCCAACAAGATAAAACTGTTATTTATTTTTAATCTACATTCAGTTTTTCTTTAAATTTCTTTTCAGATCCCCAAGAGAGTAAGGCCCTAACCTATATGTTTAGCTTATACAGAAATCCGGCACTGATTAGTTTTATTAGACAGATGTTTTTGTTGTTTTATCTGTTATTTGGTGAATATTGATTGGCAATTAATCAATATTTACTTTAACTTTTAGGGAAGCTGTGAATTATAAACCTTGACGGCCCTTGTACCTCACGCTAACAAGTTCTTTAGTAATTATTTTTACCTACCGTCCGGGGGCCCCCCACAAAGTGGGGCCCGGGGCGGGGGCACCGCTCGCCCCGCCCTTACGCCGCCACTGAGTTGATGTGCCACTGAAAAGTGCGACATTATGCAGGTAGCAGTCTTCTTAGGTGTGTTTTAAATTATACCCCAGGTTTGACGTCTGTCTCTTCTTTCCTGTTTCACAGTGTAGTGGTCGTTCTATTGTAGTTGACCGAGATTGGCCACAATCTTAGATCTACACTGTATTGCCTGTGGTTTGGAAATTCTCCTCATACATGCGAAACAGTGCTGTGGGCAATACCAAACTCCTAGGCCAATTCGTCATACTTAATTCTTGTTTCAGCTTCCCGATTCTTCACCGTGTGAAGCCACTCAAATATTGTCTCCAGGTCATGTAGCTGAGAGTAACACTACAACAATACATTTTAACAGACACATACTCTCTCGCCCCTTTCATTCACTTCTTCGTTTTCCTTAAATCTTTCCTTAGCAACAGGAATTCATGGCACTTCTCACATTGCATGGAGATGATAACACAATATTCGTAATTGATCCGCCATTTTCCAGACGTATCGACTACTATTACAATGTTTTCCTCTTATTGTTTCTTCATCTACGAATTTTAAAAGCATCTACCGAATCAACAGAGTGCGTTGCTTGTTGTGGCCTTCCTACAAGGTATCATATTCCCAATGTTCGCAGTTCAGGGGGTGTTTATTCACTTCATTCCCTACGTTTCCCGTTGTTTCCTTTATTCACTGCAGGAGTTTCAAGCAAATCGGAGTGTGACACTTGGAAAACCTCGCTTGTTAGTTTATTTGTAAAGCTTGACTTTAGTTCATTTCTTTGCTGACATTTCATTCGCACAAACCTAATATATAATAATGTAGTTAAATAATTTTGAATTCGCAGTAAGTCTTTATCACAGTTAGGCCTATTAATAGTAGATCGTTAATAGCAATTAATTAATATTAACATAAATATTCATTAGTATTCACGTCACAGTTTATGTTGAAATTATACTGTAGAGAAAGGCAAAACAGCAACAATTTGCGTAATAAGAAAGCATTTCCATTAGTGGGTGCCTTTCAGTGGGCAAAATGTGCCACATTTTTTCAGAATTTTTAGTCAACGCCTTCATGTGGCGCATCGAGGTTTTATGGAAAATGTATGCAACCCACACTACACGGTGCCATATATCACGTTTTTGGCTGTTAAACACACATATTCTCGTTTTTTCTTTTAAGATTCAGCCTTAGGGGCAGCTTGAACTATACATAATTCACCTTTCCAAATCCCACTTATGTACAGTTCTTCGTTTAAATTGGCCAAATTTCAACGTTTAATGCAAGTAGGTTGCGTCCTTTTATTTGTATGTACCCTAAATTGATTTATTTTTGTTTAGCCTAAGAGTAGAGTTTATTTACTTATTTATTTATGTATTTATATGTTGCTGTAATGCAATTCATTATCAACAATCTCAATCATTTATTCTTTGGCCAAAATAACCCAGAACTCATCACCAGGAGGTGACTGTACTTCGAGTTCCACCCACTTTTAGTTCCGCTTTCCCACCCTGTTTAATTTTCTGCCTTGGTCTTACTTGCTTGCGTCCTCACTTACTTGCTTTACTTGCTTTACTTTTAGCTTGCTTCATCAGACGCATCAATCGCTCTACTGCTTGGGTATGGTATGGAAACGTAGTTATTTCTTCTCCGGGCAGTTGCAGCAATTCAAGATGCAGGAGCATTTAAAAGGAGCATAAAGACCTTGTTGTTGATAAAAGTAAGATCAGTAGGGAAAAGAGAAAATTCAGCGCAGCTGTTCGAGAAAATAACGACATAGCCGGAAAATCTGTTAGGGGGTCTTCTTTGATGGAAGAAAAGATCAGACCCTAACGCAAGCGAAAAAAGAAAACATTGGCATCGACGGCAAATCGAAGAAGAACACTTAACAATAGTGGAAGAACCAGGTTCAACATATTTGGGCAACGTCGTGCCGAAGTCTGGTAGTGCAGAGGACATTGCTGGGTCTGTATACGAATTTCTGGACAGAACATCTGTGTAATGTTGTAAGCAACTGGCTATGACGGTATACCAATAAACACGAGAAGATTTAAAGGGGCTCTACATTGTTTAAAAATAATAAATCGGGGACATCAATGAACTGTTTGCCTTCTTCACGGAAATGAACTACCTCTTCATTACTTAATAATACATCTCGACGGGAGAGCGTCGGGTCCAAAAACACTTTCGGGACCCATTCCAATAAAGCTCGACAAGTGCGAAGAAATGCCCTTGGTAAAATACCATGCAATAAAACTTGACTGCTTGGATAAATTCACAAAAGTTGAAGACCTCAATGTGGACCAACAATATTTACTAGCAATGTGCAGAGCAGTTTACTCAGGATACTGTTCTTCAAACTTGGCGAACAAGAAACCCGGTCCAGTGGTCCAGTCACGTTGGCTCCCCACGGCATGTCGCATTCTTCGTTTCTACATTAGCACAGCAAGATCTTGCGAGGCATTTATGGAATTTGGGACGACTAGCCCAATTTCTACCAATGGAAACTAAGCAGATAGTATTCTCTATATTTTCCAGTAATTCACAGTTTCTAAAAATAAATTTTGACGCGGACGATTACTACACCATGGTGGAGTAGATTACCTTGTCCCCAACAGAACCTCCGCTCACAAAAATGCTCTCCGACGACGAGATTGAAGAATATACTTAGTCAGCTGCAATGCTCACCGCGTTACCGTGCAATACCCAAGCAGTAGAGCGCATGGTGCGTTTGATGAAGCAAGCTTCTCAATCCGTGTGTGGGCCGGCAAGTCGCGATGGATTCATACGCTCTGCCTTGATTTCTAGCAAGGAAATGCCGACATTCGGATCAAGAAAAAGACTATGCCATCTACAAAAGTAAAGCAAGTAAATGAGGACGCAAGCAAGTAAGACCATGGCAGAAAATTAAACAGGGTGGGAAGGTGGAACTAAAAGTGGGTGGAACTCGAAGTGCAGTCACCTCCTAGTGATGAGTTCTGGGTTATTTTGGCCAAAGAATAAATGATCGAGATTTTTGATAATGAATTGCATTACAGAAAAATAAATAAACTCTATTCTTAGTCTAAACAAAAATAAATCAATTTTTTGTACATACAAATAAAAATGCAACATTCTTGCTTTAAGAATTGAAATTTGGCCAATTTAAGCGTAGAACTGCACATAAGTGGGCATTTCGAAGGTGAATTATGTATAATTTTTGTTCCCCTTAGACTGAGTCCTTAAAAAAACGAGAATATATGTGTTTTACAAAGTCAAAAACATGAAATATGGTACCGTGTAGTGCGTTTTGCATACATTTTTCATAAAACTTCGATTTGGCTAAAAATTCTGAAAAAAATCTGGCAGATTTTGCCCACTGAAAGAGACCCTATAACTGTTTCGTCAAACCAATTTTCGAAAAAAGTTGAAATTCGGCCCACCGTAATATATATATATGTATATATATTAACTATTCTTATTAGAGTATAAACACATTCAGTTCCTTTCCAGGTGGTAAGGAATACTTGGATTTTGTCATCTTGTTTTAACTGACAATACATGTTTGGACGACTCCAAAAGTGCATTCTCACCTGCTATTCTCCCTTTCCTGCAATAGTAGGCAACCCAAAACAAGGTCGTTAAGGTGGTTGAGAATTAGAAAGGCGTTCGAACAAACATCAATTTTGTTATAAATATATCAGTGTGGCAAACTACAAATAAGAGAAGGAAATACATTGTTAATAATTATGATTTTATTATCGGGGGGCAATGGATGACATAAAATGTTACAAAATTACCTCAATTAACCAGTTCAAACAAGATGAATGGCAAGAAATAGATGTTAGAGGAAAGCAGTTTCTATTCTTTTTTAAAAAAAAAGATCTCGTAAAAAAGAAAAAAATACATAATGTAAAGGTTTAATATAAAAGCCTAATACAACAAAAACAAACATCTACACGAAACGGAAAGAGAGACAAATACATAATAATTGACACCATTGGCGTAGCAGATTTGCGGGCCTCCCATGCAAGATAAAGAGATGGGACCCTAATTGTAGACCCATTTCTTTTAATAATAATATTGAAAACTCGTTTCCTTTTCAAAATCTCTGACTCTGCCCAAGAGCATGTCTGCATAAAGTCATGTGTGTACTTTTTGTCAACAAGCGGTCCCAAAACTCAAAAAGGGATAGGAATCTCCGAGAGAGAAACAAAAGACTTTCTCATGATTAATTCTAAGTCAAAGTTCGAAGCACTTGCTTTTGGTAAGTGCTTTTTGTTTCTTATATATAAGTGATTTCTATATTACTGTTGTACTTCTGGAAACGGAACTTCATAATGTTAGATTCTTTACTTACTACGTTAAAACCCAATATTTCTATCTGTGCTCCATTTTCTTTTTCTTCTTCTGTCTCCTTTTCTCTCTCTGTCTCACTTCTGTATCCCTTTATCAGATATCTATTGGTTTCAGTTTTTCATTGAGATGTGTTAGTTTTTCTTCCTACATCAACTTACGTATCTCGTTTCGTCTCACTTTTATTCTTTCACTTTATTGATACTAATGCATGCATATTTTCAAATTGGAATTGTGCTCATGTTTTGTTGATTTCGATATAGGAGAGAGGGTCCGGGGGTCTCTTTACCGGACACGATTATGGGTTAAGAAGGTGTATATTGGATGGTCTGGATGCACGCTGTTAGCTGTCGCTTTTTTAATGCAGAGTGTAAGTTCAGTAATTCACCATGAATAGAGTCAATTAGAACTGCTGTGGTAACGAAGAAATCACAACATGATATGTGAAATCTCTTTTAACAAACTGTATAGATTTGAGAGTCGTTAAACTTTACATTTCGAGTACGATTACCTGGAAAACCCCGACAGAAAGAATTAGCCAGGTACAGGGGACTAATATTTAAAAAATACAATCTCAGCAAAATGTAGAAGTCTTTTAGCCTGAGAAAACAAAAGAATGAATTCTCTCATTTCTAGTTCTCTTAATCTAGTAGCTCTGAATTTGTGGCAAAAGTACTGATAGAAATGAGGAGAATGCATATGATTATTTAACATTCCACTTAACACAGAACTATCACAGAAATTTCATCTTCCGTTTACTTATTTGTGAAAAATTATGGAGTATATTGCTTTACTATTTAAAGTATGTGTGCTGCCTTTGATTTGTGATGACAAACAAAAACAGAAGTAAAAGATAAATTACTGTAATAGTTTCTTATTTATAGTTTTCTATTACGGGGAAAATATAACTATTTTTATTTTAACAGATTTTTTGGCTTAAAATGTGTGTTCGGGTTCACCTCATTCCCAATCCACTTTTGGGTAAGGAGATAGAAGAAAATATTTAGATTTTGATTGATGATTCCAGTATACAGTATTTCAAGCATCATTTCTCGGATCTAGGCCTGTGCAATATGTGGATATATCAATATCTTCGATATCAATATTGACACATATCAACATACAATATCGCAAATATATCAACATCCTAAATTTTCGATATCGATCTTCGAAGGGGAGAGGTAGAGCGTACCCGTAAGACTTGCGATGGATGAAGAAATAAAACTTAATTTTTACAATAATGTCTTTTAATGATAATTTCTTTATTACCACAAATTGTAATGTAAATAAATCCACTTGCAAATTTGCGATATTATATACCGTAATATCTTAGCCTCCCGAAAAAATTCAAAAAGCACTTATTAAAAGCAAGTGCTTCGAACTTTGAACTATAATTTATCATAAGGAAGTTTTTGTTCCCCTCCCTCAGAGATTTCCACCCCTTTTGGGCTTTGGACCGCTTATTGACAAAAAGTGCACACGTCACCGCTACATGCGGAGATTGTTTGAAGCAGAGTCAGAGATGTGAAATGGAAAGGAGTTTTCAATAATAATAATAATAATAATAATAATAATAATAATAATAATAATAATAATAATAATAATAATAATAATAATAATAATAATAATAATAATAACTACACTGTCAGCGTTTTTATTATTAGTTATTTATGTTATAGATGTAATCATAATTGTATCACTTGTACTATACATTCATTGCTAAAATAATGTAAAATAAAACAAAGTGCTGTAATTTTTGCTATATTTTAGCTGTTCTCAGCACGTAAAAGTAGTTTATTATTATTATTATTATTATTATTATTATTATTATTATTATTATTATTATTATTATTATTATTATAGCAATTGGATTTACAACTAGCATCCTATCTCTTTATCTTGCATTGGATTCCCGCAAGTGTTCTACGCAAATGGTGTCCCTTAGTCTGTGTTTGTTTCTCTTCCCGTTTCGTGTGGATATTTTGTTTTGTGTTGTTAGGCTTATATATTAAACCTTTGTATTGTGTAACTTTTTCTTTTTTTACGAGATTTTTTAGAAAAAGGAGAGAAACTGCTGTCCTCTAACATCTATTTTTTTTACCATTCATCTTGTTTGAACTGCTCAAGTAAGATTATTTTATAAGTTTTTATGTCATTCATTGCCTTCACGACAACAAAATCGTAATTCTTAACGATGTATTTTCTTCTCTTTTTGTAGTTTGTCAGACTGATATATTTGTATCAAAATTGATGTTTTGTCCAGCGCCTTTTTAATTTTAAATCACCCTAACGACCCTGTTTTGGGGTTGCCTACCATTGCAGGAAAGGGAGAATTGCAGGTGGGAATGCACTTTTGGAGTATTGTATACAAATATACAGAATCCATATGTGTACTACGGAAATCTGTACGAAGCATATTTTATATGCTATATATGTACTTTCTTTTTCAGGCTTAGATGTTACACTATGCCGCTGCAGAATGTCTGACATCTAACAATCTTTCATATATTGCATACGGATACGTATGTTACATACGGTTGCTATGTTGTATACGTCCAGCTGTATGTGTTCCTTACGACCTATATACAATTCTTACTTTCATACGGAAAGCACTATAGATGGAACATTTATCGGAAAGAATTAGCGGAAATACTTAGTATACACGTTTTCTGCTATACGTTTGCTGTAGAATGTTATATATAGTCGTATTTTAAGGTTGGTTTAAAGGGACAAGTTTTGCCAATAGATGTCACTACATTCTTCGCATCTCTCTCATGTATTTTTTACCTTTCACAAAAATGCACGATTTCTCGTATAAATTTCAACTTAGAGACTTCAAAGTTTTAGAGAAGGAACTTCATAACCTATCGAAGGCAACAATCCATGCCGATTTTTTATTTATAATTTTCTTCATTGTTGAAATGGCTTGATTGTTGAAATGGATATCCAAACCTTTAATAATATAACTATTTCAACAATGAATAAAATTCTAAATAAAAAAAATGGCACGGATTGTTGTCTTCAATAGGTTATGAAGTTTCTTCTGTAAAAATTTGAAGTCTTTAGGTCGAAATTTGTAAGAGAAATCGTGAATTTTCATGAAAGGTAAAAAATACATTATAGAGATACGAAGACTGTAGTGACATCTATTAGCAAAGCTTGTCACTTTACACCAACCTTAAGTCCAAAAACTACAGGATTTACGCAAACTCTGCTTTTACTTACACCACATATGTTTTTTCTGTACACCCTTCTTAACCATGCGATTTTCCCATGTGTTCGTGACTATTCATAACATGCAAGCACTCAATACCTTCTTACTTAATACCTTCTTGCATATTCTGTAAAGGTCAGTATCTACATCTCCAATGAATGTTTCGAAACCTAAATTCATTGAAGAAATTACGCATTAAACATATTAATATTTTAATTTTTAATGCGTAGTCTTTCCTTTTTAAACCACTCTAGCCTAGTCTACTTGTGATCCATAGAATATCCTTTGTCCTTTCTTTTTAATAAACTCTAACGTCATCTCACCCATAGAATATCTCTGTCTCCGGTAGGAGTAGGTATTATTTTCTTCAATTTCGGAATTTTTAGCTTTTATTTTTTAACTTTCTTCTAACATTATTTTACGTTGCTTTTGTCATCTCCATTCTCATTTTGAACTCGATTTCCTTGCTTTTCAAATAAATGATGACTTATCTTAGCGTTTCCGAAAATTGTACTTGTGAAAATGGGAACAGGCTAATTTCTATTCTATATATATATCTATATATAAAGATGAAATCGACGTTCAATGTTGCCTTACCACGAGAAAATTACTGAACCATTTCAAATTATCTTTTCACATAGTTAGTTTCATGACTTGAGCATAGATTTTTAAATATCATTTCAAATTTAATTTAAATACGTGTCCTAAGACGGGAAAAGGGGATTGAAACATACCTGTCAAATGTTTCCATGAACATTATTTCTCTCGTATGAGGAATAGTATTTAGTTGACAAATGAATGAATTTCAAGAAATTAGTTGTTGAATTGGTCGTAACTCGATTACGGAAGAAATTTGTTCTTTATTGATTTCTTAGTAAATCTTTGTTATAAATGGACACTAGCAATTAATTAATATATTGAATTGTTTGTTTGTTTTTGCACGAATTTAACTAAGTCCGACCCTTAACTTTGTTCGCTCGTAATTCGGGAATGAAAAACATTTCACTCGTATACTAAACCAAGTCATAATCTGCTTCAATGCCAAGTCTAGTGAGTTCTGTACATCACATACGACAGGGGCTTCCAACGCATGGTTGCGGGTCGGAAGTCGCCCGCAGAGGTACAGGATTGCGCATAGAAACGGGAATTTTGAATTTAGACTTAGTAACATTGTGTAGCCCGCATTTGTTTGGTACCGATAAGATAACATTCAAAAGAGTTTGTCATTTAGTAATAATGGAGCATTGAAGTTCTGCGGGACTTGTGTTTGCTGGGAAAGCGTTTGATAAGAAGAGTTACATTCTATGACCTCCGAGATCTCCTGAATTCAGTGTATAAGTTTTCTCTCTGTGACGAATCTAACGAGAAAAGGGTGCAAATGGATGAATCGAGTTGTGGGATGAGACATAGTGTACCTGATAGAGGATGTGAAAATATGTGTATGTGCAAAGTTAAAGCGGCTGAGCGCCATGAGAAACGGAGGGGGAGGAGTCAAAATTGATGGGAGAAGGGCTCGGCCGCTATAGCTTTGCACATACTCATATTTTCACACCCTCTATCAGGCGCACTATGTCAAACGAACCATCTGCTTTTCCATAGTTGATTGTTTCGTAATCTTTCTCCCTCCCCCCGCAGTTGTAAAAAAGGCGAAGAGCATGAATTTCAGTCCAGCTTGATAATTTTCTGATTTATATTAGACTAAGAAAATAACGCTTTGAACCATCGCGCACCAAGAATTTTTTCTTAGGAGGGGTCCAAGTTTGGGGGGAGGGAGTCCAACTACAATCCACTATGTCTATGGCTTATTGAACGGGTATTATTTACACCCCAAAAGACGATAAGTAATTGTACTATAAAATACTTCCACCTTTATTTTCTGAAAAAAAAAAATAATAGAGAACTAGGTTGTTTTTATATGACAAAGACTACAGATGAATAGTAAGACCAAGTTTTCATGCTTTCATTTCTCTGTTAAACAAGTATCGTTTTATTGAGAAAGTATACAATTGTATGTTGAGTTAGAAGTTTTGGGGACTCAGGACCCAGTGGATCTCCCGTCGGTGAGACCCTGCTTTAAACATTTGAATATGTTCAAATGAAAACCATTCCCACATAGCACATTACGTCCCTTTGGCGTCCCATTTTGATCCCAGTTATCCCATATTGTTCCCGGGTTTATCGGGATAATGAGTAGACATCCCATGGACTTCCTGTGTGAGACGTCCTAAAAGATTCCCACGTAGGATGTTCACAGGACATCCCAGATGGGACAGGAGATCACTGGAGAATCCCACGTCGGACATACGTAGGACCACATTATCCCAGGATTTACCAGTGGACATCCCTTTCAGCTCTCGTTTAATATCCCGTTTTCCGGGATATTAGCGGACATATGGATATCCCACGGATATCCTATGGATGTTTCGGGAGCAAATTCGGATGATCCCGGTATGTCCCGTTGTCCATTGCAGATCAGTGTCGGACGTCCCGTAAACGTCTGTGTGCTGTGTGGGTTGACTTAAGTATATTTGAAAGACGGCGTTGTCCAAAATAAACAAAGATGCACGATATTCTCTGTAGCATGGTCCCGTACTCGGGGGATGCTTTATAAAGAATCAGTGTCTACAAAAGACTTTTCCTATTTTGTTTTTGAATTGCGTGCATTTTTTTTGGGAGGGAGAGAATATAATCACCAAATGGTTAAAATAAACGACCATATTTCATTGCATGAAATGAACCGAAAGGAGCAAGCAATAAACAGAGGGTTTGTCATATTAATTTGCACGCCAACAAAGGAACGTGTGTATGTACAAGTAGTACTTCGGTAACGAAACACACGAAAAGTGTTTTTACCAGAGAATAAAGTGAGTCTGTGTTTTATTGAGACAGAGAGTGGGAGAGAGAACCAGATAATGGGAGGGGGTAATGGGCCAGACAAAGAGAGAGAGAGAGAGAGAGAGAGAGCGTGAAAAGACCGGATGGGGCAGAAAAAGAAACGAACTAACGACCTTGCGTGCCAAAATTCGTGTTTTTAACATCTCTGCAATGCGTTATTTTAAGCCTTTCTGAGGTCCAAACTAAGAAATGTTGCATTTGTATTTTAAACCAAATTAAGAAAAAAGAAGATAGCTGGTCCAAAAACCATGAACCAATTCCAACCAGCCAAAGTCACCTACTAGCATACAGCTTAGGTAATAATAACTTTCCCATTTTTAAAAGTTAAAAATAGATACTTATTTTTTCCTCTTTTTTAATCAAGAGAAGACAAGTGTTATTTTTATGATAGAAAGAAAGATGAAATGAAAAGAGTCTATAATTTATATTGAAAGGTTAAACTGCTTTCTTCCATCACGAAACAAGATAAATTGTAATGCAGCCTGCCAACGCGTTTTTAAAATAATGAAGGTCTTCATAAATAGATATATCTGTCTTTACTACTATTAAACTTGTTATATAGTATCGCACGAAGAAGTTAATAATATTTTTCCTTCTAATAATACCTCCTATAATACTTGGGAAATTAATTTGCGCTTTATGAAATGAACCCCAACGAGATACATGCAGTGTGAAGTAACAGGTGATACTTTACGCAAATTTTTCAATTAGTTTAAAATGCGATTCTTTTAGTTTTCTTTACGCGACTTTTTTAAGATCACGCAAGTGGGACTTTAAGATTGTTGATAGTACGTCTGTTCATCCGTCCGTTACTCCACAAGATAATAACTAACTAACTCTATGACCATGCAACCCAGAGGTTTAATGCTGCGTTCATGAAATCTCTCCATTGAATTCTGTCCTTAGCCAACTGAATCCATTGTAGTCCTATTTCTGTCAAATCTATATTAATATTGTTCTCCCATCTGCGCCTAGATCTTCCTAATAGTCGTTTTCCGAATGGACTTTCAGTTAAAACTTTGAAAGCTTTTCTACTTTCTTCCATTCTTGCTACATAACCTGCCCACCTGAGACTTTTAGTCTTAATGACCCTAATAAAGTTTGATAAAGATATAAATTATGCATTTCCTCATTATGAAGGTTCCTCCATTGTATGATGATTCTCGTTCCGCTTGGGTCAGAATATTCGTCTCAGAATCTTGTTCTGAAATACTTTCAGTCTAGGTTCTTCCCTTGCGAAACGGACTAAGCGACCATGTTTCGCAACCATATCCACACATGCATGCATGATTATCCACACGATAATTCTTCAACGAAAGTGATAAATTTTTGAATCGCTTTTTTTGGTAATACATAGCAAGGCAGAGTTTGTTATTGGAATCATGTTGTTAATATCTTAACGGGTAACGGTGGTCCTAACACGTCCATTATTCCACGCGATAACTCTTTAACGAAAGATTTTTTTTTTAAATTTTTTTGTTGTTGGAATAATTATCTCAGTCGAGTTCATTAATAGAGTCAATCCGTAAAGATCTTCTTGGGTAACGGTGAATTTAACGTTAACTATTCCGTTGTCTACTATTGAAACTAAGGTACTTGAATTTACATATCATGCCGTTAGATGACAACAATCCTTCTGTGTTTGACTCTACCGGATGAAACTGAAACTTAGGGTTGCCATAATTTTTCGATCCAAAATAAGGACAGGGCTTAAAATGATTACCTATGAAAGATACGGTGCCCAAACAAAAAACAAATATTTTGAAATTTCTTACCTAAAAATCACCTTTTTCGATCTTCACACAATTGCTAACCGTAAATACTTAAAACACTATTGGAAACTAACATGCTTTATATTTCTCTCTCTCTCTCTCTCTCTCTCTCTCTCTCTCTCTCTCTCTCTCTCTCTATATATATATATATATATATATATATATATATATATATATATATATACGTTTACGCAAATACTGTATAATAAATCATGTCATTAAAGTACGTATATTAAATCTAACCAAAAGAGCCTTGAAATGGAAAAATGTGAGACTTTTCAAAAACAACCTACTTTATTAATAGTAACTGAAATATAAGTTAGAATATATGATTAAAACACAATTCTTTTTGCCCAGGCACGTAGCCAGGATTTCGTAATAGGGGGGGGGGGGTCCCCGATATGAAATACTGTGGTTATCCACACCAGAGTTCGATTATTCTAAACTATTTTACTGGTAACATATATTGGTTCGTTTAGTCAGGATTTCGTAATGGGGGGGAGTGTGATATGAAATATTGTGGTTATCACACAAGGGGCTTGATCACTATTTGTTAGAACAATAAAATGAGGACATGATAGTAAGTATTTTAGTAACAAACTATGAAGAAATGCCGAATAAAAGAATATTAAAAAGATTTTAAAAGATTTTACAATATCTACGTTCCTTCTTCTGTTCATCCAAATATAACAATTTTCCTTTCATTATGACCTCAACTATTTTTTAAAAAGTACGTATCCAATAATGTCTTGTAAAATATTTTACAATACTTGCGCTCCGTTCTCTATTGAATCAAATGTTAACGGAACTTTTTTCCACATAACTTTTTGTTTTTAATATCCGTCAAATACTGTCTGTTCCAAATGACAAGTTAAAGGAGCAGTTGAAAACCGTTTCTGAAATAACATGTTTAATACTACAAAGAAGCGATGATGAAAAATTATTTTTACTTTTAGCTTTTTATTTTTGACGCTGACTCTTCCTATTTCTCGTTTCTTTTTGTTTTATCCTTCCTTATTTTTTATTTCTGGTCTCGAAGGGGGGGGTCCGGGTCCCCCGAACTCACCCCTTGGCTACGTGCCTGTTTTGCCCGAGATTTTAGCGATTCCCGACTCGGAAATTTTCGGGCAGCTCCAGAAACTCTCAAATACGGACATTTTCCTATTTCATACTTTGTACGATACGGACACGGACACCGACCCAAAAATACCAACAGTCCGTACAAAATACGGACATATGGCAGCCCTACTGATACAGTATTCAATTACGTAATTGTTTTAACCCTTATATACTACCTTGGGATATTTTTAGGACCCCAGAGATATTTAATGTAGTATATTTCTTAAGTGAACGTGCGTATTTAAAATCTGTTTTTGTATTTTCTTTTCAGTGTATTTTTAATATATTGAACACAAAATATCGTTTGCTATTGTTTTGCTGTCATGTTATTGAGCAAATAAAAATGATTGTTTACCACTGAGGTCGCAAAAGGATCTCAAGGTAATCAGTGGTGCCCCACCCCCCTCATGTCCATGACGCACCCCCCTCAATTGTCTATCCTTAGGTGTTCTTCCATGAAAAAAAAATCTTTTCGATTAATTTGTACACACCCTCAAACATATTTATATAGATTTAACCCCCCCAAATATTTCAATGACGCAGTTTGCGTCATAACCCCCCTTTGTGGGCACCCCTGAGGTAATGCACATCTAAGTAATAAATTATTTCACTCTTTTATTTTTTCCTTCTTACCAAACGAGCCAAATTAGTACTTTATATAATGCTCAATATGGGACAGGAATTACTAATATATAGTTCGCGAGAATTTCTTCATTATTGTCACAACAAAGTACGTAAACTATGTAGTAAAAAAATGCTTTTTTGCCTTAAACTACATTAGTTGTGGCCTTGTCTCTTTCTTCCTCGGATTACAATTCGAAACAATAGATACCTTGAAACCTTTTTATATTTTTGAACAGCTTGTGAATAACAAGGATTATGCTGAGGAGAAAGTGTTGTCATCTTATAATTGGTATATACAAGTATACTGAAGTTCGTTTATCGTTCACATACCAATGGTGTCACTCTTTGAAACTATACTCTGGCCGAAAAGATACGCCTTCTATGGTCCATATATTATTTGATGGGAATAAAAGACATAGTTAAAAAAAACAGCAAATGGCTAAACTGTTATTTCTAGTAACAACTCTAAGAAGATGGCATGACTTAACTATTCTGAGTTGTAGTCGTGTCTGTTGTGATGAGGTCATCAAATATTTCTCTCCTAGTTTAGATGACGATGATGTCAGTAATGTCGATGGTGGTAGTCTGAGGTTGGAGTGCAATGCAATGAAGTATTGTTTTTTTTAAATGTATTCGTATAAAAGTTTGGTACGGAACATCAATAATTAGTACTTATTTTTACTTGAGGTCTCAAAAGGACCCCGCGGTACATCTTATGCTATATTTTTCACGGTAATACACAAGAGTTAACTCTCAACTAGAATTTATTCCATTTGTCTTCTTGAGTATTATGTTTATTAAATGTTACAAATCAACTTTACTCCCATTTCTACTTAGTAATGGGTCAAAATCTATCAAGGTAATTTGTGACAATGGACAACAGAATGCTCGATGAAACTGATAAGAAGGGTTATTATTTTATTGCATTATAAATTTTCAGAAAACACAAAATGAAAAAGTCCATTTGCGCACCAAAATGTTTTTAAAATGCCCTAAAATGTTTTCACAATATTGAGAGCGGTGATTATATTCAATGAGAAAAAGCAAAAAGGCTACTACTCACAGCAAAAAATATGTAGCAGAATTTTCTTCTATATGCAACAGGTAGCGCTTTCGGAAGATGCTACTTCCTTCATCAGCCTGTGGTAGACTTCAAAAAGGATAAAAAACATGAAGGGTTGTTAAAAAATGGTTAAAAGGTTAGGATATGTAAAAAACAAATATTCTGTCAAACATTAAAACACACGGGAATAGAAACTCACTGACATTGTACACTGCTGTTCACTGTTTTCTGTTCTTGCTTTCCAACTGGTGAAAGTATGTAGTGAAAAGATTACTCCAAATAACATTTATTTCTCCTTTATTCAGGTTAAGTGAGGGCCTTTGTTTCTGAATATAATATGATTCTTTAATTTATCGTTCCGTTGCTGGTTTTGCTTTTTCAATCAAACATGATTCCACGATATGATGGTTATAATCTCTAAGATGAGTTGCTAGACCGGATAACTGTTGCAGATTCCGCGATTTCGACGTACGAACGTGCTCAGTTATTCTAGTACGAATGTTCCTTTTTGTTTGACCTATATACACTTTATCACAGAAATAAATATTATTTGGAGTAATCTTTTCACTATATATTTTCACCATTTGAAAGCAAGAAGGGAAAACAGTGAACAGCAGTGTACAATGTCAGTGAGTTTCTATTCCCGTGTGTTTTCATATTTGACAGAATATTTTTTTACATATCCTAACCTTTTAACCATTTTTTAACCAATCTTCAATTTTTTATCCTTTTTGAAGTCTACAACAGGCTGATGAAAGAAGTAGCATCTTCCGAAAGCGTTACCTATTGCATGTAGAAGAAAATTCTGCTACATATTTTTTGCCCTAAAATATGTTTACAAATGCTCAAAACTTTTATATTGAGACTTAAAATAAGACATTTTTTTAAAATAATACTGCGTTTTTCTCTTCACAAATATCGCCTAGAAGAAATTTAATATTAAGATATATTCAGTATTCTTTTGTATAACTGCTTTCGTACGATGTTTAAAAGTAGAGTTAAAATATACAAGGAAAATAATGTGGACATTGTCGAATACAAATGCATGGCGATTTTAAGCAAACAAAGGGTTACACATTGAAATTGTCCCTTCTGTTTCGACAGTAACAACAGGAAATATTTGAAATCCAGATCACCTAGTGTCGGTTCCATTTCAACATGACGAAGTGAAAATTTTGTATACCTGAAAGAACATCTGCTATATATTACACGATAACTAGTATCTTTGTTTAGAACATATTTTACTTTTTGTGATACAATCTTCCATCGCTCCTCATTAACATTGCTTAATTAATGGATTGTGTTTTTCATCAAGTCAATTGTTGTTGGTAAGTGTTCTCCAGATTTTTGTGAAGAAGTAAGGATGCTAGGTTAAAAAAAAAATCAAATTAGATTTAAAAGCTTACCTTCAGGAGAGGTATGAATGGAATTTCTTGAAGTTGATAAGCTCATAGGGTGTGTAAAGAAAGTGTTCGCTAAAGAAAGGCTTTTAATTTGAGCTCGAATTAAAGTTTCGAATGTGACGGAAGAGTATATATTAGTCTCCACAGCACTAAATTTTTCACAGTCGTAACGACAGGTTTCTGTCCACATTCTCTACTTGGTTACAACTGAGCTGGCTGGTAGAGGAGTTCAGGATGTTCAAATTAAAAGCACCTACATGTGATAGTGCTTTAGCGAACCTTTTTCTGTACGTGTGACACCTATATATAAGACAAATTATATAAACCGTGGTAAGGCAAATTACACAAATCTAACCAAGTTCTCTTAATTTCTAATGAGCTGTTAGTAAAGATATATATATATATATATATATATATATATATATATATATATATATATATATATATATATATATATATATATATATATAGGATAAACCTATCGTAGGAAGGTTGAACATAAACACAACTGCTGTAGTAAAAGAAGCACAAACAATACAAAAGAAAGAATAGAAAAAAACAGAATACACTATATGTGTGAGCTACCTAACTTCGTGATAGCATTCCGTGAGCGTAAGTACCTAATTTCGTGATACGATAGTTTATTCACGTTACATTAATGGTCATCGTCTATATCACTGTCATTTGACATTGCACATGTGCTGCACAGGAAAATGGTTATGTCAGCTGAATTAAGATTCCGGCTGCTTTCATGAAATCACCGTAAACAGGAGCAGCACTGTATCCAGGGGCTACGATTCTTTCCCGAACCGTAGCGCTCGTTACAACTAGCGCTCAAGTCATCAATTTGCTTACGCTGACACTTGATCTTTTTAGCTGGAGCATCACGATACAATGTAATGACATTTGGCGTCAGATAAACATCATTGCGGTCTGATCAGGAAGATGAACTGTTGCCTTCGAGTCTTGTGAAGCTTTTCTGCTAGAAACAGTATTGTTTTTGTCAGGCAGGATTAAATTCGGTACACGGAGACTATCCATCGGTGATGTAGAACTATTGGTCTAACCGAGTGATTCATTCTCAGCGCATACAGACCTTGTTCCCTCCAGGGAGGAATCGAGACGTCTTGGGGCTGTTGTAGGTGCTTCACTGGATACTGTGTGAGGATTCGGAGGAAATATTCCCGTTTTAGTGAAACCAGATATGATATTATTTAGGAAAATTGCTTTATTGAAGGCAAAGTTGAAGAGAGAGTGAAACTCATAACGATCATTAGCCATCCTGGCACAAAATTTTATAAGAATATGATGCAATTTGATAAACGTCTCTTGCTTTACAGTTGCACTACTATTTTAAGGTTATACACAAAATGATAACCAGAGTATTTTTTAGAGCAAACGTCTGTAACAATAACTGCACAATGACATCGTACACAGACACAAAATATTTAGTCTTCGAAGACCACTTGACTGAGAACCGCTTTCAATCCTGTGCACAACTAACATCGTGAGTGACGTCCGCACGGTAACAGTTGCCACTGGAAAAAACTTTTCACCACTTGTCGGTATTCCTGACCTCTGTTGAGCACCGCTGTAACTCTATCTATAATGCATACCTTCCTCTGAGAAGAATAATTTGTCTCGTATCACGAAGTAAGGTATATCACGAAATTAGGTAGGTTTACCCAATATATATATTCTTAATTTATGATATAAACAACCCATCAGAAATTAAGAGAACTTTGTTAGAATGTTTCAATGCATCCTCCGTATAGACAGGACCTGGCACTGTCAGACTATTATTTGTTTCGGTCTCTGCAGAAATCCCTTTAATGTTAAGTTAGTATCAAAAGAGGTCTGTGAAAACCACGTGACACTTATTATTTTTTTTTTTTTACCAGAAACCACAGAAGTTTTATAGCGATTGGATTATGGTGTTCCCGAAAAAATGGTAGAATGTCGGCCAACAATATGGTGCATATATTGTTTCATAACGCTATTTTCAAATGCGAATTAATGTATTCTTAATTTTGAGCTTAAAAATTTCAATAGTTTATACACAAAGCTGATTCATCTTGTATGTTTGGAACTGCTAGAGGGAGGGACACCATGCCTTGAAAAAGGTAATAAAGGTAAAACTGCATCTATCACTATATAATACCATCGTAGCGGCCATCTTGAAATCCGCCATTTTCTAAGGCTAAGGTATACGGATGATTAAAAGAAGTGTGTGATGATGGACGAATCGGTGGAAGGAGAATGTGGGAGGAAACGGTAGTTCCAGGAGAAAACACAGACACGATGTTGTCCACCTCAAACTTACTTAGCCGAGGGTCGAACAAGCCAGTGAAGAAAATGTATATTCCGAGCATATGCATCTGTATAATTCAAGATATGTATGACGGATGTACGACAAGAGTGGAATAACATAAGAGTTCGCAATTAAAGTGGGACCTCAAAAGATGTAGTCCATACATTTTTGCAGTGTTGTGATGATGCGCATACAAAGAATATCTAAAAGTTAACACCTTAGAAAATGCTATTTGCTGGTACTTGAGACCAAGGCAGCACTGCAAGAGAAATTAGATACCTGGAGAGGAGTTTTGGAAAGCAAATGACTTAGAATTAGTAAAACCAAGACAGCAAATTTACGTGGACCATTCAGGAAAAATGTAATCAAATATATAAGAATAGGACAGGACAAACAAGCGGTGGTAATGACGAAGAAATTCAAATACTTAGGATCAATATCACAAGAAAATGCGGAGATAGAAGCCGTAAACAGCAGAATTAGCAGCAGTTGGAGAAACTGGAGGGAAGAAGCAGGAGTATTGTGTGCTTGTGGGGTCCAATACGCCTTAAAGGAAAAAAAAAAATACAAAACAGTACTGAGCCCTGCCATATTATACGGAACAGAATGTTGGACGAAGAGGAATAAGAGAAAGAAGCAGAATTTGCATGTTGCTGAGATGAAGACGCTGAGGGGGACGTGTAGAGTGACGCGGAAAGATGGAATTAAGAATGAAGTGATCCAAGGAACAGTAAAAGTTAAACCAGCAGCAGAAAAATGCAAGAAAGTAGACTTCGATGCTTTGGAGATGTAAGAAAAAGACCTTCGGAATATCTAGCTTACCGAGAGGATGCCATAGAAGTGAACGAGAAACGAGCGCGAGGTTGACCAAAGAAGAATTGGGGAGAGTATTTGAAGAACGATATGGTGCAATGTGGTGTTACAGTAGATATGGCACAAGATTGAAGTAAATGGAGGGCAGCGATTCGAAAGCGGATCCCAACTAACTACAAGAAAGGTTTATAATAAGAAGATGGAGAACAAACATATATATACAGCAAATACATGTATAATATGTTGCAGTAGAGTAAAAGCTATCAAATATTATTTAAACGACATAGCTTTTGAAGCTATAAGAATTCATTTTTTTCGATAATCTCAAAAACTACAGTTCAAATTTTCGTTTGAAACATTTCATTTTGTTCAGCTTAATGTGATCAATTGGTTACTGTATGTCACATTTTATACACAGTATTGTAAAATTCTGTCTTTCAAGGCAGAGCTAAAATGGTACACGTGAATTTTTGGACTTTTCGAATCACCCTTTTGTTATAAAAATTCCTCTTATGTACAGTAATGACATGAAATGCGAACGTGAAATAAAAGCAAGGATAGGAATGGCGAAAGAAGCCTTTAGGAAGAAGAAAAGTCTGTTTTGTGGGACCTTGAATAAAGAGTTGAGAAAAAGACTCATAAAATGCTTCGTGTGGAGTGTTGTACTGTATGGGGCGGAAACGTGGACATTACGTAAAGGTGACGAAAATCGACTGGAAGTCTTCGAAATGTGGGTGTGGAGAAGAATGGAAAGAATTAGTTGGGTCGAGCGCAAAACGAATGAGAGAGTGTTAGAAATGGTGGGTGAGAAAAGAACACTTTTAGACATTATTAGGAAGAGGAAGAGAAACTGGTTGGGACATTGCCTAAGAAGAGATTGTATCATGAGGGACGTCCTAGAGGGTATGGTGGCGGGAAAGAGAGGGAGGGGGCGAAGGAGACTACAATTAATGGATGATATTAAAACAGAAAGATCGTACGCGAAGACGAAAGGGTTATCGGAGGACCGTGGAGCATGGAAGCTTCTCAGCTGCGGCAAGTGACCTGCCAATAAAGGCAGAATACCTATGATGATGATGCTATGTACAGTAGTAGTACAGTTCAAATATAAGTTTCTCTTAGATATTTGATGAGTTTGTAGGAACTTACAGACCAAGTGAGAGGACGCAAGGCTCTTTGTGGTTAAGAAGTGTGTAGGTACCTCTCAGAGACCAGGCGTTCTGGAGAGTGGTAAGTTGTTTCCAGAGACTAGGCATCCTAGAGAGCGCTAAGTTACTTCCAGAGACCAGGCGTCCTAGAGAGGGGATAAAACTCAGAGACTAGGCGTCCTAGAGAGTGGTAAGTTGTTTCCAGAGACCAGGCGTCCTAGAGAGAGGGATAAAACTCAGAGACTAGGCGTCCTAGAGAGTGATAAGTTGTTTCCAGAGACCAGGCGTTCTAGAGATGGGGATAAAACTCAGAGACTAGGCGTCTTAGAGAGTGATAAGTTGTTTCCAGAGACCAGGTGTTCTAGAGAGGGGGATAAAACTCAAAGACTAGGCGTCCTAGAGAGTGCTAAGTTGTTTCCAGAGACCAGGCGTTCTAGAGAGGGAGATAAAACTCAGAGGCCAGGCGTCCTAGAGAGTGGTAAGTTGTTTCCAGAGATCAGGCGTCCTAGAGAGAGGGATAAAACTCAGAGACTATGCGTTATAGAGAGTGATAAGTTGTTTCCAGAGATCAGGCATTCTAGAGAGGGGATAAAACTCAGAGACCAGGCGTCTTAGAGAGTGGTAAGGTATTTCCAGAGACAAGGAGTCTTAGTGGTAGGGATAGGGAGCTCTCAAAGACTAGGCGTCCCATAAAGTAGAGGTGATGATGATCAATAGGTGAAGATTGATGTCTTTTGTGATATTGTCTCCTCTTATCCACAAATGTAATACTGACTAGATTAACCTTCGTTACTTAACGATCGTTGAGGATGGTTAACGACATCTTCGTAATTCGTCTAAAGTTGGTTTACAGCCAGCACGTGGTGTTAGGAACTGTAGTAGAACCTTGCAATATTATTAGGCCTAGACTTAAACAAATATTAAAGTTCCAGAGTATATCTAATACATTTGTGCTATATTTGGTTCACCACACTATACTGCTGTATTTGCTAGTGGCCCCGCATAGCGTAGTCGCTAACGCTCTCGCCTTCGGTGCAAGCGGTCCCGGGTTCGATTCCCGGTGGGGTCACTCGGTCGAAAATGTGTAACACGTTTTTTCAGGCCAGCCACCCTGAATGAGGTTTTCCTGGGTTTTCCTCATTCACACCAGGCAAATGCCGGGGTGGTACCTAACTTATAGGTCCCAGACCGCCTCCTTCCCTCCCCAATCCTTTCTTCCTTCCCTTTCCCCGGATTGTGTGCTCGCCGAGGGACGTCATCCCTCAAATCGTGACGGGCTAAATGGCCTTAGATGCCGAAAGCCCAGAAATATAAATCCTAAATCCTGCTGTATTTGCTAGTGACAGTGAGAAATGTGATGAGGGTGTACTTCAGTACCAATTTATTCTTAATATTTGACGTAATTATTGTGCAGCATGAATTTTTATTTTTACTAAAAGTTTGCTTATCCTGAAAAACTACTCATAAGGATTTATACTTATCCACATAATTTTGTTTACCTTTTTGAATTCTATTGATTATTGTACGGTATGCTTTATATTTGGACAGTTTTTCGAATTAAACGCTAAATTGTTTTTAAAAAATGAAATGAAATGAAATATTTCAGTTTAATGTTCCACGATTATGCCCTTTTAGAATAGAGGAGACAATCATTAAGGAAAGTGAATGATGCGGGAAAATTGATGGAATGAGAAAGTGGGAGGAAAGGGGATATCCTAAGAAAACCCACGGACACAATGCTGTGCACCACAAATTTATTGGGTCGGGGATCGAACCAGGGACCCCACGCACCAGAGATAAGCGCTCTACGACTGAGTCACCGTGCCCCCCCCCCCACTAATAATATTTGATGGTTCATTGATACATTTATAAAGCTCCTAACCAGATTCTATTTATTTTCTATCCCCCTTGTAAAACATCCAACTACGCGTTTCCCGTATTGTGAGCACCCTTGTATAATAGACATTCTTCTTTTGTTTATTGTTCAATGAATTCTCACTAGAAAGACTAGCAACACTGCTAAAGAAGATTAGGAATGAAGCCAATGCACGATTGTTTTATTTTGTTTGTGAATATAGAGTGTTAGTAAACAGTTGTTCACTTATTATTTCACATGCGTTTTATGTGATAAGAACATGAATGATTGATGTATTATTTGTATTCATATCTACAACAGCAGTTAAAAAAATCTTCCTTTATTTACCTATATGAACACACGTAAGAGAACTTAGAAATGTAGCCATAAAATCACCGTCCAGTTCCATTGTTTGTTCTGCATGATGGAAATTTAAGATACGCTGAAAGACCATATATTTCCTTTTAAGGAGAGTGCGTTATGATTAATAACTAATGTCTTTATACTGGCTCCAAAGAATTCCTGTCTAAATGTCTTCGCAGTGCATTATCACATTTAGTATTTAATCGATAAAGAGCCCATCTAATGTACTTTACTTGTTTAATGGCTTATTTTGTACGAAGTATGTTTGATTTTGTTTCGTGGCATTACGAGTAGACGAGATTAGACTCAGGAATTAGTACTTTGCTCCATTAGTGACTTGTTTACCAATTTCTAGGAATTGGTAAAAAGAGCAACATACACTCATTCCTTCTTTGAGAAGTATTGTTTCATAATTGACACTGAGTTGTTTCGCATATCCAATAAATTCGATATATAGCATAACTTCAATTATCCAAACTTCAGTCATCCGGATAACAAAAAATATCCGGTTCGATATCGAGAAATAAACAACAAATATAAGTGTCAAATGTACACCACGTGAAGAAGTTTGGTTTGTGCAGTAGCGTTATTTCAGGTTTTACTTGAACAAGACTCTCCAACATAAGTAGGATGTTATGTTTTTATTAGTATGTAATAGCATTATTGATTAATATACAAGGTGAACCTGAAAGATGTGCACAAACTCAGGGGAAGGGGGGGGGGGTCGTTACATCAAAAGAAGACAAAAAGTCATTTTGCATGTTGTCGAATTCCGTGGAGTGCACAAGTGACAGAAGTGCCAACCTGGAATCGAAACTCCAATCGTGATAATTGAAACGGAACTCCAGATGGAATATATCCTTGGGTCATTTAATTGATTACGGAAAACCGTTTCAAGCTATCTATTATCGTGTTTTTACTATATAACGATTAATGTTAAAACCTAAATTGATTCATTTTCGCCACTTTCGGTTTGAATAGAAAGTTAAAAGAGAGATGGTACCTATTATTAGAATGTTAAATCAATCCCCCGCACTAAAAAAAAAAGCTTCTGACTAGCTATTAAAGGTTTCACTCTATAATGGCGAACATTAAAATTGGAAATGGTTGATATCATCCTTTTCGGGTTTGAACAGAGGATTAGGACAGCAAATGGTGCCTATTTTCCTAGAATCTTAAATTGATTCCCAGAAATCGCTTCTCGCCTTCTCTTTTAGCTTTTCCGCTATATAAACCAATATTGAAACCGAAAGTTATAGTAAATTTCTATCACTTCCGGTTTTAGTAGAGAATTAAAAAATGGAGACGTAATGTATTCTTGGGATCTTGCTTAACCAATTGTGGAAAACCGATTCTCGTTATCTAGTACATTACCATTTCTTCTCTATAGTGATCAATGTTGAAGCCGGAATTGGTTGATATATACCCAATTCCGCTTTGAATATCGTCTCCATCTGTATAACGTTTAACCCTCTTCAGCTTGGTCTAAATTGATGGTGATCCACCAAGTAGTAGGTATATGTATATCTATATCTATCTATCTATTTCTATATATTCATATATTCATGTGAATTATGAATATATCTCCTATCACTATTCGAGTTTTCGTAAACCTAACTCCTTAAAATATATTCAATAGCATTGCCGCGTAGCATTGTCGCTAACAAATGATATCAGTGGAAACCTATCAAATTAAAGTATACGTTTAATTACTTGTTATTTTCGATTCTAAGTCGGTATTTCTCCTTTTTGAAGAGTTCTGAAGAAAATCGGAACTCATTTATATTTTAGAAATTGTAGCTGGACTTTCAAATGAAAAGTAAATAAGTTACATATTAGGCCTACGTTTTTATTAAACAAAGCAATTTTGGAGATTGTGTTTTAAATTTCACAATATAACATTTCTTTGATGATTTCCTCAATTTAATTATAAAGATTATTTATATGTATAACAGACACATCTCTTGGTAGCAAAAGATAATAAGAAAAGTAAAACACAAACACGACGTCTATGATGTAAATAGAGAAGAATTTTGAGAACACTAAAGATGACCCACGATCTCTTGTGTAGACAAACGTCTATGTACTCTTGCTATATATAATTGTAATCAATTTATTATTCAACGGGAACATATTCGAAATTGTTCAACATTTTGAATTCAAGAGATAGATCTTTTCTTTCTCTTAGTGTCCCATACACACATTCCCATATATCAATTTAATTCAACCATCTGCCAGCGGTAACGGTCCAGGATTTTTTCTGAGGGGCAAGCATTAATAGGCGTATTTTGGTCTCCTAGGAAAAATTGCTTTTCAAATTCTTGGGCCCCCTCTTTCCATTTTCTCTTACTCTTTATGGGCTCCCGGAGCCTGTGGGCCCTCCCGCAAGGCAAGGTCTGAGGGGCCGTTAGTTACGCCCCTGGGCCCGTTCCATACATGACAAATTAATTAAGGAGGACAATGTTAACAAATCTCAAAGCCATACGAATAAATATTATTTCTAGGGTCCCTAATAGTAGATTTTTTTTACTGAAATGGGCCCAAGGCTCTTTTCTTGTTTTATTTATCTTTTGTAAGCTGGTTTATGCACGTAATGTAGTGAACCTGTTTGATGCTTCATTTATAATTTGATGCCCATATTGTATTTGGAGTAAGAAAATTTTGTCTTAAAATTTGCCCCTTTCGAATTACGGGGAACTTTCCTGGGGGGCAGTTGCCCCTTGCCCCCCACAAGTTACGACCCTGGTTAGACGTAGCATGTCAGTGTGTAGTGAACTGAGCATGCTGATTGTATCAAATGGTCCATCTCTCTAATTTCCAAAGAAGGCAAATTTCCTAGGCCGTCTCATAGACCTAGAAGCTCACTAACAATTGCATTAGGGTCGTTGTACTGACCACACATCACTCAACTGAAGGTTATTTGGTAGGCTTAAAAATCCAGTAACAATCTCGTTCGGGTCAATTGCTGTCCATACATCGCTCAACTAAATCATACTGATAGGCCTAGAAGTTTAGGATCTCGTTGGGGTCAATGTGCATATCACACGCCGCTTAATTAAAAACCGTGTAGTAGATTTAGAAACCCAGAAACATTCGCGTTGGAGACGGTGGAGTGACTAATGCTCATCACTCAACTAAAACTAAACGCCGTTTGATAGACCACAGTTTGGAGCTGTAATTTCATGGAATTTTGCTATTATTATTGTTGATGAATGAATTGCAACATGATGACTTTAAGAAATCGATGCTGAAAGAGACTTTTAAATCAAAGAACCTACTAACGATGCCCTCACAGGGAGTTGAATTAGGGAGAAAGCGCATACAAAGCTAGGGCTCCACTTGGCTACAAAGAGATATTAATTTTCGTGTTGTTTCGTTAGAATTATTTTTCATTACGAATGTGTGAAACCTTTAAAATAATATGATAAATAAAATATCCGTTGACACACAGCTTCAATTCACTTATCCAACAATTTTAATAATTTAATAATATATATGGACAGCTTGGATGCCAAATGGTGTAAATCTAAAATGGAAATTTTTCAGGAGAGAATTCTGAAATTAAACATAATTTAAAAATTTATATTTCTTCTATGGTTGTAACCAAGATCAGAATGCTGAAGCTTATTTTCTAATGCTGATAGTGAATAGCATTTTCTTGATTCTATTTACATGATATGTTGAAGTTCAAACTTCTCTCCTGGAAAATTTCAATTTTGGTATTACAATATTTGGAATTCAATTGGTCCATATATAAATCTCTCTATGTAGAAAAACAAGGTGTTTACAGCACTCTCTCGCCCTTTAGCCAAATCGTGTGTAGGATTGTACTTCTGCTTGAGTAGCACGGTATGTCATACTGTCATGATGAAATGTTTTTAAACACGCTGAAAGAAAACTACTAGCTACCACCGGATGATTACATAACTTATCAGGTGTGGTGCATGTGTCCCAATATTACACTGCATGTTTGTTTCTGTTTTGTGATTTAAAACACTCTTCACTCCTTGACCTTCCGTTTGTTTGCACTTTAAGTTTGTGTACTCGCAAAAGAGGGAGAGAAGGAAAGAAAAGCTGAAAAAGAGCGGTGTTGCGAAGAATAGATTTACTACTTCTGAGCAAATATACTTAAGCTCGAGGAAGAATTATAAATTCCGCCGATGTACGAGCACCAACATTTCTAAACGAGAATTCTCTTCCCTAAGCGGACTTCGCAGCTCCACTCGAACACAGTAGTCTTGCTTGTATAGGACACTTTTCATTAACAACGTAAGTTACATTTCAGGACCTCTTGTTCAGAGTATTGGGTAAAAACCACCCTCTTACGGTATTACTGCAGGCAACCACTTGCCTCAACCCGCTGAAATTGTAATTGTTCATACGCCATGAATCATACTTTCATACGTCAACAGGATAACGGAAAACTGCCAGTAAATGCAAACTATCTGAAGTACACAAGATATCCCTAAGAAAATACATTGAAAAACACATTTAAAATATATACTAAAAATAGGCACTGTTATACACTAAAAAATATGCACTGATGTAGGGAAGTATAACATTAAGGAATATGGTACATTTATCTTTACAATATTAAAACCAGTGTACATACGATTTGAAGGAAAAGCTGGATGCTGAAATATTTTACTCTAACATACCATGTTCATGCCCTTTAGACTAAAAAGAAGACTGACGATTAATGAAAGTGAGTGATTGTGAAATTAATTATTTTGTGCTCTCTCGCCCGAAATTCAATCCGTGACCACGTACACCAAATATAAGCACACTAGCTACTAGACAAAGAAAGTGGGTCCCACTTGAAGATCTCTGGATTGTATGGCATGATATTTTCTCAAGTAATATTTAAACCGAAATTTGTGGATTTTTACCACTTCCGGTTTTAGTAGAGAGATTAGAGTGAAGATGCAATAAGCTTAATTTGTTCCAGAGAAACCTCTTCTCGCTATCTGTTACGGGTTTTACTCTACCCCGATCAACGTTAAAACCAAAAGTTGTTGATTTCTGCCCTTCCGAGGTTTAATAGAGGGTTAAGAAAGAATATGATATAACCTCCAAGAACATTAAATTGATTCTAAAAAGTAACTTCTATCTATTTCTTATCGTCTTTCGTCTATGTAGAGCAATATTGGAACCAAAAGTTTGTAGTGGAATTTTATCACTTCGGCTTTTAGTATAGAGATAAGGATGGAGATGAAATACGTATATATATCTTTGGCACGCTTAATCGATTGAATGAAACCTCTATCTATTATCAGTTTCGCTGTATAGTGATCAATGTAAAATCCACAATTTTTTTATTTGTAGTATTTTCAATATGAACAGCACTTCCACCAACGAATTCGATTTCCTAATTTTTAATCCTTCATATCCTGACCAAAATTGATTATGATCCATCAAACAGTCCTTCAGTTTTGTTTACTCACGATTGGTCGGTTGGGTACACGAACAAAGTAAATATATCTTTTAAAAAGTTTTGGTATACGTAATTCTTTAATGATTGAGTATCAATAAAATTCCTGAGCCTTCGTATGAAATATTAAACAAAACATAGGACCAACATCTGAGTTTTATGACTGATTAATCTCTATGAATAAACACGTATTCTTACAATGCTAAATGGTTAATATTCGCGTCTTTCGGTATGAGAGATATATATTCGATTCCCGCTAGGAAATCGTGCGGATTAAATTCCACAAGAAGCTTCTGGATCTGTTTAATATAGCCTCGATTCTGAAAAGGAACATTAAACTCAGAACAAACCAAGTCTATGAATAAACAAGTTAAAATGAATTTTCTGTATTTTATGTGAAGGAAACGAAAAACACATACTTAATATTCTTTTTCTTATTTCTAGACCATAGGTTTTAAGAATTTGTTGAAGAGTCGCTGCTGAAATATTGTTATTTCTGTTGACATATTTCTCTTTTACCTTTCATGCCCAGTTTCTTTGTAACATTTCTTAAGATGTTTACCTCACTCAATATACAATGTAGATATTGTTGAGTGTATCACCCACGCTAATTAGATGCTCGTCGTGCTAGGTTTGGCTATTGTAGTGACTATAAAGTTCCATATATTCAATACAGATGATAGCTATATCTTATAATACGTATCGGAAACAAATTTAGCTTTACAAGTCTTCATGGTTACAAGTCTTATGTGTAGTTTGGGGTTCGCTCTTTTGCAGAAGTAGTAATATTTATGATTAACTTGGTTATACGAGAAAGCCGGACTTAAAGATCCAGGGACCTTATGCAGTTAACAGTAAGTAACCTTATATCTTACTATTCGTAGATGATCAGAAGTGCCTTTCAGATAATTTTTTTTCGAGCCAATGACAAATGCTCATAATTATGCAAAGCAAAATAACATGCTTATAGGCAACCATATATACTTTATTGAAATTGTGGTTGCATACTCGGGTAGGGGTTACTACAGGGTTTAGGAACACTTCTAGAGCACTTTATTAATACTTTTTGTTCTTTGTAGCATTTTAAGAACATTTGTAATATATGAAGTGAATTTCATTCCACACTACGAAACTGCTGCAGAGTTCTAAACTATAGGAATGCAATCATGGCCGCCTATAGGGGGAATAGGAGGGGGAAATTATTCTCTTCATGTATTTTCGAAAGCGGTTTTATCTTCAAAATACTTGTCAAAACGTTGGATTTGTTTACTCACATTTTATAGTATTTAATGCAATAATCAGTATGCGGTATGTGCATCCAAATCGAAAGTTCATAATTTCGTGCATCATTTCAATGAATACAGATTTTACAAGTCAATTATGGACGTAAAGTTTTAACCATATATTAATATTTGAAAAGAGAGATACCCCATTTACATGCCCTGCATTTACTTCACTAGGAAGATATAATTTATAATGAACATTAAAAAAATGTTGAATAATAATACAGTATGTCGAAAGATAGAAAGCATAAAAACATAAATAACATTAAGAAAAACAGAAAATTAAAAAAAAATCAATGTATAAAGTGTGTGTAAGCAGAATGCGAACTAGGCGATTTTTCCACCAAGGGGGATAAAGTAAAAAAAAAAAACTCTTTAAACAAACTTGCTATAATCGTGCCAACAATGCTGACAACAACGATTAAACTTAACACATTTGGTTTAGGTTTGGGGGAAAGTACACCAGTACTATACGATTTTAATCCTAACCTACAGTAACAGATCTTAGTAAAATTTCTTTTTTGAAAAACACACACATGCATCTTCCAACACACACCAACCCTAACTTAACCTAACCAAATTACTTTTTACAATGAATTTTCTATTAACAATTCTCAAACGGATTTATGTTTAGCACATTGAATTGAAGAATTTGAATGATATAAGAAATGTAAATGAGGGTAGAAGGGGAAAATAGTATCCCCCCAGGGAATTTTTTCTGTCTTCCAGCCAGGGATAAAAGCTTTCCAGAGGGGGATATTTCCCCTGCATCCCTGGCCGTAATTCGCACCATGCATGTAAGTGTTTACCGTGTTTTGTAAAGATTTCACTGCAAAAAGAAAACAAGAACTACTTTAAGTTATGTCGTTTCTATAGCCATCGATGTGTATTTAACATACTTTTGAAGATTGCTAGATGGATATTATGGTGCGATGTACGCCTTACTTTAATCTCAAACTACGCTTTGTTACAGAAAGTAAATTTTTAAAGACTGATCATTAAAGGAAGAAAATTCTTAGACTTCTTGGAACCTAACCAAATTCCATTTCTTAAGAAAACTGAAGAACATTCTTTGCCCATTATATGTAAAAATTACTATCATTACCTTGAACATTTTTTTTCTATGCGAAAGAAAGAAAAGTGTTTTGATTTGACCCGCTCAGTGTGGCCTCTGTTGTGAGTGTGTGTTTTCATTATGGATTTGACCTGGTTTTCTAAAGGCATTAGGTCAACTACGTTCCTTGTTCTCTTCTATTCTTTCAGAGGTCATTGTCGTTCCTAATTTGCAAACAGCGAGGGTAAGCGAAGCAAGTGTTGTCCGGCAACAGAAACCCCCCGCAACTGATTACTTTATCGCGTTCAATCACGCACGCAAAATTCACATCGTAACAAGAGTCAAAACTCAATAATATGTTGGTTTAAAAAAGAAAGAAAGAAAGAAAGAAAAAAATAAGAAGTAAACTAGATATACGCTGTATAGGAAGTTCTATGCAGAGTGGGCGGAAATTTCAGTGCTATACCTAAGTTTTAACATTGGAGGACTAAGATTATAACAATTCTTTTTGCGACTTTTTCTAGTTATTCTTTGAAATTAAAGATAGCAATCTGACACGAAACTTTAGTTGTAACTTATTTAAGGATGTAATCAGTAGGATTATTTCTGGATTTGCTTTGTGAGGGAGGGAAAGGGGGAGGAGGACTATCCACCGATTCAAATAGTTTTAAGTTTTCCATTATTTCAAAAGTATATTTATTGACTATTATCTAAAGAATATACTTGTAAAGAATATACTTGTACTATATATATAAAGTTTTTTATTTATATCAACTAATAAATGTTCCGGAAGTCTAAATCAATACTCACATGTGAACTCCCTCGTGACAATGTGGGTTAGCGTATGCGAGGTCCCTCGATTCAGTTCCTGTTCGGAGCCCATGTAGTTTGCTGGATCTCATGTTAACCTATAGGTCCTTGTCTTATATAGCCTAAGTGCGGAAAAAGACGTTATAGACGCACGCCAGTATCCCTTAGTTTGTTTGCGATCTCCTTGGAGTTTTCTTTTCTGGCGTTTACCAATTAGCATTGAAACAAGATTAATATGAATTAGGAGTGTCCATAAATGTGGTCATGATGTAATGTGCGTCATTCAAACCTTTGAAGAGTAAAAAATTTAAACAATACAAACTGTGTGTTTAAAATGTATAAATTATAGAAGATTCATATGTTTTAGTCAATGACGTAACCTGAAAGGGATTAAAGGTCAAAGCCATTGAGAACGTTTACGATTATGTAGATGTTATTTTTGTTGAGAATATTTCAGGACGGTTGCGTCGTGGATCTTGGGGCAGGTAATTAGGAAGAATAATACAGCAGGGGAGGGAAAATAGTTTTGGGGCTTCAACTTGAGTTCACTTCCATTTATACGTACATAATAACAAATAACTAAAAGTTAGGGAGGGGCTGAGCTAGTGGTACCTACAGGATAGTGTTAGGGTGTAGGTTACGCTCATGAGATTATTGGAGGGGAACAATTTTTCATTGAAAATGGTATAATCAAAAGGAAAACTGGTTAATTTGGAGCGGGGAGAAAGAAAGGTATATTTTGTAAGCCAGAATAGTAAATTTGGGGATCAGAATATTATGAATGTGTAATGTAAATTTGGAGGAAGAATGATAAATTTGAGGAATAGATTGGTAATTTTGGGGGGAGGTGAACCCCTGAAGGGAATCGGCACTTCTGATTTGTTCCCCTTGTCCATTCTTAGCTATGGACTCTCCTTGGACGCGATGAACAGTCCTGTATTAATTCTTCGTATTTGAGGAATTGCAAGTTCTAATTCTCTGGTCAACTATAATGAACGGGATTATCTAGAACTTTTTTTCTGAAACTTTTATTTTGAAGCCTTGATGGTATTGCCTATCCACTTTGCCAATGAATTAATCATCAGCGTGCTTTATACATACGTAATATGAATTGCAAAATATATTATAATCCCTCTCTGCTATACAAATACACAACGCACTTGACTCACGGAGTGTTGATCTCAAACACCATGTATCAGAGATAAACATTCTACCAGTATGTACGAGAAAGCAGATTAGTTAGTATTATCTGGACACTTATCCAGGCATTATCGGCAGCAACGCTAGTATTGGCTCATCTCTCTTGTTAGAGATTAACAGGCAATACGGAAGCAATACAGATAGTTATCAAATATGTATACAGATAGTTAATGAAAACACCTGGAATTAAAAACATTGTCAGATGTCTGGGTTGGCAACTGAAAGGCAGCGACTGCAGCGTCGGGCTAATGGTAGTGATAGGTTAAGGTAAACTCCATTCTTCGTGAGGAACAGTATAACGGCAGTGTGTAGTGAAGTCACCAGACGATAATAGTGTAAAATGAGCGACTTTTCTGATCTCCAAAGAGGGCAAATTGTTGGCGCAAGTTATACGGTGCAAGCTTGACGAAAGTGACAACTATGTTGGGTGTGTTGCGAAGGACACTATCCAAGATGTTGATGGCCTAAAGAGCTTGTGGCTAAAGCACGTCGACAAAGAAGTTTAATGATCTGGTCAGAAGAGAACCCCACTGACAGGCCTAGTCAAATTAACTAGTAAGTGTTATTCAAAACCGTCTTGTTATTGTGGTACAAGTGACGGAAAAAACTGAAAAAGCATCTCCGACAATCATAGGCAGATACGAGTTACATGACAGGGTGGTAAGGGACTATAGCGCTTTAGCACAACCAGAATGGTGGCTAGTAAGTGCAACATGGACAGTTGATGAATGAAAACATGAATGGGACCTGTTTTTCGGAGACTAATTGCATAGAAGAAATCTGCTTCTTACTATCGTATTACAATTTCTTCAATATGGTGATCATGATTTAGGATTTTAGATTTCTGAGCTTTCGGCATCTATGGCCATGTTAGCCCTTCACGATTGATGGGTGACGCTCTTTGGCGAGCAAACTATCCGGTGAAAGGGAAAGAAAAAAGGATTAGGGAAGGAAGGAAGCGGCCTGGAATCTATATATTAGGAACCACCTCCGCATTTGCCTGGCGTGAATGATGAAAACCCAGGAAAACCTCGTTCAGTATGGCTGTCCTGAAAAAGCTTTTTACACTTTTTCGTCCTAGTGCCCCCCACCGGGAATCGAACCGGTTACTGCTCGCACCGAAGGCGAGAGCGTTAGGGAATATGGTGATCAGTGTTGAAACCGGATATAGTAAATGTCTATCATTTTCAGTTTGGATAGAGGGATAACGATAAAAATAATCCCAACTTTTTTGGGGGACAATGACTGCATATCAAAAAGCCATTCATATCGTTTTTGTTCTATGGAGTTCAATACTAAAACCGGAAATAGTAGTAAATTTCTAGGTTACTACGGTTTTAGAAGAGAGAGAAGAATAGAGAGGGAACCTAATTTTGGCACGCTAAATCGATTCCAAAAAAAGGATTCTCGCTATCTAATACCGTTTTTTCACACTGATTCCTATCAACAGATAGACAGACGACGAACTAACATAGCGTCATATAAGACTTGCCATGTAGTCTTTACAGCATATACAGCATAATTTGGAAGTGTAGAAAACCATAAGTTCAGATTCAGTAAGTACATACTGTTGCAAAGAAAAAAAAAAGTAGTGTAGGGAATAAGAGATGTTAGCGTGCTCGGCCCGTTATGACAAACCTTGTATTCGATTCATCGTGTTTATTGATCTTTCGGGCAATAACCAGAAAAGATTAACCGAGACTTTTTAAATTTTAAAACTACTGTGAACCTTTCTTCATATTTTAGTTTTTTTTTTTAACGATTCGTTTATTTCATGTGTGATGAAACTAGCGAGATTCGCGTTGGGGGCAAAGAATTCGTTCTATATGGATTTTACCACATGAAGATTACTGTTAGAATGTTATAGGTGTTTTTAATGATCCATTTACCTTGTGCGTAAAGAAACTAGTGAGATTCGCAATTGCGGGAAAAATGTCATCCTTCATGAATTCTTAACATTCCTTAAATGGAGTGTTTTGTTCGAGAATCTGCATAGCACTCTATGAAAATTTGGCAACACCATACAAATAAAACTCCAGAAGACGGACACTGTGATAGAAAAAAATCCATTTCTGAATATAAATTCCCTTTAACTATTTTTTCGAGGGAGAAAACTATTTTTTGTTTCCCCGAAGATACCTGGGAATGCAGATGTGCGGTTAATGTAGGTAGCCCAAGAGATTCGGCAGTGGGTGACCAATCATAAATAAGTTCGATGATGTTCTGGAAAAAGTCGGGCAAGACTGGCATGTAAGCAGTAACGTTATTACGAATGACCTAAACATCTATCATCATATAGTGAAACTGTTAAAACCATTTGGAGAAAGTTACTACAACTCGACGTTTGTGTGCCACATGATCTGGCTCAAATTCATTTGCTCGATTGAATTGCTGTCTGCAAATATCTACTAAAATGTTATGAATTAGAGCTATTTCTGAAGCAGTTTATCACCAATGATAAAACGTGGGTAACCTAAAGTGGGTAACCTAAGCCAGGAGAAGATATACAGTCTGTGGTAAAGCCCAGAAAGGTTATGCTGTGCATTTGGTGGGATTGGATGGGCATGATGTATCATGGGCTGCTGCCACTAGGCAGAACAATAGACTTTCACATGTACTGTCGTCAATCAGCGCGAGTACACGTAACAAGTCAAAAGAAACCTTCGGAACTGGTGAACAGAAAAGGTGTATACCATGTTGACAACGCCAGGCTACATATGTCTTTAACAACCTGCAGAAATTGGTAAAACTTGGCTGGAAGGTTTTTAATACATCCACATATAACTTGGACCTGGTACTGTCTGACTATTATTTGTTTCGGTCTCTGCAAAACTTCCTGAAGGGTGTTAAATTAGTTTCAAAAGACGCCTGTAATAAGCACGTGTCAATTTTTTTAAAAACCAAAAACCATGTAAGTTCTATAGCGTCTGGATTATGATATTGCCAGGCAATGGAAGAAGGTCAACAAACAAAATGGTCCATATGTGGTTTCTTAATGTTATTTCCAAATCATAATAAGTGGATTTTCAACTTTGACGTTCAAAGGTTCAATACTTTCCAGACAACCTAATATATTTCCACTTGAATTAAAATGTCTATCCTGTGTTTATACCTACGTAAAAATAACTTAATGGTGTTTTCTAAAGCAAGTAGGCAATCGAATTCTGCACTATCGATTCCAGCTATTACTGACACATGTACAGATTGAACTGACAGTAAATGGGTGGCGACTTACTTATAAATGACGCGATTCTCTTACAGTCTGACGCCTCTTGAACAATAGTAGCATGCAAGAACAATAGTGGGGAAAGAAAGAGGGAATATAGAGTTCAGAACACGTGTGAACTCGCTTGTACTTACATGTTTCAAAAAGATAGAAATGAAAGTACGTAAACAAGAAATGCAATGGTTCATGACGCAGTATCATGACCTGGTTTGGTTTCCTTTCATAGCAATTGCCAGAGATCACACATAACATGCTAAGTCACGTGTACTTGACAAACTTTGCACTATGAAGATGGATGCAAGTAAAGTATATAAATCAATTTTTGCGTACGATGACACATTCAAATTGTGTATCACGCAGATTATTGACGATTATTAAATGTTAGATATTTGCATTTGCCTGAACGAGGAAAACCTCATTCAATATGGCTGGCATCAAAAAGCTTTTACAATTTTTCGACCGAATGTCCCCACTGGGAATCGAACTCGGGACCGCTCGCATCAAAGGACGAGAGCAAATACACAATTAAAGACTAAAATATTGCTACTAAATTATTTTGAGATGCTTAAACTTTGAGTTGTTGTAGCAACGTTCAACATAGTTCAAATGTAGTTATTTTTCTTTAACTTTGGCTTATTTAATAAGTGCTTTTTCTTTTTTCTATTTTAAATATACAAACTTCATTTTGTGTTTGCTCAGTGGTAGAGTGCTCAGCTTTAGTGCAAGGAGTTTATGGTTTGACCACAGAAAGTTTAAGTTTGCAATCCACAACATTGTTTCCTTCGGTTTTTTCGGGGATTTCCCATTTCCTCCCACTTCTGGCTCCTTCAATTCTTTCATTGACATTCGTTTTCGTTGATCATCCATCCTACTTTATCCTAAAGAATAAAACCGAGCAATATTAAGGTAGAAATTTCAATTCATCCGCCAACCCTTTTTTCTGTGCTTATGTGCAGTGTACTACTTCAGGCATTTTCCTTCCGACCGAAACATTTTTCCTTCAAAATAATAAAACAAAACGGTGACCTTAAAAGTAATTAATTTAAGAAAATACAACCAGAAAGTTTAACTGACTTTTGAAAGTAACGTTGAAATAGTTCACCAAATAACATGCAATGAAACATAACATGTGCAATAAACACAAATAACCGAAGTTCTATGACGTCAAGGTTAAACATCTCAATGCAAGTAAGTCTGCTTGTTCTTTTTTTATTATTTATTTATTTATTTGTACTTCAACAACAACACAACTGTGGTTGCGAAATTCAACGCAATAGCGCAACACCAGCTAGTACCACTCACCAAACTAATTTCCTGTTTTAAAGCTTAGAAAGATTCATTATCACAGCAGTACTAGCAAAAAGATTGTTAAAAAAATCAATATGTAGTAACAATAATAATAATTTCCCGGGACACCTTACAAACTTTACAATGAGGATTAATGCATATTTTCTTACTTTTTTGACTTCTTTTCTCTTTCTCTTTTTGTTAATGTCATACATACGACTTCCTTTTTATTTTCTTGTGGGCATTTGAGTCCCAATTAATGTCTTGCATTTTCGATTCAAAGCGTTTGGGTTCTTTTCAAAAGCCACTCTCAGTGTAACACGTAGTATGTATACAATAGAAGTATTGTAGTCAACTGTCGGATGCAGAAGAGAAGGTTAAGGTCAACCTAAGAAGGTCAATATGTTACTCCGCATGGAACGGAAGCTGTGCATACAGTTCTATTCATGTGCAATCTCTTTAGAAAATAAATTGGATTTTTTTTTGCAAAATTGTGATCTGATTTTATTAAGAAAGAAGCGTAATGTAATGTGGGTATAAATAAGTAAATGGGAAAGACAAATTTTGAAATGTTGGTTTCTTCGTAACTATCGACGAGGCTTCAAGTTCACAATTACATCGTTGACAATATTTTATACGACATCACCATCCAACATCTCCAGTTGTCTCTGGATTATTTGAATACAACTGTCTCTTGACTAGTTTTTATTTCGGGTTAGCGTTCCTTTCAGTAGTGAGGCTATATGAGACATGGAACTAGATTTTAACACCGGATCCTTACCACATGAGCTCCCGCTGGAAATCGAACCCGGGTCTCCAACGTCAAAGGCGTCCCTTGACTAGAAAAAGAAATTCTACATCTCCAACTTCTGAATATCCCATAGTCATTTTTGAACAACCTATATCATTTTGCCCATCTCTCTGTCTCCTTTCGGACACTTGCGACCTTTCTGACTATCATCAGATCACTCTTTGGATACTGTTGACCCAGGCCCGTAGTTAGGGGTGGCCAAAGGGCCGAGTCATCCTGCAACCACCACTAGCTACCTAAAATTTCAGTTGTTTGTTGATATGTATGTATGTATGAATGTAAAGTGAACTGAAGTCAGCGTCCCTAAAAGTAAATAAGCCTTTCTCTTAATTTTCTGGCTATGGCCCTCTCTGACCTCCTCTCGGACTTAATCATTCTACTTCTTGCTTTTTCAGTCCCTCGTCTTAATATTGCTGTAAAAACAAAGAAGGTCATTTCAAGGTAAATACGTTATACTTTACGGAGAGGTCTCATCCTCCAAGATTGCATTTTCTGCCAGCTACCTGCAGGTTGTATGCCTTCTTATTTAAACAGCTATATAAATTAAAAGTTAATCGATCCCCTGAGTGATATTTGGATTTAATGTCTTTAAGTAAAATGTTTCGTGTAGTAGCGTATCTGTTAAGTGAATGTGATTGCACGTAAATCTCTCTTACTAACTTTTCTAGTGATGAACTGGCACCCTCCTTCTATTAAAACCAGGACACGGTTGCTCCACGAATTTGGACGAATTTGGAGTCTACTGCCCTAAATACTGCCAGCAAGACGTAATGTAAGACTCAGCTTGTCTTATACGGATTGTAGCTAGTCACTCCCTAAAACTCGCCTGAAACACACTGAGGCTTCGAGATCCTCAATTATTGCATGGCGGAAGAATGAATATTCTTTCTGGTCGTAAATATGGAAGTTTACAGCCCTCAATGTCCAAATCCGAAATCTTGATGTTAGCTATAAATTGTCAGTTAGAGCGAAAGAATAATGTGTATCAGCATTTTGTAGTAGGAGGTATTAAATATTGTGTATAAAGTGATCCATATGCAATTTATACATTTGCTGTTTGACCAGCTGTGACGAGTACAATAAGCATACAGAATATAAATGAGGTTTTTATTATTCTTTCGTATTGAATGATCCAAAACAATTTGAAATGAATTGTGTCTGAAACTCGTTGAAATTTTGATTTACGATTTATACATTATTGATTAAAAGTTGCTTCCACCACAATATTGATAACACAGATAACAAATAACAATAATAATAATAAAATAAAATAAAATAAAATAAAATAAAATAAAAATAAAAGCTCTGGGAAGTGTACCCCAGGATATAGATTCGATGTATTTTGTTACACAGAATCCAAATTTCGAAACCCCAGGACGAATGACCGTGTCAATTTTGTTTTATGGGCGAAAACCGTATGTGTTGTCTTACGTGACAAAATTCGCTTAAGTATTTCGCCCATAAAATAAAATTGAGACGGTTGATCGTCTTGGGATTTCGAAATTTGGATTCTGTGAACAATAATAATCGAATCCATATCCTGGAATTCACTGCACAGAACTTTGTTTTTTTGTATGGCTGTGTTACGTATATTTTCCCTATCTAAAATCGTTAAAGTTTTCCGCCCATTAAAAGAAACTTGACATGGTCGATTGTCCTGGGGTTTCGAAATTTGGATTCTGCGTAACAAAATACATCGAATCCATACCCTGGGGTCCAGTGCAATTGTGTGTGTGTGTGTGTGTGGCTGTGTAATCCTTCTGTACCTCTCTGATCTCATTAACCTCCTCACCGACCTCTCTGTTCTCTTTTTGCACATTTATCGTCTTTCTCTGAAAATAGGTTTGGTTGTATCATTGATAGCAATTAAAATGACCACATCGTGCAATCATGATTCCAACAATCTCTCTTCTTGTATTTAATTAAACGAATTAGAATATCTTCTATAAAGATTTTTACAAGTTGAACGTGTCTCTGTTAGGAATATATACGTCACTGTTTAGAATATCTACTTCAGTTTTGGGCATATCTACGTCAGTGTTAGGAATATATAAATCACTATTAGGAATATATAAATCACTGTTAGTAATATATACGTCACTGTTAGAAATATATACACCACTGTTTGGAATATCTACTTTAGTGTTGGGCATATCTACGTCAGTGTTAGGAATATATAAATCAAGGTGCAAAATTTCAAAGTCAAACCCACTCGCCAATCCAAAAATGATGGTCGCCAGTACCTCTCACGTACAAATTATGAGAGAGAGAGACTCCCTTCCCCAAGGCATTTGGTTTGACAAATAAAGAGATTACATCAGGGCATAAAATTTCAAAACTAAACAATTAGATTCAGTATAATCAATTTTGAATTGGAGAATTCTTATTCATGTTAAAAACTATCTTACCTTAAGACTTAAAGTTTGTGTAACGCTCTCTCTCTGCACTGAAGTACCACTTGTCGATTGCAGTTTTCGGATCAAAGTCCTTAGGTCCTTAAGGAAAGGATGGGCAAATTATAACGTTGTGAAGATGTCACATTCCGTATTTTTTTCATTCGGTGACAATTGTTTTCGCGCGAAACAGAAACTGCGCAGCAATTTGAGTTTATGCAGAAATTATTCCTGCTGAGCGCTGGTCGCCAACTCTAAATTTCTAGTCGACAGTGGCGTCCTGGCGATCTGAAATTTTGCGCTCTGACATAAATCACTGTTAGGAATATAGACGTCACTGTTAAGAATATATATACATCACTATTTGGAATATCTACTCCAGTGTTGGGCATATCTACTTCAGTGTTAGGAATATATAAATCACTGTTAGGAATATGTACAGTACATCGTTGTTAGGAGTGTGAGTGTCATCGTTAGAAGAGAACGAAGAACTAGATATACAATTTACTACTTAACACTGGATTGGTATTAGACATACAGTTCGTAAATACGTAAACAATCAACAGCAGTAAAATAAAAAAGGCTTTCAATTATCATTGACAATGAAGGACATACCTTTCACGGCTATAAAAATTCACTTTTTTGTTGCTTTTCTCGAAAACTCCACAACGAGCACGGTGTCTCAGTAGTTGAGCGTTTACCTCTGGTGAGTGGGATCCCTGGGTCAATCACCACCCAACGTCGTGCCTGTGAGTCTTCTCAGGACATTCCCGTTTCCTCCTATATCCTCATTCCACCAATTCTTTTATTATCGTCCATTTGTCTTAAATCACCCGTCTCTCTTAGCCTAAAAGGCATAATCTTGGGACATTAAACTAAAAGATTTCATTTCATTTTTCATTTTGGAAACTGGACATAACTTGCTATCCTGAAAGAGATGTCATTTTGTTTAGCCTGATTTTATCTAGTGAGTCATATATTGTACGTCTCATTTTGATTCAATATGAAATTTAAGCAAAATATCAAGTTTAAGCGTTACACTTCTACACATACTCTTATAAAAATATTTCAAAACTGGAATGTTTTATTACAATAATAGTAATACAACAGAACGATAATAATAATAATAATAATAATAATAATAATAATAATAATAATAATAATAATAATAATAATAATAAGAAGAAGAAGAAGAAGAAGAAGAAAATTGTTATATCAATTTCATGAAACCATAAACTATAACAATATTTCATTAATTTTTTAATACAGGCCTAAAATTATAAAAATTAAAATTATACCACGCATCACAATAGTTGTACAATGCACCAAATTAGTAAAACTCTGACAATGAACGTAGTCAATGCGTTTAAAACGTTACTTAAACTAAATGACATTAAATACCCTTTATGAAATTAAAAAACGATTATCCCCTTTAGGCCAAGGGTGAAGGATGATTAAGGCAAGTGATTTATGGTGGAAGAATTGATGGAATGAGATGTGGGAGGAAACAGGAGCACCCGAGGAAACCACAGACATAATGTTGTCCACGTGAAACTTACTTGGCCGGGGATGGGACCAAGGACCCCAGAGGTGAGCGCACTAAGTATAAAATAAATAAAACACGGGTTGAATACAAAAAGTGTAATAATCTTAGATATCTCCCTGAAATATTATGTGGAATGTATAGTAATCAACAAGTTAGTGTCAATAGCCACTCAGTAACAACTCCTGCATTTTTTTAAACAGTTTGCTCCATTGTTAATAACATCTGTTATGGCTTGAAAGTATACAACACTTACTTAGTTTCATTCTTCATGCTTTTCTAAAGAGACATTGAGACCTTAATTTTGAGTTCGTGTAAAGGAAGAGGAAAGGTTAAGAATATATAACAATGCATTGAATAGGCCTATTCTGTTGAAGAACTTATACCCAGACTTCAGAGTTATAAATCTAATAGCCTACACACACTTTCTCTTTTGTATGGTACATGCTCCTGTGACATTAATCTCCACCACAGAGTGTTTAAGTTATTCTCGTAGTTCTCGCAAAATGCTCATCAATCACACGACGAAAGTAGTTTTCCAACTTTACAATGTAAGACAGTTTTCGCCATGAAAAAAGGAAAAACATGTTAAAAGAAAAAAGCAGAAGCAGTTGTGGATTTATTTTTTCACGAATGAGTGTCCTTGATATATATATATATATATATATATATATATATATATATATATATATATATATATATATATATATATATATATATATATATATATATATATATATATACAGGGTGAGCCATTTTAATCCATCCACGGAAATATCTGAAAAATGATAAAACATAGAAGAAATATTTGAAGTACACGTTATATATTGCTGAGGGGGAAAACCAATTCAGCCAAAAGTACCCCTCGCCGCTCCCCGTAAATGGGGGTAACGGGGGTAACTTTGGAATGTCAAATGGGAACATGGGTCGAGTAATATCTCGTTCGAAAGGTCTTGGAAAACTAAGTAACCCTGTACCAAAAGATATTTCCTATGGAGCACCAGTTTCAAAATGGACACCATGATATGGTTCTTAAACTCCAGTACTCGTAGTATGAAAACCATGGAAGGTAAATGAATGGAACAAAATTGAAATACGTAAATATCATAGGGCATATCGAATGGTGTGGTCCTTGTGATCCCAGTGGCCTCCTTGAAGGGGTATTGGGGGTAACTTGAAGATTTCAAATAGTAACATGAGTAGAGTGATACCGCGTTCTATAAATCTTGCAAAATCAAACATCTTGCAGGAGAAAACGATTGAGGTGAAATGGCACTGTTCTCAAAAGGCCGCCGAAACATAGTATCCGTGTCAGAGAAAAGGTTTAGTACCCGTAGTATGAAAGCGATTGGAGATAAGTCAACAGAATAAAAACTGGAGTAGGTAACTGACGTAAGGCACATCGAGAGGTGTTGTCGGGGTGACTCCACTGAAAGGTATCCGGGGCCAACTTGAAAGTTTCAAATAGCAACTTGAAGCGAGTAACATCACGTTACATAGACAAATGAATATCAAACAGCTTCTGTAATAATATTTTCGACATGAGACACCGTTTTCAAAATGATCGCCAAGACATAGTGAATGTGTCTAAGAAAACGTCTAATGCCCATAGTATGAATACGTTTAGAGATAAATGAAAATAACGAAAATTAAATAGGAAAACCACGGAGGCGTTCCAAGGCTCGAGAATGATACAACAGATATCAAAATGTTAGAGTAAAATTGCCATAATGTATAGAGAGAAATCAAGTCCTGCAAAAGAATCTCTTTCTGCGCTCTGTATGTGAGTTCGGTGGAAAGTAACTGTGAAAGTTCAAGTGAGAACTCTACTTTAATTCGCAAATTATGGCTACGCTACAAATAGGTATGATGAAACGTTTGTTTGTAAGGATGACACTGTAGTGACTAAAAAAAGGTGAAATTTTATTTGAATGGTAACGCATATCTACCGTATATGGCTGAGTATGATTCGATGCGAAAACAGAAGGAACGTTATACGAAAGAAGTTGTCGAATAATGCAGTTGCTGGAACTTACAAACATGTGAATTTGCTAATCTCCGTCGCCACAAACTTTTATGCAATGCGTGCTGGTTATTCGAAAAGCATTTCGGAGATATACGAACACACTGTTTCGTCCCTCAAGTTCACAATATGACATGAGTGCTAATAGTTAATCAAAATGTAACTGTGGCCATCCGCATTAACTCAGTGCACCAATTCTATATCCATGAAGTCAGCCTTCCAAACAGCATTGGGTAGGTGAAGCGTAAGCCCGAACCGTTGTCCGGTGGGACATTGAAATTTTGAAGTTAGCCCATAAGACTCCTTCAGGGAAGCCGCTGGGATCACAGGGATCACATCATTCGATATGCCCTATGATATTTACGTATTTCAATTTTGTTCCATTCATTTACCTTCCATGGTTTTCATACTACGAGTACCGGTACTGGAGTTTCCGAACTATATCATGGCGGCCATTTTGAAACTGGTGCTCCATATGAAACATCTTTTAGTACAGCGTTACTTAGTTTTTCAAGACCTTTCGAAAGAGGTATTACTCGACTCATATTCCCATTTGACATTTCAAAGTTACCCCCATTTACGGGGGGTGGAGAGGGGTACTTTTGGCGGAATTGTTTTTCTCCCTCAGCAATATATAACGTGTACTTCAAATATTTCTTCTATGTTTTATCGTTTTTCAGATATTTCCGTGGATGGATTAAAATGGCCCACCCTGTATATATATATAGGGTGTTAATGAACTATACCGACAAACTTTAAGAGGTGATTCCTCACATCAAAATAAGAGAAAAAGTTCATATGGACCTATGGCCAAAAGTGCATATTTTCAGAGCTAGGGCTGTCCAAAATCGCGAAAAAGCCAAATTTCAAGAGGCCCTATTTCGAATGTGAGAGACTATGGATGGTGATCCTTATCAGCGTAAAGCAAGTCAGGCATACACAATCCAAAAGTGCATATTTCATCAATTGTCAATACTTGTAAAGAGCATTCCCTACAGGATACAATTCTCAGATATGTTTTTAATAGAGTTTTCAGATATACCCTGAATCCAATGCTTCGGAGGGAAGTCGGAAATGTTAGGAACCGGCAGCTCCATTTTTCTTTGTGTTCGCAATAACGTGTGATTATAACAAATTCAAATCCATATTCAGCGTTGTGTTGGCGCAAACCGTTATAGAATAAGACCCTGGGTCTTTACTAGTAGTGCAAGATTTAAATATAGTAAAGATTAAGACGAGAGTGGATTTGAAAGTTCGAGCCCTGACTAGAAAAGAAGAAATTATTTTATGCTTGTATACAATAGCTGCGTAGCTATATCCGTTGGTAGTCACTGAGTGAATTTTCATTTCTCTATTGTTTCAGGTGAGGAGTTTATAAGGCGCTAAGTCAAAATTTTTTGACATGGAGAAAATCGAGCATCGAGCTGTCATTAAGTACCTGCATAAAAGGGCTTAACACAGCAGGAAATTCATACGGACATGGTAGAGACACTAGGAGACTACGCTCCCACGTGTTCTATGGTTAAAAATTGAGTAGCTGAATTTAAGCGTGGCAGAAACAGCATTGAAAATAACCCCCCGCAGTGGCAGGCCTTCAACGTCGACCACTAGAGAAAATGTCAATAACATTTTGAATGACCGCAGAATCAAAATCTAAGAGATAGCTGAGACTGTAGGTATTTTCTATGAGAGCGCACAAAACATTATCGTAAACAAATAAGGGTTTTTAAAGGTATCCGTGAGATGGGTACCAAGTTGCTTTCAGTTGAACATAAACATAATCGACTCATCCTTTCTCGTGATTGTTTGGAACTGTTTGAAAGTGATTCGGAGCAGTTCATTAGCAGATCTGTAACTACGGCCTAGACATGGGTACACCATCATACACCGGAATCAAAACAATCGAAGCAATGGAAACAACCTGGATCTTCTGTCCCTAAGAAAGCCAAACAAATTTTGTGGGGAAACAAAGTTATCAATCGTCTTTGGGATGATAGGGACATTATCCTGATTAATTTCTGAGAAAAGGGAAAGACTGTGAATTCTGAATATTAATGCACCCTTCTGCTACGTTTGCGTGATAAAATCAGAATTAAAAGACCGGAAATTTGCGAAGAAAGGTGTTGTTTCATCATGTCAATGCGCGCGTTTACACGTCCCTTACATCCATAGCAGAAACTCGTTCCTATGGGTTCGAACTGTTCCCGCACCCGCCCTATTCGGCTGATCTGCCCCCTCGGACTTTCACTTGCTTAGAAACCTAAAAGAGTTCTTTTTGGGGGGATCAGTTATTTTCTTCGGATGCAGAGGTGAAAAATCTTGTATTGGAATATTTTGCAGAGCTCGAGGCATCATTTTCTAAAGTGGTATAGAAGCGCTATCGGAAAGGTGGCGTAAATGCATCTCGGTCAAGGGGGATTACGTGGAAAAAGAAAATATAACTTATCTAAATCTTTCCTAATTTTGTAGGTCAGACCACGAACTTTGCAATTCACTCTCGTATTAAGTATTAGAAGGTGTAACTACTCATTCCTCTCTAATTGAATTTGTGCTCATTGAGCAAGCCTAGCTCCTTTTGGGCAAAAGCCACAACTGCATTTTTCCTTCAGTGAAAAGTAACGAAATTTACGAAAGGACAATTACCATGACGGGCAAAAACTACGTCGCCTTCTCGTTATCTCTCAACGTTTTCGTTCTGACACTTGTCGATAGAAGGACGGACAGAGCCGTTTACTGAAAACTTCCCATATTCATGGATAGCACAGATAGAAAGTCTAATAAAAGCATACTTAGATGAACGTCTTCATTAGGAACCTCCAGTTTGGCGCCAAATTTGTATTATGACAAGAATAATCTGACCGGGAGTCCCTACGGTCTTCTGCTTTCAGATGTTCTATGCTTTGACCTATTTGAAAATATGACTTTACTTTTTATTGCCCCCGAAAGTGAAAATTCATGAATGTCATTCATCGTGAAAATAACATCTATCGAAACAATAGTTTTGCGCTAATGGAAGCATCTGATTGGGGTACATAGCTTTTTCAAGCAAACGATAATCATATTGAAGATACATACCATTGAACTATCACTCTTCTGATATTTAACTGCCTTTTAACTTTCTCTGTAGAACAATGACGTCTAAGATTTGAAGTAAATTAAAATTTTGTGCCAGATGAGCCTAGATGAACTATTAGTTTCCTTGCTTCTCACGTAGGAATTTCTGGGTTCGAATCTTCTGTTCGAGCATTCTGACTTGATATTTCTGCAAAGCTATTCCCACAAATACTAGGTAAAACAAAATCTTTAATACAAAGGAATTGTTCTATTTTCGTTTGTCTGTATTTCCTGTGTAAAATCATCACACTAATGTATCTACTAAACTTCCTTAAAAAATAAATAAAAAATAAAACAAACAAATACTTTCTTTAAAAATAACTAGATAATTTTATTTGTAAGTTAATCTATCCTTCTCCACGGGTTTTACAATGGCAAAATGCGAAATATTCTTTCTAAATATGCGTCGAAACGTGAGTGGCAGAAGCTGCTGGGGAATGAAGATAGAACACCACTCAGAAGAATTGTTCGTTTTCTTGAAAATTTTATTTACATTTATCACAGCTCCTTGGGAAGCTTTCAATCACGTTGAGGAGATGGAAGTTCAAACCAAGCCAAAATGGAGATCTAACCATCCTCTCACTCGCCGAAATATCTTTATATCTCCATCTGATGATTTTATTATGTTTCAACAAGCATCTTCTTCATAATCCAACGAAATGTTAGAACTATACACAAGAGATCCTTTGGTTGGATCTAAAACCTGAGTTCTTCGATGGGGCATCTAAAATGTTGCTTTCGATATGTTTAAATAGTTAAATTCCATGTGTGATCCTGCTAAAAATTGGATGGCCACATGTTACTCCATGAAGAAGGTTTTCATTATATACCATAAGGGTGAAATCCGAAATATATAAGCTTTGAGAATTATCCAAACGAGTTTCAGTTGTTACTTATGGGCGACTTTTTGAAGTTACATTTCTTCACGTTTTCTTATGCTGGCACAATACAATCTTCTTTCTACTATTCTTCCAAATGAGTGGCGGAAGCTGCTGGGGAATAACGTACAGCACCACTCGGAGTATTGAATTCTTCTCTTGAAAAAAATTTATTATTAGTTTTCACAGCTTCTCCTGGTATTTTCAATTAAGTTCAGATAATGGAGGTAGATTCCAAACTAAAACGGAGATATAACCATCCACTCACCTTGCCGAAACATCTTGCAAGAGATCCACTTTCCAATTTATATATATATATATATATATATATGAGCTGTCAGCAATATGCTATAATTATGTAATTAAGATGCACTTCCCAACGAAATACTAAGACCATGCACAAGGGATCCATTCGCTGGATTCAAAAGCCTTGAGTGATGAGGGGGAATCAAAAATCTAGCTTTTGTCTTGAGAGGAACAAATACTAACAGGTGTGATTATTATTCAAATTGGATGAACTACATCTGTTTATCCGAGGAAAAAATGCTTACATTATCCATGAGGAGGCCGAAATGTGTAAAACGGAGAATTTTGGTTTACTTTTTTGTACTTTTTTTAAAATTGAGGTTTCTTTTCTAAGGAAATTAGGATGCTGTTGAACAGCACTTGCCCATTCGAGCAAAGCACCGCCCCAGCATTCTGGTCACGTCAATGACTCTACCACGCAATCCAGATTGTCTTTGCCCTTTGTATATGGCGCTTATCTCCTGCAACAATTACCATACAGTTTTCATTTATTGTTTGTACCATAACGTAATAATTTTGCACTGATTTTTCTGCGTTTCCATGAAGTCGGAGTCGGAAATCGTAGATCTAATCATTTTAATACAGGAGATAATGGATTTTCCAATGGAGTCGACTAGTTTTTGTGTTTCTTTGTCAATGTTGGCACGATATGGATTCGCCAGAGGGAAGTAGTATCCATACGCTTCCACCAAAGGGGTGCGGAAGAACGTATGCTCTTCTAGTATTCTACGAATTCTGCGATGAACTTGTGCGACCAGTTTGTTGTAATAAAATATTTCTGGAGCAATTTTGCTGCTTCCAAATACACCTCATGGCATCTTAAGTCTAAGAGAGCCTGTAATAACCTGTTAACCAATATGCACGATGGAGATTCAATACCTTGTGTTAATATTTTGTTAATTTCGTCGTTCACTGCATCGTCTGTAGGAAAAGACGCACTTTGTTCTTGTAGTGACAATCTTAACAATTTATTCCACAACTTTCTTGGTAGTTTTGAGATCATGACGATCCGAAAACAGAAGAATGGTGTCGTTGTTCACTCTGCTGTCTTTCACAAATTCATCTTCTTTACTACGTGGTTCACGTTCTTTTAATGTGCCTGATGGAGAAACCTCTAAATGCGTTATCAGATCGTGTTCCGTTGGGAACATCTGAATAACTTTCGCCAAATTCTTTTGCAAAGAACCCTGCTTAGAAGACGAATCTTCTGGAGTCTCTTGAGAGCAGAAACGTGGCAAGTAAGGATCAGCAAACTCATAACAGTGAAGTGGTTTTAATGGTATATTGTAAGATATGTAACTCTCATGTTTATAAGAGAATTTATCACCAGTAAGATCAAATGGATCACTTCCTGCATACGATATTGGATGTTTTTCAATTGCTGACAAAGACACTTCAATAGATCCTACTTTTTATGTGGTGCTCAGAGAGTTCGTGGATTGTTTCTTTGCATGTTGCGTATCAATTGGAGCTCGTAATTCACTTAATGACATACTGTTTCTGGAGGGTATTTGAGTCAAGCGGGAAAAGAACTAACAGAAACTTCCTGTGATGACAGCATATAATGAACAGCTGCTTCGGTTGTCGTTGCAGCTGCGATACACTCAACATTCGACTCAATTCCTAGAAGAGGAACTGAAGTTTTTTCCACATCTGATCCCGAAGTAATGCTGGAATAGTCTTCAGTGATAGCATGATTTTCTGGTGACAGGGGTTTTGTAATACCACTTGTCCGTGGTTTCGCACTCTTGTACGAAACAGCGGGATAATATTGGCTTAAGAAAGAGAATTCGCTCAGATGCGGTCTCACAATATTATACCCTATCACAATACGTTGTAAGAACATTGTTGAAGATGCTTCAATTGCCTTTTGTCTCTACCTTCAAATTGATCTCCAATAAGTGTAGATAGAATTGTTTCTAGACTACTAATGGCTTTTTATCACTGACCTCATATATCGGACGAGATTCTACAATCTGATCATGACTTTTGTTTTGAGAGATGGGTAGCGATTCATCATATAAAAAGCTCTTATTATCATGAATGTCACTCTTGATCTCGTTTTCTTCTCGAATGTCATCTATGACTCGACTGATGCGCGCACGTACGCTCTCAAGTTTTATTCTAATTTCTGCAGTTGAATAACCACTCTGAATCCACAAGCAAATCAGTGCGCGAAGGCCTTCCCTGAACGAGTTTTCGCAACTTTTGGCTACTGGTTCAATTGGAGCTATATATGTTGCAGAATCCTGGGCCGAGACAATATTTTGAGCCTTTTTTTTTTTTTTTTTTTTTTTACAAAATAAAGTTCAAAATAAAAAAGAGTGGCGTCAACAAACGAGAGACAGCGCGATAATTTGTTTTTACCTTACCTCAGTGTACGCCTAGCTAATTGCGCAAATAAGAGAAAATTATTTTACACCAAGCTTACAGTTCGTTTTATTATATTTCAATTGCCAGGGAAAATAGTTGTTGGATACTCAATATTAAAGAGAAATGATATGTAACAATGGTAGTTAGAAAAAAAAGTGAAATATTACGTGCAAAATTTTATAATTCACACGCTTGGAAATTAATGCTTACATATTAGACAGAAATTCCATTAAATCATTTACCTTCAACTGCTGTAATAAACACTTACTGATTTTTATTAAACCAATCATTTTTTAAAACCCTTTTAACATTATAATTTGGTTTTCTCAAATTATACTGGACCTCTACAAATTAAGGACAGTGTTTGTAGGTTTTTTAAAAAGAAAATTTTCCCTTTTCTTATAAAATTTTCCCTAGCTTGTTAAATGTCAATTCCTATGACAGTAGTTATGTGGTAAGATTAAATTAGCTATATTAAATGAAGTGCCAACCACATTTAGTTTGTTCATTTTTTTGCTTCTATTTCTTTTACTATTTTCTTCACTTTTTTTTTACAAAAAAACTTTGAAACACACACAAAGAGACTATTGCTATTGTTTTGATTCATTTATGAAGAACAAAGAAAAATTTAAACATTTATATTAGTCAACTAGTCTGGGAGAAACGGGTTCGATTCCCGGCGGGAGCTCATGTGGTTCGGATTCCACGTTAATCAGTAGGTCCACGTCTCATAGCCTCGCTGCTGAAAGGGACGTTAAACTCAAAATGAACTCAATTCAATATTAGTCAACTAGTCTACGCGAGAATTTCCCTGATTTTCACATTTTATAGGAAAAAATCCCTTTTTGCTAAATTTACCTACGAAATTTCCCTAGATTAGGGGAGTTTCCCTCAAACTACGAACTGATTAAGGACCTTGTTTGCTATCGCAATTAAATATTCTTCTATGTCAGGATTGGATAATATAATTAATGGATGATATAAAAAACAGAAAGATCATACGTAAAGACGAAGAGGTTAGCGGAGGACCGTGGAGCATGGAAGCTTCTCAGCTGCTGCAAGTGACCTGCCAGTAAGGGCAGAATACCTATGAAGATGATTTTGTCACGGTATATTTCACGTTTTCTTCACTTATAAGCGTGAAAGAAAACATCGCACCATGCGTTTTCTCGAGTACGAGAGACCGTGCTACTTTCAATCCTTAACACTTCCAATATTTCGCTAAAGGATTCTGTGTTCGCTGCTATCAAGGTCAAAGTAGGCATGAAATGAATGAATGAATGAAATGGTTGAATGAAGAAAATGGGATGAAACGGGAGAACCTCGAGGAAACCCGCGGACACGGTGTTTGTCCACCACAACGTTTACTTGACAGGAGCGAAGTTTCAACCCTGGACCCCATGCACCAGAGGTGAACGCTCTACCACTAAGCCACCGCGGCCCCCAACATTACAGAATATATGACAATTGAAGGGGAAAAATATTCATATAGGGTGTGCACTGTTACTTCAAACATATACTCCTATGATTCTGTCCCTTGGATTTGTTCGACTCCTCAGAATTTTCCTTGGATTTCGTCACCGCCATCGTTACAGCCATTATACACCTAGATGAGTTCCTATCTGCATAAATATACGCTAGATGTAAAGCATTTCGGTGCAGCATTTCCCTAAAAAAATTCCCACCCACATAAAATCCCCTGTCTCCAATGATTAGGTAGAACGGGAAATAGGTAGAATGGGAATTCCCGTTCTGCCTAAAGATAAAATCATGAAATGAAATGAGTTTTACGTCCCACGCTTATGCGGTTAAGCTAAAGGAGATGGTGATGATGAATAATGAATTAAATGGTGGAATGAAGAAAGTGGGAGGAAACGGGAGAACCCACACACACGGTGTTTGTCCACCACAAAGTTCACTTGGCAGGGGCTGGGATCGAACCCGGAACCCCAAGCACCAGAGATGAACGCTCTACCACAGAGCCAGCGCGGCCCCAGATAAAATCATTTAAAATATTTTCTGTAAAGTGCTGGAGGGCCTTTAGACAGAACTGGAATGATTAATTTAATATTAACCCTACTCAAACTAAGGTAGCTAAAATTTTGCAATCTGGCTGATAGAAGTTTCGCCTAAACGAAATCTCCAATTCAAATCCTCTCAGTACAAAGTATTGGGTCTTCTAAACTTCCCCATAACAAAATGTCACCAAACGATTTATTCAGTATGGGATGTATCTTTGAACTATAAGGAGAGAAATATGAAATGAAATGACGTATTTCAATTTCATGTCCCACGATTATGCCTTCTAGGCTAAGGAATACGATGATTAAGATAAAAGAATGATGATGAAAGAACTGGTGGAATGAGGAAATGGAAGGAAACTAGAATAACCCGAGAAAACCCACGGACACGATGTTGTCCACCACAAACTTAGTTAGCCGGGGATTGAACCAGGGACCCCACGCACCAGAAGTAAACGTTGTACCACTAAGCCAGAGTGCCCACTATAAGGATAGAACTTCGAACTATATATCAATATGTATATATATATGTCTTCGAACTGTAACTCATTAACTATCATTCGATGTGAGAGGAAATAAGAGTGAGATTATGAAATTGACCTGAAACCGAGAGTCCTATAGATATTTTTGACCCAGAAGTATATAACTATACTCTGTAAATCTAACTTGGCAGGTTGTTTATTGTTAAGTTTTCGTTTCTTTCCAAGAACCAAGGGTACACGAGACAGAATATAAATACAAAATTCTTGAATTCTGTACTATCCTTGTCCTTGGGTATGTCCCACAGACTAGTAACTTCAAAAAAAAAAAAAAAAAAAAAAAAAAAAAAAAAAAAAGTAAGGAAAAAATGTTCATGAAAATTTTCCTAAAAGTCATTGTTTCAAAATTCCCACTATCTTTACATGTTTCTCTTTACGTTACAATTTTCAACTGTGTCTCTCAATTCTGGAACATTACTTTATTTCGACCAGCGTCATACGATGATGAAGTTTTGCACAATGACGCAACTTGAATGGCAATATAATATTACATTATTAGTTTTATAGAATTATGTATATATTTTTTAAGAAAATAATTTATTATTTGATTTTAAAGATCGATATAAGTACTTTCATATGTAATAGCGTTAGTCTTGAATAAAACGAGATCATCTAGTACACAGGAGTTCGACATTGACAAGTTCGAAGAAAATTTCAGATTTTAACATTTTTCTGTAACACATTCAAAAGTAAATTAAAATATTTTTTAAAAAAATACGATTTCTTTTAATAAATAACAAACAAAATAAAACAAATCGTACAATAATAAAATATAAAATAACATGCTTTCTTTAAAAATAGCAAATAACATAAAATAACCCGGAATAAAATTTTAAGAAAAACATTTTGTTTTTAATAAACTTTCTCTTTTAAAGAACCTGTTTGTAAATTACTGAAAAGAAAATCATGCACAGCAAAAAATGATATCGCCTTCCAAGCATATCACGAATACCTCGTTACTGGCTGTGTGTATTTGCATTGGTTTAAATTATTTTGAACGAGTGAAGCTTTATGCAGTATATTTGGTATTTATTCTAAGTAATGGATAACGTTCTATGTTTTCTGTAGTCAGTAATAGTAATAGTTTTGTAAACCTGTGAATTGTTTGCAACAGTTACATGATCAACAGTCCTGCCATCTGTTTCCATTATCTGTTATTCTTATGTCAACAATAAAGAACAGAAGAGGGGAGAACTCTTACTCATGTAACTGTTGTCAGAGAATTCGCAACTTTGCAAAATTATTATTGTGACCGATTACAGATAATATAGAACATTATTTGTTGTTTGGTATAAAAGCCAAATGTACTACGTAAATTTTTGCTCATACCTAACAATCAAAACCAATGCAAAATTTTCACAGCTAATGGCCAATTATTTCTGATATGCTCGGAAGTCGAACGGTAGTATCCAAAATTGGTAGTTATTTTGTGTTGTTTCAACATCCAATTTTTTGCTGTGTGGGAAACACTATATAAAATCACTTGATTTTTGAAAAATTTATACATTGATTTTATATTAATGTGTTTCTTATATATTTTTCTTTTTAGTCATGCAAAAATAGAAGTTTTTTAAAAAATGTAATTCATTTGGAAACATAATTATATTTAAATTTGAAAATATGGAAACATATCCGAACCACTACTTGGGTTTGTATACGAGGCCAATATTCTCTCGAGAATCGAAGCCAGGGCCACGAGTCCAGAGAGTACACCCATTATCCATTCGGGCATAAAACCAAACATGGTTCTAACATTCGTATGTGTGTACTTATGCTTGGTTTTCCAACTCTTCCCATGAAAAAAAAAAAAAAAAAAAATATATATATATATATATATATATATATATATGTGTGTGTGTGTGTGTGTGTGTGTGTGAATTTCTACCAATATCGATAACATACATATATGCAAACATGGATGTTTGGTCTTCCAACGAAGCCGTAACGTATGTAATTATATGCAGAAATTTTAATGCACATAATGAAATCAGAGACCCCTCCCCCTGAATGTTACGCAGAAATCACATATTGATTAACGAATTATCATGCTACTGTATTGGAAGAAGGGAGTCTATGAAATTAGCAGTACAATCATATAACTTCAACTCCATAAGATTTAGCGTAAGAAAAATTTGAATCTTGAAGTGTAACTATTAATTTTTTAATATTAATTCTTCGTGAGAGAATTATCAGTGCAATATAAATCCGAGAAGATGATTATTGCACGTTTACATGCCAAAGAAAATCTTCATAAGTTTTTCAGGGTATCAAATTGTCTAATAATAATAATAATAATAATAATAATAATAATAATAATAATAATAATAATAATAATAATAATAATAATAATAATAATAATGGAAAATTTAAAATCATTTCTGATTATAGAATGTGGAATGTTTGCTTGTAGCACTAAGAATACTCAGGTTTATTGAAGATGACAACCATCTAATATGCGTCATGTTTATAATGAAAAATTATTTAGAAGCTATTAGAGCATCAAACCATGATCTTGTTAATCTTGGTCAACGATTAGACGCTTGTTTACATTTACTGGTGCTCGCTAGAGGAAGTAAATAGGGAAGATCCATTAATTGTCCAGTAAAAATTGGCTATGATAACATATTGACAGTGTAACAACTGTTGATCAAACTATCCCCCTATTTAACGATGATATTAAAATGTGTATAACATGACATAAACAAAGATTAAGCACACTTTGTTTAATAGAAATTTAGGTGTGGTGCACTCTGTTGTTTAATAGGTGATATAGCATATTTTTAACGTTATACGTGATTGTTGGGCATTCGTGTGGCGATAGGAAATTGCTTCTACCCTCTATTAATCAAAACTAAATCCTTTATGCGTCAAATCAACGTGTCTTATATTAAGTGCAGAAAAAGAACATGCTAACCACAGAAAAGAATGGATATGATTTGTTGCATGTATTTAGTGGTATCATCTTCAATGTATATGATCCTACGCTCACTTCCGCCTGCAGTTCTTTCCAAAATAATGCTTCTTCGTTTGCTGAGATGTTATATCAAGGAAATGATGGATTATCATTTCGTAAATAACATGCACCATCAAATGTCAGGTTAAAATTTCCTGGAAAATGAAGGGAAAAAGGTTACTCATTATAGAGTTAAAAAGATAACACCGTTTTAATATCCTGTTTTCCTTCCGAAATATGTTACAATGTAACGGGTTCTGAGCTTCATGGTTACCAAAAATACCCCGAACTGATTTGGTGTAATTACAGAGAAAGAACAGCAACACACATATAACATTTGATTATTGCATTCACAAAAGAAGATGATGAAATATAATTAAACGCTGATCATCAATTATACCTTATAACAATTTTAAGTTAATTCTATCAGTGAGTGTAATATACATGCGGATGGTATTCTATGTACTCAATTAGTTTAGATTAGACCACATAATTATTTTGTTGCTACAGGCAACAAGAGACCAACGCCATTAATTGATAGAGGTAATTTTCAAATGTCAATACTGTGATATAGCACACAATTATATTTTTCACTAATTTTAAATTAGATCGTTGCTTCTCTGTAATTATATACTATGAAGAGCGCGTTGTCTGTTTTGTGTCCATTTTTTTCGACTTCCAAACCATGTTACGCATGAGTACTGGAAAATTTATATAACGACATATTTCATCTGTTTGTCTGTTTCGATATCTATTAGAGTGGAAACGATAAAAAGTATTGAGATTTTTTTTTTAATATGGATTCATCGTTTAAAGAATAATTATCAGCAAGACATTTTACCACTCTAATCAAATCGGAAATGATAAAACAAATCTCTGATTTCTGGTTTCAATGCTGATCGTGATAATGAAAAAAAAAAACTGTAATACAAGGTGTGTTCAAAAAGAAACCGAACTTTCCAAATACCGCAACTTATCGGCAGAGGGAGCACGTTCGGGCTACTGAGTACGCCTAGCGGGCAGGTTTAGACAACAAATTGCCATTTGCCGCGTTTCTGTCTGAACGTTAGTTGGCGAAGTGAGCACGTGCACAAGCTGTTCGTTGGAATATTCATACACTGACAATGAAAGATGTTGAAGAACAACGTGTGTCTGTTTGTGAAAGTACAAACTTCGCGAAACATTTACATCGACATTTCCATTGCTTTTCAATTCATTCAGGGTTTCCATTTTCGAAAAAAAAAGCATGTAGGAGATTAGCAAAAATCAAGATGATGTTGGTTGTGTTTTGTGATGGGAAAGTCATTCTCTATCATGAATTTGTTTCACATGATCAGGTGGTAAACAAATACTTGTACCAAGACATTTCAGTGCGGTTGAGAAATGTACGCAGGCCTCTTCGGCCTGAATTGTGAGAAAACAAGACTTGGATGGTGCACTGTGCAAATGCTCCTACTCACGCTTCGCACCTCATCCGCAATTATCTGGTAAAACATAGACTCCCATTATGCCTCATCTATTCAATTCTCCAGACCTATCCTATGCAGATTTTTTCTTTGTTTCCCAAAATTAAAATCGCTTGAAATAACGTTTCCAAAGCATAGAGGAGATTCAGGACAATGCGACAAAAGACCTGCGTACCATTGCAGAAAGTGTGTACCAGGACGCTTTTCAAAACTGGCAGAAACGTTTGGAACAGTATATTGAAGTAGAGTGGACAACTTTGAGGGCATTGGTGCTTGAAATGCAATAAAGATGCTATAGCAAAAGTTCGATTTCCTTTTAAACACCCCTCGTAGATAACGGGAACAATTTTTAAAAAATATATGAATTAAGTACTGCGTGAATATAGTCCTGTCAAGATATATTTTGTTTTGACCTTGAACAAATTGCAATATAAATAAAACAGGTGCCAAAATGATGCTGAGCACATTCTGAGCAAACCTGAAAAAGTCCACAAGAATATTCAGTCTGGAAGGTCGTTAAATCCAATGTGGCTGCCGTTGGTGGTCATTTACGGGAGATATAATAATAAACGGAGTAATTGTGTAACTTCGTAACAAAATTACAGGCTCAACATCCCTTACAAAAGTTGATCACCATTATGTGTCCTTTCGAATGAGAACACGCTTTAGTATAGGGCCGCGGTGGCTCAGTGGTAGAGCGTTCACCTCTGGTGCTTGGGGTCCCGGGTTCGATCCCAGCCCCCGCCAAGTGAACTTTGTGGTGGACAAACACCGTGTGCGTGGGTTTTCTCGGGGTTCTCCTGTTTCCTCCCACTTTCTTCATTCCACCATTTCATTCATTACTCATCATCACATCATCATTACTCCTTTAGCCTAACCGGTATAACCGTGGGACGTAAAACTTAAAGATTTCATTTCATTTATGCTTTAGTATACTTTGTTCATTATCTACACATTATGCTTCTTGCAAGTGTAAATGTAACTCTGTGCTAATAGTAATGCTACAATTACTGACAGAAGAATTAAGTTTTATGTAAATTTTGTTTCAGGATAAGAGGTATCTCAAAAGTCCCCTGACGTTGGGTAACTCTGTTATTATAAGAGTTACAACAAAATCTAAGACGGGAAACCGTTTCCAAATATGATGTTTTCAATCTAAAGTGAAAGAGCTTTTTAAATCGGGTAAGCCGTTTGGGGTGTACAGTTTTTATGCGTCCAATGCTAAATGCAAATGTAATGTCGCCATTTACCTGGAACCATAATTCAGTAAGTAATTCAGTAATTCAGTAAGTTATGTGTGTGTGTGCAGTTCCAGAACAATAAAATTGGAGAATTCCTTACTAATTTTCGGTGTATTTCACAGTAGAATAGGAATTAAGGTAAGAGAATTAGCTTATGATTCAATAAGTGGTAATTAACAAAATACCATTAATATTATAGTGGCAATCTCAAGTTTTTTTTAAATTTGAGAGGTATGTAAAAAATCAGTTTTTTAAAAAATGGTATAGTTTCCCAAATCGTACTACTACCGTGTGCCCAAAACCGCACCAGTGCAGTTTTGTCTCCCGTGTTGTAATTTTTCCCCTTGTTTCTTTCTCGGTTCAATTCACACAAGATGGGTGCACGCTAATATGGAAAATGGTCTCCGGAGTCTATGAATCGTGTTTTGACAAAATATAGAAAAAATAAAGTGAAATTAAATAAAATAGAAAGTAAATATTGTATTCCAATGAAAAAAAATTCGGCATTACCAGGGTGAGGTGGCATGTGGAACCGGGAAAACGGAAAATCGCCAAAGCTATAAAAAACGGTTCATGAAATCATTACGCTGCCCAGTCCAATAGCAGGAGGAAGTAGACCTACCAACAGACAACCACAGAGAACAGAATTTTCCCCCTTCAAGTCCTTACAAAAAAAACATCTTGAAGAACGACAAAGGCAATCAAGAGTATCTAAACGTGTGGAGAGACCTAATCTTTCTGAATCGTGAGCTAGGTCTGTATGTGCTTCAGGAAATATCAACACCAAAAAGTAGATACATCCAAATCACGATGCTTCGAGCTACAAATTCGCAGTGTTTCAAATGTGGCTTTTGAACAAGATTGGTTTTGCATCCTTTGTCAATAAAATTTAGTCGAAGATATGGTGCAATGTGTTTTGTGTTTAGTCTGGATCTGGATACATGAGTCTTGTGCGGGCGTTTCAGGAGATGAACGTACATTCCAATGTGCATATAAGATGTAGCTGTCCGTGTTTTCCATAAATACAGATACGTCTATGTTTCATATGATTATGAGCTACATTGCTCATGGATTATTGCTTATTGAATCAAAATATGGATATTTTTCCTTTAATGATACTTCCTCGTATTAATAACACTCAGATAAAAGAATGTGATATATCATAGAAATATTAATTTGTTTTATTTAAAGGTTGCATTCGTACTTAATTACCTTATTTCTAAGGTGTTATTTCTGTGCTCGGTTATTTACATTGCAGTAATTTTTCTCTTTAAAGATGTATTATTTCTTACCTTAATAAAACATGAAAAAAAAGTGATAGTTAATGGAAATGATAATTTGTTTTATCCACATACTTTATTGTAAAATTTTCATGTATTCAAATGGCGGTGCGATTTTGGCTTCACATAGTGCGATTTGGCAAACCTGTTGCGTGAATCACACCAATCGAAGCATTCTAAAATATCGTCATTTTTATCATGATAATGATAAGACATCGTTATGAAATCACTGTGAAAGGATCGGGTAACTATAAAGTTCAATACGATCAAAAAAACATTTTATATTTCCTCAAAAGTTTCGAATTAAAACCATTTATGTAAAAATTGGTGCGATTTTGGCTACTCTCCACTGTGTTATGGGTCCAGGTAAATGGCAACGTTGCATTTTTATTTAACATTTGGCGCATAAAGAGTGTACAGCACAAATGGCTAATCTGATTTGATTTTCTTTCACTTTTGATCATATTTGGAGACGATTTCCCCCCCCCCCTCCCTCTTACATGTTGTAATTCCAGAAAATAAGTAAGTTACGCTATGTCAGGGGACATTTGAGACACTCTGTACATAACACACTCGACGGTGCCTGCATATGCAGTATACTGTTGTATTGTGAGAAATAAATATAAAAGTTACAAAGTAATATAATTCAGAAGAATAGGACGAATAGCTCAAAAACATATTCCAGAAATTCTCATATACATGTAACGTACGAAATAGAAATTAAGAAATTCGAAATCCGTAATAGACATTAATAATGAAAATAAAATAAAACTTTAAGAATAACGCACTAATAATTGTTCCTAATCTTGTTCATTATCTTTCAATATATGTGCACTCTTCATGCATGAAGTGCCGTGGCAGTTCTTGCATGAGTAAAAGCAGTGACGTTGTTGCTTCTTACAGCCACATGCTTTACCACATCCAGTCTTACATGTACAACTTACCGTGCGTAGTAAAAATGTAGGAGCCGGTGGAATGTCAATTAACAGCGGATTATATTTCCATTCTTTAAAATTCAGTTCCAATCAAAAAGATTAAGGGACTCTCCCAGCCAAGTCTGGTATTAACAGATTCTTCTTCTTCGGAGACTGCATCTTCTTCTCGGGTATTGACTGGTTCTTTATTTTGGGCACTGGCTGAGAGGGAAGATTGTGAAAGTGATTTCTCACCACTACCAAATGTCAGGTGAAGCAGAAAAGTGAATAATGCACACTCAACTAAAGTATGTCCTCGTAGAACTCTACTTGCGGCTTACCCACTTAACATATGTATCGTTGCTTTACCAGTGTAAATCTGATCCAAGATATCCTTCAGACCAGAGCAGTGCATGCTATGGCCAATAACTAAAACTAACTCTATGGCCTATGGAACTCGAAGGTTCTATGCCGGGTTCACAAAGCTTTCCACTGACTTCTATCCTTAGCCAACTCGATCCAGTTTCTACTTTGTTCTCCTTTTTCTCCGAGATCCATCTTAATATTATCTTCCCATCTGCGCCTAGGATGCTAAGGCCAATAGCACCCAAAAACTCATTCCAGTGTGGAAGGGACCCAGCCTCAATATAATTCCTTTCAAGAAAGTGTCACTGGTTGTTCTTTCGATAATGATCGTTGCCTTTTTCCACGTGATAATGGGTCAAACGTGATAATGGGTGGGATACCATATTTTGCTGATTGTGTGGCAACGGATCACAAGGTGCTATAAATGCAGGACATGTCAGTCGGATTCATGTCAATCATGGGTAGGAACACTACAGAGGACTTGCCACGACGTGATCCAGGATGTATTATTTGCACTATTTCTGACTAAGACGCACAAGATGTCCGCATTGCTATGGCAATTTTCCAAGAAAAATCGTAGAAAAATCGTTTCCATTTTCGTAGTGTCTTTTACGTCCCCACTTGTCCTGCAGGTGAGCTGTAGTAAGTGATTGGGATTCGGGACATGTTTGCTACATTTTCGGAGGTCACCTCCGGCCTTTTGTAGTGCACAGCACTTTTCATAAATTGGTTCACTGCAGCTAACAGTCCCATGCCATGAAATGTATTATGGCCACCTAACGTTTGCACGTTGTCATAAACATGTCGGCCATGAATTGCACAAGTCTTCCACGTGTACAGTCTAAAATGTTAATGGCTTGAGAAACAGCAACACTAGCTTCAAATTTCTGCACCTCAGAATATGAAACGCAATACCCGTGATGGTGCAGGGTGTCGAATAAAAATCAGGAACTACAATGGTGGTGCATCTGCACCCCCAAACCAACCTCTAGTGGAGATTGCATTACTTTTTTGTGGAGCTAACTGGATTATACACTGAACCAAGGAAGAGATTTTGGTTTCAATGTATGCAATTGTTGCGATCTCTTTCAGAAATACTCTTAATACCTCAGGCAAAAATGGCATAGCACTCGTACTCGTCACCGGAAATGTAGATTCTTTTGATGTTTCTGTGGACTTCTGCTGGACTTTTGATGGACTATGGACTATTGCACTTTTGTGTATCTGTAAACTCCAATAGTTTAACTTTCATGTATCTGACAGAGTATGCTTGCTCTTCTGAATAGCACAGCTCCTGCTCCATAACTTTTACTAAATTACATATGGTAACCTACTCATCATAGTTCTTCTCCAAATACTCAACTACTCGCAAGAAAGCATCATCCCCTCTTTCAGTTTGCATGGCACTACTTTTTTTCTTCGGTTCATAGTCACCTGATGAAACCTGCTTCCCCATCTTTCCTGGAATCCCCTTTCCTGTTCTAAAATTTACACTGCAAGTAGTGTGGTACACTGCATCTTTCGCAAACATATCTCTGGCATATTCAATAAGACGTTTACAGTCAAAGCCCAATCATCATAGCGTTCTTCACAATTTCAATATTGTTTCTTGAAAATTATTAGTTTTTACTGGAGTTAGACAGCGATCCTTCCACTTACCGTCATATCTATCAGGCTCACAACAAAACAAGCAAAGTGAAAAGCAGGCAAATTTGAACGCAGAATACCTGCAGATGTATGTTCATCGGACGGTATTCTTGATTACGTATCCTTCTTGATTTGACTGGGACTCACATACTTCCTTCAGCATTCTTGACTAATTGAATAGGTTTGGCTGTCAGTGTAGCTGCACGCAATTCACCATCTCTCTGAATTTTTTTCATCCCTTCTGAGATAAACATGTGGGTCATTCATCTTCTGTGAACACCTTCTTACATATAATGCAACTCTTCATGACGAGTGAGCAGTATCCTATTCAATGTTTTCCACTACCTGTAAGACACAACAAAAAGAGGACGAACATTACAAACTTCCATTGTAAAATTAATATCATCAGTTACAGTTCAGTATTCAACCATTTAGCAATTTGAAAACAATAGCCACAAAGAGAGTTACATTTACACTTGCAAGAAGCATAAAGGATATACTATGTGTAGATAATGAATAAAGTATATCTAAGGTACGTTCAATGTCTCATTCGAAAGGGCACATAATGGTGAACAACTTTTGTAAGGGATGTTGTTGAGCTTGTAGTTTTGTTACAAAGTCACATAATTACTCCGTTTGTTATTATATCTCCCGTAAATGACCACCGACAGCGGCCATATTGGATTTAACGAAATATTCTTGTGGACTTTCTCGGGTTTGCTTAGAATGTGATCAGCATCATTTTGGCACAGGTTTCATTTCTATTGCAAATTGTTCAAGGTAAAGTGTATTTTTTTTCGTACGTTTACTGGACCAATAGCTCCGTCTCCGACTTGATACCTTCATTGCGACCGGAAATGGGAAATATCTTCTAACATTTCCGGTTGCAATATTGACTACCATAGAGCGAAAATGATAATTGGAGGCGACAAAATAATTTCTCGATATAGATTCGGTGTCTTCCCTATCAGTACAGTTTCATATTAGGCATATGCCTATCATGTTCCCTCAGGTACATGGGAATGTGTCCAGTATGTGCCTTATATACCTCTGAGAAAGAAATCACATGGATGGCAAATGATAGTCACAGTCTATGTCCGCCCCTAGGCACATGCCTAACATGTACATGGGGAACGTGCCTAGTATGTTCTAGATATTTTTCCCATACGTAAGCGTCAATGAACCAAAAAATTACTCCCCCAAATATGTTACATCGCCTATATGCGTAATGTGTTTACATTAAGGTGAGTCTAAAAACCCTTCAATCAAGTAAAAAAAAAAATATATCCCAGGGTGGGCACGAACCATCAATCTTTGGATTATTAGCCACGTGCTTTTCTGACTTGGCCCCGAAGGCGATGAGGAGAACGTCGCTTGTAGAGGGATAAATTGTTGAGGTATTTTGAATTTAGCTAATCAGAGTGTTCCTCTAACAGCGTATATTCGACGATAACCTTTTGGGACCAGATAAAATCTGCTCCTCATGTAATTTTATAACAAAATGAAGTATCTATTTACTTTATTTCATGATTCTTCCATATTCACTTTCAAATAATCGGCGACAGTTGCCATCTAATAAAGTTGATGCGTTTGTTGCTTCTAGTACAGAATCGCTTAGAAAAAGAAGCAACAAATGCATCAAATGTGGGAGATGAATTTAGAACACCTAAATTACGCATGCCTAACACATGACAGATATATGTCCCAAGTGAGTGGGAAACTGAGCCAGGTATATAAATGCTATGTTTATGGTACATAATTGTAAATATAAATTATTTGTAACAAGTAACTAAAACTGTAGGTAGCTGAAGTACATATTTAGCACATGAATATCACGTTTGCCAAGTGTCGGATACCTTAAAAGTAGCTGGGACACCTAAAAGGCACATGCCTAGCACATCCTTTGCTGTTAGGGTTATAAGCAGATGTAATCTTTGACCGTATCCCTCCCTCTATAGCAACCTTATGTACCAATCTACTACTTCCAGTTTCAGTATTAAATTAGAACGGTTTGGAAGTCTACCGTAGTTTCAAATGTAAAACAAAGCTCAATTGAAAATTATAGTTTTTTTTTTTTTTTTTTTGTCTACAGGTTGTCCGAGAAATCCCCGTAAACCGAGGTTTGAGTTTCGCGGAGGATAATGCCAGTTTAATTTTACTTCATTTGTTTAGACCCTACTATAGCTAAGTACAAACTATGTATTCAGTAGATCTATATGCAGGGTCAGATATACCATAACGTCCACTAGACCTGGTCCTAGGGGCACACGTTGGACGCAAACTTAATGAGTAGAGTAAAAAATTGCAAAAGTAGAATACTATTACTACTACTATTTATTATTATTATTATTAACAACATCATTGAAGTCAAAGTAAATATCTTTCAAGTAACAATTCCTTTAATCAGTCTATTAGCTTCAATTATTGGTTGTTGAAGATAAGTGGAACTTTGCAAAAGACAGTTGTCTTTGGGTGGGCGCGTAATGTCGCTGTGCAGGTGAGGGGCGCGCAGCTGCGTAGCGCTCTTGTGATTGTGTTCTTCATAAGACACTATCACTAAACCAAAATTCATCAAAATTTCTACAAAAAATTTGAAACAAAGATACATAAAATAAGTTTACTTTATATTTCTATTGTGGTACTTCGGGATGAGGGGCGGCAAATATCTTTCACCCTAAGGTCCGGCCCTATCTGTACGTGATCTATCGAGTTGTACGTCCGTATGTATGGATCTCCATGTCCACCTTGACACGTTGCGGGTCGTCTGAGTATTTATCGTTAGTTCGTAAAGTTTTTTCCACATTTTTAAGTTGCTTTACGAAGTTGATCCTTGCCAAAACACGATCTCTAAAGGCAGCCATTACCTGTGTCACTGTTTGACCCTATGTGTGGTTGTTCGTGCACCCATACACATGCCACTTATCAATTGTGTAACTGCAATGGCTTTGCAACTGAAATACTCCAAGTGACATTGAATGCAAGGATATCAGACAGTCCTTGAAAGCAGCGACGTGTGTGACCTTAAATGAGATCCTAGCATACATATTTTTTTTAAAGAAACATTTTATTCATTGCTCTCGTAAAAGAAGGGGGTTTCTGTCAAAATGTTATGATTGTAGAAATATTACGAGTAGTATATCTAAGGATTCCTTTCTCCTGCAGGAGCGCAACTTTCGAAAAGTTAAAATGCGTGTTTCCTTATTATACTCATTAAGAGTTTGTACGAAGCCTGTCTAAAAAGTATCCGACCTTAACTTTTTCCACGCAAAGTAGTGATTCTCAGGCGGCGCCACCGTGCACGGTGGAAGGAGGAACCTTAATGCGCATGCTTGAATTTTTTCACCGCGTTCGCGTGTGCCAGTCGTGAGCTGGTGGTCGCGAAGTGAGGTGCTGTTGGTAGTGTTCGTCGGATTTAGTGTTTCTCGCAAGATGACTGAACGAATTGAGCAAAGATACTGCATCAAATTCTGTCAAAGGCTGGGTGATTCTCAAAGCCAAACAATTCGTAAGATTCAGCAGGTGTTTGGAGAAGATGCGATGGGTGTAACACAAATTAAACAATGGTTCAACCAATTCAAAGATGGCCGCACATCAGTCGAGAGTGAGCAGCGTAGCGGCAGGCCCCAAACTGCTCGGAATGCAGCTGTTGTTGAGCGGGTGCGAAATTTGGTGATGGCAGATCGCCGTTTGACAGTGCGGGAGATTGCAGAAGATGTTGGAGTGAGTAAAGATTCTGCACATGCAATTTTGCGTGACGATTTGAACATAAAACGAGTGACTGCTAAATTTGTACCCAAGTTGTTGTCTCAGGAACAAAAAGACACCCGTTTTGACGTTGCACAGGACCTTCTGGACACCACCAACACTGATCCTGGGTATCTGAATTCCGTGATAACTGGAGATGAGTCATGGGTGGAATTGTGCATCACGAGTACGCACCGGAAGGACAAACAGTGACAAAGGAGTACTATCAAGATGTTCTCAGGCGACTCCGTGACGCAGTGCGGCGGAAAAGACCAGACATGTGGACAGCGAAGAACTGGCACGTCCATCATGACAACGCCCCAGCACATTCATCCCAATTGATCCACACGTTCTTAGCCAAACATGGAATTACAACCGTTCGCCAACCTCCCTACTCTCCAGACCTGGCTCCTTGTGACTTCTGGTTATTTCCAAAATTGAAGACGCCTCTGAAGGGATCCCGTTTTGAGAGTAGAGAAGACATAATACGGAACACGACGACGGAGCTGAACAACATTCCAAAAGAAGACTTCCAGCGGTGTTTCCAGCAGTGGAAGGATCGGAGGGCTAAGTGTGTGGAAGCACAAGGGGCCTACTTTGAAGGGGATTAGGGTCCCAAATCTGTCAGGTATTCGCAACTATTTTTCTGGCCAAAGGTCGGATACTTTTTAGACAGCCCTCGTATAACGAGTTTAACTATAATATTAAGCATTTTCTGAATAAAAACTTGGAAATTTTGATATTATAGAAATTGTTCCCCTTTCCTCCTAATTTTACGTGGGATTCGAATGGGAAATCTTTCGTCACAGGATGATATTTGGATGTTCAAAATTTGTTCTGTAATTCATTCTATCGTTATATATATTGGAAAATATTGGAAAACATTCTAAAAAATCTACTACTTCTATAGTTAAAGAACTTCCAAAGCAGGTTATTCTAAATACGTATAGTACATACAAGAACACCCATGGGTAGACAGGTTTATTCACTAGCCTCATTTATACGCGATTATTCGTAATAGCATTTGCCTCGTAATTAATGGCTGGAGTGAAATACACACATTGTGACTTGACTGACATACGAAGTCTCATTTGACATGTATGAAGCAAAGGCCCAAATGATATTCCGTTACAATTGCATATTGTTTCCCCCCTCTTGCCTCCTCCCCCCTCACTTGCTTGCTAGACCATTTGTCACTCACATCAGACGTTTGCAGAACCAAGCAATTGAATTTGTGTTAGTATTCTAATGACCATAAAGGGAGTAAGCTAATGGCGTCAAATGAAGCATCCTGCGTATACAATGTATGAGAGATTGACTGTGTGATACCAATGAGAGTATATGCGCTACAAAGCTGTGTCAATATAACATATTTTTGTTTCAAGTCACATGTTAATTTGATTTGAAAAAATATAAAGATTTTTTCCCCCACAAATCATCAAAATAACTATGATTTCTGTAAATGTGTCAAGTTAAGGCATTCGAAATGCGTCATAATATGATTCACTAGTTTGTTCTTATATACAGGGTGTTTGAAAGAGAACTCCCTAGTTTTAAGTATAAATTTAATTGGAAAATGAATGAAAACTTACATCAATGAGTACATATCATGAAAGAGAATTCCTTCAAGTTTTGTTTAATGTTGGTAGACTTCAACGTGGGATCCATCGAAACGATATTCCACTTCTCGCCACGTATTCACCAACATTTCAAGTGTAACTGTCCCAACCGCCGCGGCGATTCTTTCCCGTAAATGATTGATGTCTCTGATCTTTTCACTCTACACATTTTTTTTATGTGGCCTCAAAAGAAAAAGTCCAGTGGGGTTAAGTCTGGGCTTCGTGGTGGCCAAGATATTGGGCCAGCCCTGCCTATCTACCTTCCTGGAAAACGAGTGTCAAGAGCTGCACGCACATGGTTACTGTAATGGGTTTTGCTGTAGGTAGTTCACCACCATACTGACGTCTAAAATTACGTTGCACTGTTTTAACTGACTCAGTTTTCACAAGCCAAATAACACACTGCACTTTCTGTTGCGGAGTACACATTGTTGCTGAGTTGCTCTGCACTGCACGCCTGCCTGGACTGAACTGAGGAAACAGAGGGAAAAAATAGCACTGGTGCCGTCTCAAGGTCAAGCAGACCTGCCAACTGCAGGGGGGGGCAAACTTGGAGAGTTGATGAATCAAACACCACAAACTAGAATAGTGTATGTCACTTTGTACAGATTCTAGGACACATTAAATCTAGGGAGTTCTTTTTTAAACACACTGTATAAAGGTGACTTTTGTTTATCTGTTTCTTCCCTTATAAAAACTTACACTGCTGTTTTAATATCTTTAAACAATGAATCATGTTGCCCCGTGAGGTAGACAATCCTCATGTATCTATTGTCTTCCAGGTTGCCTAGAATTCAGTACATGCGAACAAGACATTTCCGCTAGTACCGTGTTTCTCTGAAAATAAGAAGATGATGTGTTTAATACTTTTGCCCAAAAGTGGATTAGCGTTTATTTCCAATGGATAATGCAGACATCAGGATTCTGAAATTGCTCTTCATGTGCTATGTCTGTCTACTATTGCAAACAAGAGAATATTTTTGAGAACAGGACTTACTGTTAGAGCATAAAGCTTATATGATGAGCAATCTTTTAAAAAAATGGCAGGGCTTATTTTCTGGTGAAATCTTATTTTGAGGAAACAAAGTACACTCTATAAAGGGTATTATTAATATAGCACCAAATTACTTAGGAGCTCTACTATATGGCGAAAAATTATTTCTAGAACATCGATTGTTTCCTCTTTTTTCCCGCATCATTGGATTACGATGTAAGAATTTTTCACCAAATCCAGGTAGAATAAAGTATTTGTTTTCATGCAATTACAAAATCAGAATAAGTGTTGATATGTATAAAATAGGATCTCCTTCTACGGAAGGATCAAAAAAAGGATTACGAGGATCATCCAGAATATCAAGACCGTTTAGTAATACACAATTAAAACCACAATATTTTATTGGAAGAAACAATTCTGTTAATACCTGAAACTTCCTTCACTTCTTTACATAATCACCTTCTACATTTAAACATTAGTTGTATCTGCTCATGAGCTTCAGAATTCCCATGTTATACGCCAGTTCATAAAGCCAGTTGGTCACTGCATTCTCCAACTCTTTTCATCACTTCCGAAACGATTGCTACACAGAAACTCTTTCAGCTTAGAGAAAAGGTGGATATCGCTAGAAGCAAAGTCCGGACTAGATGGTGAATGCTCCAAACATTTCCCATCCGAATCGATCCAGCAATTTGTGTGCTGCAGCAACAATGTGAGAGCAGACAGTGCCGTGAAGAAGCATGATTCCTTCAGAAAGCATTCCTTGTCTCCTGTTTTGGATGGCTCGCCCTAGTTTTCTTAGAGTCTCATAATAACGATTTGCATTGATGACAGTGCCTTTTGGCGTGAAATCCACTAAAAGAACACCTATACGGTCACAAAAGACGGTTGCCTTGACCTTTTGTGTTGAGAGAGTCTCTTTGAATTTTCTCGTTTTTTTTTTGGGGGGGGGGTGAAGAGGAATGATGACATTCAAATGATTGGCGCTTGCTGTCTGGAATGATGTGAGACACCCAGGTCACATCACCAGTCACAATTCAATCAAGAAAGGCATCTCCATCTGTATGATATTGTTTCAAGAATGTCAATGCTGAGTTCATTCTCTGAGTTTTGTGTTGGTCACTCAGTTGCCGCGGAATTTCAGTATTTCGATCTGTTAAATAGTATTGTTATAGTTCTTGCTAGTACTGACAGAGACTAAAGTAAAGCTGTATATATATATAAATATATACAGCCTATAAATAGTAAAGCTGTGACAACTAGTGATCATGTACAAATAAAAAGACTCATTTCATTGTTATTCCTGGAGCTCTTATGTTAAGAGTGTCGAATACTTCGGCCATCTTTCTTTATTAGCTCATTGATTGATAGTTTATGGGAAATCATTTCTCTGTTTTCTTTGGACTGACCCGGAATTTTAATGACTTAAATTTTAACTGATTTCTTCTTCAAGTCGATTTAAATTTCCTTCATTTCGGGAAAATTAAAATTTGAGGCATATAATTTTAATATTTAATAACCAAATGTAAGTAATACTTAATTTATATTCAATGCAAATTTATTTTGAAAAAAAAAAGAAATATCTGAGACTAGAAGAAGAAATGCACTAAAATCAGATAATCGAAATGTCAGTTCATTTTCAAAACGGACAGAAAAATAATTCCTGATATAAATCAATGGACTAAAAAACTAACGCTAGGATAGGTACTCAACATCGTTAAAATTATTCTGGAAATGTATTAAGTCACATTATTCACAGTGTGTTTTTGTTGGTACAAGCTGTTTTATGTATTAGAAATGCTTCATTTGATTCACTAATTATTAAAAAAAAACTCTAAAAACCCAATTTTCAATTTAGCACCAAACATCACTTGGAAAGAATTCAGTTGCTACTCTAGAATGGCATAAATCATTTATAGAAGGTTAAAAGTTTTCCTTTTATTCCACTTTCTTGGGTTGTGATTTGAGAAATTATACAAAACTCGCTGAAGCTCGATGGGGGCTCCGCCCCCAGGCCCCCGGTAAGGCCTTTGCCATGAGGTGTCATGTTCTAGAAAACTATTCCTTCAGGAATTCACTTCCCTTTACAGCAGACACCTGTTACCAACACATACTTCAATTCAACCGGTATTATTCCTTCCATGTAACTTTGAAAAGCAAACACACAATTTATTAGAAAGAACTCTATTACTACTTCTACTCTGGCAATCATGTGCATGGCTTATTATGTACACTTTGCGCACACCTATACATGTTAGAGACAATAACAGAATTCATATTCTCAAACATAAACAGCGGACACTGTCTTACAATAGCCTACCTATTAAACCTTGCATTTTGCGAGAACACTCACTGTTTACAAATATGATTTTTGCAACCTTTCAAATATTTATTCGTAGCATTTTTTAATAATATGTTTTGCAGTGTAATTTAGTACAAGGTATTATAATAGTGTCCTTGTAGTTAATTGTACATATTACCTGCAGGAAAAGTAATTCATATCTGTGATATAAGGGTGGGAATATATTTCAGTCTTCCTGCACATTTATTCTTGTATTTACAATGAAGACTACAAATTACTAGATAATTTACAAATATGAATATTGTTGGAGATTGTTTAAATTTTTTTCATAGCATTTGAGTGAACACTACTTTTGTACTATAATGTAGTACAGTGGATTATAATGGAAACCTTGGGCATAGTTGTACATATTACCTAGCAAGACTTCTTGAAAAGTTTCATATATACTGCACAAATTCTTGCAGTCTCCCTGTATATTTATTCATGTATTTTCAATGAAGACTACAATTTGTAGGTGATTTACAAATATGATTATTGTTGGAGGCTTTTTAAACATTTGTTGGTAACATTTGAGAGAACACTACTTTTGCACTGTAATATAGAAAAGTCCCTTATAATGGAACCCTTCGGCATAGTAGTACATATTACCTGCAGCAAGACTTTTTGAAATATTTCATATTTACTGGACAATTTTTTGCAGTCTACCTGTATCTCTCGTCTTGTATTTTTATGAAGAATAAATTTGTGCGAATTTACAAATATGAATTTTGTTAAGGCTTTTTAAACATTAGTTCATAACATTTGATTGAACACCAGTTTTTGCACAGTAACGTAGTACACTGTATTACAATGCTGTCCTTTGGTACAAAAGTAATTATTGGGCAGCTGGACTTGTTGAAATGATTATTTATACTGCACAATTGCATACAGTGTTCCTGTATCTTTACTCTTATATTTTCAATGAAGACGTTTATTTACTAGGTAATTTAGAATATGAATATTATTAGAGGCTTTTAAAAAATTTGTTTATAGCAACTTAAAGAACACCACTTTCTACATTGAAGTAGAACACTGTACTAGAATCGTGTATTTCTAATTTCTTATTACAATCAAATAACAAGACATCATTACCATAATCATCCTAAAAAACACATATATAACACGATTACTATTCCGATTTTAGAGGTGTAATTCCACAGACGCGGGCCCGCTACGTACCAGTACTATGTGAGCAGTAAGTAGGAAGTTTAAAATCTAAGGAATTGAGTAGTGTAGGGGAACGACGTGAGAATACTGTGCAAAAGGCCTGGGAATTATATACGGCAATTCATTCCAACCGGACCGCAACTAAAACTATTAAATCGAAAGGGCATTTTCCACGTATCTTATATATTAAAATTATGTACGCTGCCGACGAGACAATTTTCAAAAGGTGCCCATTTGTGTGTGTGTATGAGCGTGTGTGCGCAGTAGCGTACGCAGGAATTTATTTCGGGAGGGGCCATACACAATATAAGTGTATTTTATATTGAAATTCCTAAACTTGTCCCAAAAATTAGGCTAAATTTACTCAAAAGTTGGAATTTCGGGGGTGGTCCGGACCCCCAGGACCCACCCCCTGCGTACGTCCCTATGTGTGTGTGTATTTCCTTAAAATTAATATTTTATACTTTCCATTTGTGGTATTCACTTCAAATTTGGTAAATGCATGTATCTTAACTAGGAACATAAAAGGGGAGAGAGATATTTTGCAATCGTTTCCGGTTTGAAGCAGACACTGTTGTTGGGAGACAAAATGTATTGTTGTCTTGTATGGACACTATATCGTGAAAATGATGCCCAATGTTTCTTTCAGACTCTTTTTGGGGGACACTGCCTCCTCAGAGCGCCCCTGGCAAGATCAAAATAATACGTTTATAATACAATAACAAACAGAATGTTATCAGCAGTGCCCCCGGGGTAATACTCCCCTCCCCCGAACATTGCTTCCGATAGAGACACTGGGGATCTCCGTTTCCAAAGCTACATATGTTTGATTTTAAATACTTCAGTATCGTCTCGAAACTTTACACGAACATACTGCTAGTTTCGAGACCATCTCAACAGTTAGCGTATAAATATATCCTTTCCGTCTATGTCTGTAATAACGAAAATATTTTGTTTATGCAATGCCAACAGAAACTATTTGGTAAAATGAAGCAACGTGATAAGAAAAAAAACGTAAGATAAAACAAGGTCTGCGGGGATTCGAACTCAGACCTGCTACTCAGAAAGCAGATACTTTACCGCGGAGCTAACTTACTACGTTGAAATCTGTTGGTTCTATTCTCCTCAATATACCACATAAGAATCCAAATGAAGGCAATTCAAAAATATGGCAATTTTGAATTCAAGATGGCGACTTCTCCAATGATTTGTTTCTTCACTTAAACTGAACTACGTCCTTAATAACATAGCGAAACCTGGCTTACCTACCAAGAGCACAACTTACAATTTTCATGGTTACAAATTTTAGAGCCGCCATTTTGAATCGAAGATGACGACTTTTCAGCATGTCGGATTTTTCCCCACACATGCGTTGTACTCTACACACTTGAGCGCAATTTCGTGATTCCACCATATCTACAAGTTGTGTAGAATTAGACGCCCCCTTATGACATTCCTAGCACTTTCTTACACCAAACATGACTATTTTTTTCAAGTTTAAGGGCGGATTCGCAAACTACGCATCAGAATAAACATCACCTCGAAATTTCAACATCCTAGATACAGCCATTACTAATTTCACATTTTTTCGATTTGCGCCGCGAAACGAAAACGAATTTTAAAGCTCTTTTTTCTATCATAAACTATGTGCCTAGCTTCACTGCCTGACAAAATATGACGTTTCTATGGTGTGCGGAACTACCCTAAAACCCAGCATTTCGAAACGACGAAAAATTTCGACACTTCATTTACATGGAAAATGTCGCCTTTTTCGTGATATCGGAATTTTCCCATTACTCGCATCCCATGACGAACAAGTATGCAAAATTTGGTGTTTGTATGTTTTGTGGAAGTATGCAAACAATTAAGTGTGTTTCCGACTTTAGAGGTATATAATGTGACAGACGCGGGCCCGCTACGTACCAGTACTATGTGAGCAGTAAGTAGGAAGTTTAAAATCTAAGGAATTGAGTAGTGTAGGGGAACGACGTGAGACTACTGTGCAAAAGGCCTGGGTTCGATTCCCAGCAAGTTTTTCTCTCACTTTTTCTTTCTTTGAAAGTTTATTTTTATAGCATAGGTGATTAAAAATAAGCTTGACTTTATTATATACGGCAATTCATTCCAACCGGACCCGCAACTAAAACCATTAAATCGAAAGGGCACTTTTCCACGTATCTTATATATTAAAATTATGTACGCTGCCGACGAGACAATTTTCAAAAGGTGCCCATTTGTGTGTGTGTATGAGCGTGTGTGCGCAGTAGCGTACGCAGGAATTTATTTCGGGAGGGGCCATACACAATATAAGTGTATTTTATATTGAAATTCCTAAACTTGTCCCAAAAATTAGGCTAAATTTACTCAAAAGTTGGAATTTCGGGGGTGGTCCGGACCCCCAGGACCCACCCCCTGCGTACGTCCCTGTGTGTGTGTGTGTATTTCCTTAAAATTAATATTTTATACTTTCCGTTTGTGGTATTCACTTCAAATTTGGTAAATGCATGTATCTTAACTAGGAACATAAAAAGGGAGAGAGATATTTTGCAATCGTTTCCGGTTTGATGCAGACACTGTTGTTGGGAGACAAAATGTATTGTTGTCTTGTATGGACACTATATCGTGAAAATGATGCCCAATGTTTCTTTCAGACTCTTTTTGGGGGACACTGCCTCCTCAGAGCGCCCCTGGCAAGATCAAAATAATACGTTTATAATACAATAACAAATAGAATGTTATCAGCAGTGCCCCCGGGGTAATACTCCCCTCCCCCGAACATTGCTTCCGATAGAGACACTGGGGATCTCCGTTTCTAAAGCTACATATGTTTGATTTTAAATACTTCAGTATCGTCTCGAAACTTTACACGAACATACTGCTAGTTTCGAGACCATCTCAACAGTTAGCGTATAAATATATCCTTTCCGTCTATGTCTGTAATAACGAAAATATTTTGTTTATGCAATGCCAACAGAAACTATTTGGTAAAATGAAGCAACGTGATAAGAAAAAAAACGCAAGATAAAACAAGGTCTGCGGGGATTCGAACTCAGACCTGCTACTCAGAAAGCAGACACTTTACCGCGGAGCTAACTTACTACGTTGAAATCTGTTGGTTCTATTCTCCTCAATATACCACATAAGAATCCAAATGAAGGCAATTCAAAAATATGGCAATTTTGAATTCAAGATGGCGACTTCTCCAATGATTTGTTTCTTCACTTAAACCGAACTACGTCCTTAATAACATAGCGAAACCTGGCTTACCTACCAAGAGCACAACTTACAATTTTCATGGTTACAAATTTTAGAGCCGCCATTTTGAATCGAAGATGACGACTTTTCAGCATGTCGGATTTTTCCCCACACATGCGTTGTACTCTACACACTTGAGCGCAATTTCGTGATTCCACCATATCTACAAGTTGTGTAGAATTAGACGCCCCCTTATGACATTCCTAGCACTTTCTTACACCAAACATGACTATTTTTTTCAAGTTTAAGGGCGGATTCGCAAACTACGCATCAGAAAAAACATCACCTCGAAATTTCAACATCCTAGATACAGCCATTACAAATTTCACATTTTTTCGATTTGCGCCGCGAAACGAAAACGAATTTTAAAGCTCTTTTTTCTATCATAAACTATGTGCCTAGCTTCACTGCCTGACAAAATATGACGTTTCTATGGTGTGCGGAACTACCCTAAAACCCAGCATTTCGAAACGACGAAAAATTTCGACACTTCATTTACATGGAAAATGTCGCCTTTTTCGTGATATCGGAATTTTCCCATTACTCGCATCCCATGACGAACAAGTATGCAAAATTTGGTGTTTGTATGTTTTGTGGAAGTATGCAAACAATTAAGTGTGTTTCCGACTTTAGAGGTATATAATGCCACAGACGCGGGCCCGCTACGTACCAGTACTATGTGAGCAGTAAGTAGGAAGTTTAAAATCTAAGGAATTGAGTAGTGTAGGGGAACGACGTGAGACTACTGTGCAAAAGGCCTGGGTTCGATTCCCAGCAAGTTTTTCTCTCACTTTTTCTTTCTTTGAAAGTTTATTTTTATAGCATAGGTGATTAAAAATAAGCTTGACTTTATTATATATGGCAATTCATTCCAACCGGACCCGCAACTAAAACCATTAAATCGAAAGGGCACTTTTCCACGTATTTTATATATTAAAATTATGTACGCTGCCGACGAGACAATTTTCAAAAGGTGCCCATTTGTGTGTGTGTATGAGCGTGTGTGCGCAGTAGCGTACGCAGGAATTTATTTCGGGAGGGGCCATACACAATATAAGTGTATTTTATATTGAAATTCCTAAACTTGTCCCAAAAATTAGGCTAAATTTACTCAAAAGTTGGAATTTCGGGGGTGGTCCGGACCCCCAGGACCCACCCCCTGCGTACGTCCCTGTGTGTGTGTATTTCCTTAAAATTAATATTTTATACTTTCCATTTGTGGTATTCACTTCAAATTTGGTATACGCATGTATCTTAACTAGGAACATAAAAGGGGAGAGAGATATTTTGCAATCGTTTCCGGTTTGATGCAGACACTGTTGTTGGGAGACAAAATGTATTGTTGTCTTGTATGGACACTATATCGTGAAAATGATGCCCAATGTTTCTTTCAGACTCTTTTTGGGGGACACTGCCTCCTCAGAGCGCCCCTGGCAAGATCAAAATAATACGTTTATAATACAATAACAAACAGAATGTTATCAGCAGTGCCCCCGGGGTAATACTCCCCTCCCCCGAACATTGCTTCCGATAGAGACACTGGGGATCTCCGTTTCCAAAGCTACATATGTTTGATTTTAAATACTTCAGTATCGTCTCGAAACTTTACACGAACATACTGCTAGTTTCGAGACCATCTCAACAGTTAGCGTATAAATATATCCTTTCCGTCTATGTCTGTAATAACGAAAATATTTTGTTTATGCAATGCCAACAGAAACTATTTGGTAAAATGAAGCAACGTGATAAGAAAAAAAACGTAAGATAAAACAAGGTCTGCGGGGATTCGAACTCAGACCTGCTACTCAGAAAGCAGATACTTTACCGCGGAGCTAACTTACTACGTTGAAATCTGTTGGTTCTATTCTCCTCAATATACCACATAAGAATCCAAATGAAGGCAATTCAAAAATATGGCAATTTTGAATTCAAGATGGCGACTTCTCCAATGATTTGTTTCTTCACTTAAACTGAACTACGTCCTTAATAACATAGCGAAACCTGGCTTACCTACCAAGAGCACAACTTACAATTTTCATGGTTACAAATTTTAGAGCCGCCATTTTGAATCGAAGATGACGACTTTTCAGCATGTCGGATTTTTCCCCACACATGCGTTGTACTCTACACACTTGAGCGCAATTTCGTGATTCCACCATATCTACAAGTTGTGTAGAATTAGACGCCCCCTTATGACATTCCTAGCACTTTCTTACACCAAACATGACTATTTTTTTCAAGTTTAAGGGCGGATTCGCAAACTACGCATCAGAATAAACATCACCTCGAAATTTCAACATCCTAGATACAGCCATTACTAATTTCACATTTTTTCGATTTGCGCCGCGAAACGAAAACGAATTTTAAAGCTCTTTTTTCTATCATAAACTATGTGCCTAGCTTCACTGCCTGACAAAATATGACGTTTCTATGGTGTGCGGAACTACCCTAAAACCCAGCATTTCGAAACGACGAAAAATTTCGACACTTCATTTACATGGAAAATGTCGCCTTTTTCGTGATATCGGAATTTTCCCATTACTCGCATCCCATGACGAACAAGTATGCAAAATTTGGTGTTTGTATGTTTTGTGGAAGTATGCAAACAATTAAGTGTGTTTCCGACTTTAGAGGTATATAATGTGACAGACGCGGGCCCGCTACGTACCAGTACTATGTGAGCAGTAAGTAGGAAGTTTAAAATCTAAGGAATTGAGTAGTGTAGGGGAACGACGTGAGACTACTGTGCAAAAGGCCTGGGTTCGATTCCCAGCAAGTTTTTCTCTCACTTTTTCTTTCTTTGAAAGTTTATTTTTATAGCATAGGTGATTAAAAATAAGCTTGACTTTATTATATACGGCAATTCATTCCAACCGGACCCGCAACTAAAACCATTAAATCGAAAGGGCACTTTTCCACGTATCTTATATATTAAAATTATGTACGCTGCCGACGAGACAATTTTCAAAAGGTGCCCATTTGTGTGTGTGTATGAGCGTGTGTGCGCAGTAGCGTACGCAGGAATTTATTTCGGGAGGGGCCATACACAATATAAGTGTATTTTATATTGAAATTCCTAAACTTGTCCCAAAAATTAGGCTAAATTTACTCAAAAGTTGGAATTTCGGGGGTGGTCCGGACCCCCAGGACCCACCCCCTGCGTACGTCCCTGTGTGTGTGTGTGTATTTCCTTAAAATTAATATTTTATACTTTCCGTTTGTGGTATTCACTTCAAATTTGGTAAATGCATGTATCTTAACTAGGAACATAAAAAGGGAGAGAGATATTTTGCAATCGTTTCCGGTTTGATGCAGACACTGTTGTTGGGAGACAAAATGTATTGTTGTCTTGTATGGACACTATATCGTGAAAATGATGCCCAATGTTTCTTTCAGACTCTTTTTGGGGGACACTGCCTCCTCAGAGCGCCCCTGGCAAGATCAAAATAATACGTTTATAATACAATAACAAATAGAATGTTATCAGCAGTGCCCCCGGGGTAATACTCCCCTCCCCCGAACATTGCTTCCGATAGAGACACTGGGGATCTCCGTTTCTAAAGCTACATATGTTTGATTTTAAATACTTCAGTATCGTCTCGAAACTTTACACGAACATACTGCTAGTTTCGAGACCATCTCAACAGTTAGCGTATAAATATATCCTTTCCGTCTATGTCTGTAATAACGAAAATATTTTGTTTATGCAATGCCAACAGAAACTATTTGGTAAAATGAAGCAACGTGATAAGAAAAAAAACGCAAGATAAAACAAGGTCTGCGGGGATTCGAACTCAGACCTGCTACTCAGAAAGCAGACACTTTACCGCGGAGCTAACTTACTACGTTGAAATCTGTTGGTTCTATTCTCCTCAATATACCACATAAGAATCCAAATGAAGGCAATTCAAAAATATGGCAATTTTGAATTCAAGATGGCGACTTCTCCAATGATTTGTTTCTTCACTTAAACCGAACTACGTCCTTAATAACATAGCGAAACCTGGCTTACCTACCAAGAGCACAACTTACAATTTTCATGGTTACAAATTTTAGAGCCGCCATTTTGAATCGAAGATGACGACTTTTCAGCATGTCGGATTTTTCCCCACACATGCGTTGTACTCTACACACTTGAGCGCAATTTCGTGATTCCACCATATCTACAAGTTGTGTAGAATTAGACGCCCCCTTATGACATTCCTAGCACTTTCTTACACCAAACATGACTATTTTTTTCAAGTTTAAGGGCGGATTCGCAAACTACGCATCAGAAAAAACATCACCTCGAAATTTCAACATCCTAGATACAGCCATTACAAATTTCACATTTTTTCGATTTGCGCCGCGAAACGAAAACGAATTTTAAAGCTCTTTTTTCTATCATAAACTATGTGCCTAGCTTCACTGCCTGACAAAATATGACGTTTCTATGGTGTGCGGAACTACCCTAAAACCCAGCATTTCGAAACGACGAAAAATTTCGACACTTCATTTACATGGAAAATGTCGCCTTTTTCGTGATATCGGAATTTTCCCATTACTCGCATCCCATGACGAACAAGTATGCAAAATTTGGTGTTTGTATGTTTTGTGGAAGTATGCAAACAATTAAGTGTGTTTCCGACTTTAGAGGTATATAATGCCACAGACGCGGGCCCGCTACGTACCAGTACTATGTGAGCAGTAAGTAGGAAGTTTAAAATCTAAGGAATTGAGTAGTGTAGGGGAACGACGTGAGACTACTGTGCAAAAGGCCTGGGTTCGATTCCCAGCAAGTTTTTCTCTCACTTTTTCTTTCTTTGAAAGTTTATTTTTATAGCATAGGTGATTAAAAATAAGCTTGACTTTATTATATATGGCAATTCATTCCAACCGGACCCGCAACTAAAACCATTAAATCGAAAGGGCACTTTTCCACGTATTTTATATATTAAAATTATGTACGCTGCCGACGAGACAATTTTCAAAAGGTGCCCATTTGTGTGTGTGTATGAGCGTGTGTGCGCAGTAGCGTACGCAGGAATTTATTTCGGGAGGGGCCATACACAATATAAGTGTATTTTATATTGAAATTCCTAAACTTGTCCCAAAAATTAGGCTAAATTTACTCAAAAGTTGGAATTTCGGGGGTGGTCCGGACCCCCAGGACCCACCCCCTGCGTACGTCCCTGTGTGTGTGTATTTCCTTAAAATTAATATTTTATACTTTCCATTTGTGGTATTCACTTCAAATTTGGTATACGCATGTATCTTAACTAGGAACATAAAAGGGGAGAGAGATATTTTGCAATCGTTTCCGGTTTGATGCAGACACTGTTGTTGGGAGACAAAATGTATTGTTGTCTTGTATGGACACTATATCGTGAAAATGATGCCCAATGTTTCTTTCAGACTCTTTTTGGGGGACACTGCCTCCTCAGAGCGCCCCTGGCAAGATCAAAATAATACGTTTATAATACAATAACAAACAGAATGTTATCAGCAGTGCCCCCGGGGTAATACTCCCCTCCCCCGAACATTGCTTCCGATAGAGACACTGGGGATCTCCGTTTCCAAAGCTACATATGTTTGATTTTAAATACTTCAGTATCGTCTCGAAACTTTACACGAACATACTGCTAGTTTCGAGACCATCTCAACAGTTAGCGTATAAATATATCCTTTCCGTCTATGTCTGTAATAACGAAAATATTTTGTTTATGCAATGCCAACAGAAACTATTTGGTAAAATGAAGCAACGTGATAAGAAAAAAAACGTAAGATAAAACAAGGTCTGCGGGGATTCGAACTCAGACCTGCTACTCAGAAAGCAGATACTTTACCGCGGAGCTAACTTACTACGTTGAAATCTGTTGGTTCTATTCTCCTCAATATACCACATAAGAATCCAAATGAAGGCAATTCAAAAATATGGCAATTTTGAATTCAAGATGGCGACTTCTCCAATGATTTGTTTCTTCACTTAAACTGAACTACGTCCTTAATAACATAGCGAAACCTGGCTTACCTACCAAGAGCACAACTTACAATTTTCATGGTTACAAATTTTAGAGCCGCCATTTTGAATCGAAGATGACGACTTTTCAGCATGTCGGATTTTTCCCCACACATGCGTTGTACTCTACACACTTGAGCGCAATTTCGTGATTCCACCATATCTACAAGTTGTGTAGAATTAGACGCCCCCTTATGACATTCCTAGCACTTTCTTACACCAAACATGACTATTTTTTTCAAGTTTAAGGGCGGATTCGCAAACTACGCATCAGAATAAACATCACCTCGAAATTTCAACATCCTAGATACAGCCATTACTAATTTCACATTTTTTCGATTTGCGCCGCGAAACGAAAACGAATTTTAAAGCTCTTTTTTCTATCATAAACTATGTGCCTAGCTTCACTGCCTGACAAAATATGACGTTTCTATGGTGTGCGGAACTACCCTAAAACCCAGCATTTCGAAACGACGAAAAATTTCGACACTTCATTTACATGGAAAATGTCGCCTTTTTCGTGATATCGGAATTTTCCCATTACTCGCATCCCATGACGAACAAGTATGCAAAATTTGGTGTTTGTATGTTTTGTGGAAGTATGCAAACAATTAAGTGTGTTTCCGACTTTAGAGGTATATAATGTGACAGACGCGGGCCCGCTACGTACCAGTACTATGTGAGCAGTAAGTAGGAAGTTTAAAATCTAAGGAATTGAGTAGTGTAGGGGAACGACGTGAGACTACTGTGCAAAAGGCCTGGGTTCGATTCCCAGCAAGTTTTTCTCTCACTTTTTCTTTCTTTGAAAGTTTATTTTTATAGCATAGGTGATTAAAAATAAGCTTGACTTTATTATATACGGCAATTCATTCCAACCGGACCCGCAACTAAAACCATTAAATCGAAAGGGCACTTTTCCACGTATCTTATATATTAAAATTATGTACGCTGCCGACGAGACAATTTTCAAAAGGTGCCCATTTGTGTGTGTGTATGAGCGTGTGTGCGCAGTAGCGTACGCAGGAATTTATTTCGGGAGGGGCCATACACAATATAAGTGTATTTTATATTGAAATTCCTAAACTTGTCCCAAAAATTAGGCTAAATTTACTCAAAAGTTGGAATTTCGGGGGTGGTCCGGACCCCCAGGACCCACCCCCTGCGTACGTCCCTGTGTGTGTGTGTGTATTTCCTTAAAATTAATATTTTATACTTTCCGTTTGTGGTATTCACTTCAAATTTGGTAAATGCATGTATCTTAACTAGGAACATAAAAAGGGAGAGAGATATTTTGCAATCGTTTCCGGTTTGATGCAGACACTGTTGTTGGGAGACAAAATGTATTGTTGTCTTGTATGGACACTATATCGTGAAAATGATGCCCAATGTTTCTTTCAGACTCTTTTTGGGGGACACTGCCTCCTCAGAGCGCCCCTGGCAAGATCAAAATAATACGTTTATAATACAATAACAAATAGAATGTTATCAGCAGTGCCCCCGGGGTAATACTCCCCTCCCCCGAACATTGCTTCCGATAGAGACACTGGGGATCTCCGTTTCTAAAGCTACATATGTTTGATTTTAAATACTTCAGTATCGTCTCGAAACTTTACACGAACATACTGCTAGTTTCGAGACCATCTCAACAGTTAGCGTATAAATATATCCTTTCCGTCTATGTCTGTAATAACGAAAATATTTTGTTTATGCAATGCCAACAGAAACTATTTGGTAAAATGAAGCAACGTGATAAGAAAAAAAACGCAAGATAAAACAAGGTCTGCGGGGATTCGAACTCAGACCTGCTACTCAGAAAGCAGACACTTTACCGCGGAGCTAACTTACTACGTTGAAATCTGTTGGTTCTATTCTCCTCAATATACCACATAAGAATCCAAATGAAGGCAATTCAAAAATATGGCAATTTTGAATTCAAGATGGCGACTTCTCCAATGATTTGTTTCTTCACTTAAACCGAACTACGTCCTTAATAACATAGCGAAACCTGGCTTACCTACCAAGAGCACAACTTACAATTTTCATGGTTACAAATTTTAGAGCCGCCATTTTGAATCGAAGATGACGACTTTTCAGCATGTCGGATTTTTCCCCACACATGCGTTGTACTCTACACACTTGAGCGCAATTTCGTGATTCCACCATATCTACAAGTTGTGTAGAATTAGACGCCCCCTTATGACATTCCTAGCACTTTCTTACACCAAACATGACTATTTTTTTCAAGTTTAAGGGCGGATTCGCAAACTACGCATCAGAAAAAACATCACCTCGAAATTTCAACATCCTAGATACAGCCATTACAAATTTCACATTTTTTCGATTTGCGCCGCGAAACGAAAACGAATTTTAAAGCTCTTTTTTCTATCATAAACTATGTGCCTAGCTTCACTGCCTGACAAAATATGACGTTTCTATGGTGTGCGGAACTACCCTAAAACCCAGCATTTCGAAACGACGAAAAATTTCGACACTTCATTTACATGGAAAATGTCGCCTTTTTCGTGATATCGGAATTTTCCCATTACTCGCATCCCATGACGAACAAGTATGCAAAATTTGGTGTTTGTATGTTTTGTGGAAGTATGCAAACAATTAAGTGTGTTTCCGACTTTAGAGGTATATAATGCCACAGACGCGGGCCCGCTACGTACCAGTACTATGTGAGCAGTAAGTAGGAAGTTTAAAATCTAAGGAATTGAGTAGTGTAGGGGAACGACGTGAGACTACTGTGCAAAAGGCCTGGGTTCGATTCCCAGCAAGTTTTTCTCTCACTTTTTCTTTCTTTGAAAGTTTATTTTTATAGCATAGGTGATTAAAAATAAGCTTGACTTTATTATATATGGCAATTCATTCCAACCGGACCCGCAACTAAAACCATTAAATCGAAAGGGCACTTTTCCACGTATTTTATATATTAAAATTATGTACGCTGCCGACGAGACAATTTTCAAAAGGTGCCCATTTGTGTGTGTGTATGAGCGTGTGTGCGCAGTAGCGTACGCAGGAATTTATTTCGGGAGGGGCCATACACAATATAAGTGTATTTTATATTGAAATTCCTAAACTTGTCCCAAAAATTAGGCTAAATTTACTCAAAAGTTGGAATTTCGGGGGTGGTCCGGACCCCCAGGACCCACCCCCTGCGTACGTCCCTGTGTGTGTGTATTTCCTTAAAATTAATATTTTATACTTTCCATTTGTGGTATTCACTTCAAATTTGGTATACGCATGTATCTTAACTAGGAACATAAAAGGGGAGAGAGATATTTTGCAATCGTTTCCGGTTTGATGCAGACACTGTTGTTGGGAGACAAAATGTATTGTTGTCTTGTATGGACACTATATCGTGAAAATGATGCCCAATGTTTCTTTCAGACTCTTTTTGGGGGACACTGCCTCCTCAGAGCGCCCCTGGCAAGATCAAAATAATACGTTTATAATACAATAACAAATAGAATGTTATCAGCAGTGCCCCCGGGGTAATACTCCCCTCCCCCGAAGATTGCTTCCGATAGAGACACTGGGGATCTCCGTTTCCAAAGCTACATATGTTTGATTTTAAATACTTCAGTATCGTCTCGAAACTTTACACGAACATACTGCTAGTTTCGAGACCATCTCAACAGTTAGCGTATAAATATATCCTTTCCGTCTATGTCTGTAATAACGAAAATATTTTGTTTATGCAATGCCAACAGAAACTATTTGGTAAAATGAAGCAACGTGATAAGAAAAAAAACGCAAGATAAAACAAGGTCTGCGGGGATTCGAACTCAGACCTGCTACTCAGAAAGCAGACACTTTACCGCGGAGCTAACTTACTACGTTGAAATCTGTTGGTTCTATTCTCCTCAATATACCACATAAGAATCCAAATGAAGGCAATTCAAAAATATGGCAATTTTGAATTCAAGATGGCGACTTCTCCAATGATTTGTTTCTTCACTTAAACCGAACTACGTCCTTAATAACATAGCGAAACCTGGCTTACCTACCAAGAGCACAACTTACAATTTTCATGGTTACAAATTTTAGAGCCGCCATTTTGAATCGAAGATGACGACTTTTCAGCATGTCGGATTTTTCCCCACACATGCGTTGTACTCTACACACTTGAGCGCAATTTCGTGATTCCACCATATCTACAAGTTGTGTAGAATTAGACGCCCCCTTATGACATTCCTAGCACTTTCTTACACCAAACATGACTATTTTTTTCAAGTTTAAGGGCGGATTCGCAAACTACGCATCAGAAAAAACATCACCTCGAAATTTCAACATCCTAGATACAGCCATTACAAATTTCACATTTTTTCGATTTGCGCCGCGAAACGAAAACGAATTTTAAAGCTCTTTTTTCTATCATAAACTATGTGCCTAGCTTCACTGCCTGACAAAATATGACGTTTCTATGGTGTGCGGAACTACCCTAAAACCCAGCATTTCGAAACGACGAAAAATTTCGACACTTCATTTACATGGAAAATGTCGCCTTTTTCGTGATATCGGAATTTTCCCATTACTCACATCCCATGACGAACAAGTATGCAAAATTTGGTGTTTGTATGTTTTGTGGAAGTATGCAAACAATTAAGTGTGTTTCCGACTTTAGAGGTATATAATGCCACAGACGCGGGCCCGCTACGTACCAGTACTATGTGAGCAGTAAGTAGGAAGTTTAAAATCTAAGGATTTGAGTAGTGTAGGGGAACGACGTGAGACTACTGTGCAAAAGGCCTGGGTTCGATTCCCAGCAAGTTTTTCTCTCACTTTTTCTTTCTTTGAAAGTTTATTTTTATAGCATAGGTGATTAAAAATAAGCTTGACTTTATTATATTATGGCAATTCATTCCAACCGGACCCGCAACTAAAACCATTAAATCGAAAGGGCACTTTTCCACGTATCTTATATATTAAAATTATGTACGCTGCCGACGAGACAATTTTCAAAAGGTGCCCATTTGTGTGTGTGTATGAGCGTGTGTGCGCAGTAGCGTACGCAGGAATTTATTTCGGGAGGGGCCATACACAATATAAGTGTATTTTATATTGAAATTCCTAAACTTGTCCCAAAAATTAGGCTAAATTTACTCAAAAGTTGGAATTTCGGGGGTGGTCCGGACCCCCAGGACCCACCCCCTGCGTACGTCCCTGTGTGTGTGTATTTCCTTAAAATTAATATTTTATACTTTCCATTTGTGGTATTCACTTCAAATTTGGTATACGCATGTATCTTAACTAGGAACATAAAAGGGGAGAGAGATATTTTGCAATCGTTTCCGGTTTGATGCAGACACTGTTGTTGGGAGACAAAATGTATTGTTGTCTTGTATGGACACTATATCGTGAAAATGATGCCCAATGTTTCTTTCAGACTCTTTTTGGGGGACACTGCCTCCTCAGAGCGCCCCTGGCAAGATCAAAATAATACGTTTATAATACAATAACAAATAGAATGTTATCAGCAGTGCCCCCGGGGTAATACTCCCCTCCCCCGAACATTGCTTCCGATAGAGACACTGGGGATCTCCGTTTCCAAAGCTACATATGTTTGATTTTAAATACTTCAGTATCGTCTCGAAACTTTACACGAACATACTGCTAGTTTCGAGACCATCTCAACAGTTAGCGTATAAATATATCCTTTCCGTCTATGTCTGTAATAACGAAAATATTTTGTTTATGCAATGCCAACAGAAACTATTTGGTAAAATGAAGCAACGTGATAAGAAAAAAAAACGTAAGATAAAACAAGGTCTGCGGGGATTCGAACTCAGACCTGCTACTCAGAAAGCAGATACTTTACCGCGGAGCTAACTTACTACGTTGAAATCTGTTGGTTCTATTCTCCTCAATATACCACATAAGAATCCAAATGAAGGCAATTCAAAAATATGGCAATTTTGAATTCAAGATGGCGACTTCTCCAATGATTTGTTTCTTCACTTAAACTGAACTACGTCCTTAATAACATAGCGAAACCTGGCTTACCTACCAAGAGCACAACTTACAATTTTCATGGTTACAAACTTTAGAGCCGCCATTTTGAATCGAAGATGACGACTTTTCCAACATGTCGGATTTTTCCCCACACATGCGTTGTACTGTACACACTTGAACGCAATTTCGTGATTCCACCATATCTACAAGTTGTGTAGAATTAGACGCCCCCTTATGACATTCCTAGCACTTTCTTACACCGAACATGACTATTTTTTTCAAGTTTAAGGGCGGATTCGCAAACTACGCATCAGAATAAACATCACCTCGAAATTTCAACATCCTAGATACAGCCATTACAAATTTCACATTTTTTCGATTTGCGCCGCGAAACGAAAACGAATTTTAAAGCTCTTTTTTCTATCATAAACTATGTGCCTAGCTTCACTGCCTGACAAAATATGACGTTTCTATGGTGTGCGGAACTACCCTAAAACCCAGCATTTCGAAACGACGAAAAATTGCGACACTTCATTTACATGGAAAATGTCGCCTTTTTCGTGATATCGGAATTTTCCCATTACTCACATCCCATGACGATCAAGTATGCAAAATTTGGTGTTTGTATGTTTTGTGGAAGTATGCAAACAATTAAGTGTGTTTCCGACTTTAGAGGTATATAATTCAGGTAGAATGTTTAGTGTCGGGTGGCCACAGAATCAGAATAAGGGTTGATATAACATAGGATACTTTTCTTCAGAAGGATCAAAGGATACATTAAGACTTTGGTCTGTTAAAAATATTGAAATAGCTCATACTAATACTAGCAGAAATAATAGAAGTAGTATAGTGCTTCTAACTAATGATCATACAATAAAGGAATTCATTAAATTGTTACCCCTGTAGTTAGTAAATTAGTGACTGTTGTAATGACTTGCTTGAGCCTAAAATTCAGGAAACTACTTGCATGATGAAAGGGGAAAATGAATAAATCTGCTGAAGTTCCTGAAGAGTAATAGTTCTTGATAGACACTGACTTAAGCACGAGTAGGACACTGGGTAAAGTGTTCTACCAGTTCGTGCAGTGACGACGATTTCTGTTTTACTTATATTTGGGAGGGAGAAATGCGTTCAGATCAGGGATGGCCACAAAGTTCCGATTCCAGCAGAACCGGTTCTTGGAGATCCGGTTTTCAAAGTCGGTTCCGGAACCGGTTCCAGACGTTGATCCGAAAAACGGTTCCGGAACTATCGGAAAGCCTGGTTCCGGAACCGGATCCGTTCAGAGCCGAAAACCGGTTCCTGTTCCAGCCATTCCTAGTTCAGATATGTGTGTTTTATTGTCACACATCGAAGCGAAGGTATCCAGAAAGTGGAGGATCCAAGACAACTTCGGAGAGGGACACGTGCTCCGTCGACCTCCAGGATCGAAGCCCACTTTCTGACCCATATCTACATTCTTCAAGTTAATAAAAGAATTGAGGACGTGGCGAGAGTTAAAATTTGCTGTATCAGCTGATTCCAATATTATTGGTACTAGTTAGTTATCAACCTCTTCCTCCAATCATGTTAGATTTTATTATGAACAAAATTCTAATGAATGCGAGGACTGTTTTCCTACCACTACATTTAAAAAAATAGTTATTATCATGTAATCTTCCTGGGCATTAGTTATGCACGAATTAATGGATTAAGTGAGTTTGCTGCTGTTCTTGCTCAAGAAATACAAACCAATACTTCTACAAAAAGCACAAGACAATCATCGTTGCAAAATAAGACGAATAGCTGAACTGTTAGGAGAAGGCGGTAAATTTGTTTATGGTTGTGAATCCTCCTCTTATAGATTTTATAGTGAATTATTTATACTGCAACTATAGTATAGTTAGTGTTTAACATAAGATTACCACGCATCACCATTTATGCGGACATATACGTATTTCAAGAGCAAAATATTTCCGTCCGAATACATTTTCCAAAATTCCCTGGTTTGTCTACATTTTCTGAACTTAGAGTGTACTGTCTTCCTAGTGTCTTCTATCATATTGGTAATAGTGCTCGATGACTAATGTAAGATTTTACTATTTTGGCACAACATAATGGTGACGTAACTCGCATTGACTTTTTTTCGATCCATTCGTATATATGCTTTCCAGTTTTTTTCTGCCGAGCTTTGCAGTGTTAGTGTTTTCTGAACATATGATTAGCCTAAATATAAATCATAAAACCTTTTAAGTTTAACGTCCCAGGCTTATGTCGGTTAGGCTAAAGGAGAATGTGATAATGAGACATGAGTGAAATGGTGGAATGAAGAAAGTGGGAGGAAACGGGAGAACCTCGAGAAAACCCACGAGCACGGTGTTTGTCCACCACAAAGTCCACACGGCGCGAGCAGGGATCGAACCAGGGACCCCAAGCACCGGAGGTGAACGCTCTACCACTGAGCCCCCGCGCCCCCCAATAAAACCTTTTATTCTTGTGTGCAATGCTAATGTTTATATAACGAGTTAGCTAGGTGGAAGTATAAGATATCTGATTTTGACATTTTAGAATATGGTTGACCACGTCCTAGTTTAACACTTGTACCTAAAAGTTTCTATTACTTACGATTTTGAAGTCATAGTGAAATTACACTAAATTGTGGAATGTTCCATAAAATAAATAAAAATACTTTGATTAAAAAGTAAAATATAATAACAAAACTTTAACCTAATTTCGTCAATACTTTAGGATTTTATATGTGGCTGGTACAGTCAGTGACAAAAGTACATAAACCCCTGACAGCTATACGTCCATTAGGTCCGGCTCAGTACTATTGCTTTTATAACAAATTCCTAGACAGATGAAACTCAACTTACACATAAATTTTTCAAGCAGTTGATAAACATGTGGAGCATTGAAAAAGCTTTTGTTGTGCAGTTTGGAGCATGTTGTCCAATGAGTGCCGCATCAGAAGTGCTACTGCTCATATCAGCTACCCCGAAAACTATGACTTCGACACTGATATTGGTCATTTATATATCCCCACCCTCATGTTGCGGAGTACGGTGTCGAAAGTGTCACTGTACATCTCAGTAACTCCGAAAAGTGTGGATTCGACACTAATATTGGTAATTTTCGCCTTTCCCCCAATTTGCAGGGATGAATTTGGATTTAAACAGCATCGAAAATGTGATTGTTCTTGTCAGCGACACCAAAAACTATAGATTCGACACTAATATTGGTCATTTGCGATCATTTTTCAATATCTCTTTCCCTTCCCCTCCGCCTAAGTTGCGCCGTCGAAGTGATATGATAAAAACTATGCCAGGTCCGAACCTCATGTATGTTGAAAATTTGACCGAGATGGGTCAAGTGGTTTAAGAGTGAAGTGATGAAGTCACAAAGACAGTCACTTTCCTTTTCATTATATATATATATATATATATATATATATATATATATATATATATATATATATATATATATATATATCCCCTTCCCTTCCCTAAGTTCTACCTTCAAAGTGAAATGATAAACCTTCCCAGATTCAAACCTCATTTATGTTGAAAATTTGATTGAGATCGGTCTGTGGTTCAAGAGTTATTAATTCACGATCATAATCACTTTTATTTTTATACCTAGGTATATGTTGAATTTTGTATATCTCCCTCTCTTTCTCCTCTCTTACGTTGCTCCATCAAAGTGAAATGTTAAAAAAATATCCCAGGCCCGAACTTCAACTATGTTGAATATTTGATCGAGACTGATAGTTTGGTTCAAGAGTTATTAAGTTTTATTTTTTATAATGTCCCACTCCTCCCCCACACCTAAGTTATACAGTGAAACCTGTCTTTAGCGGAATCGAGCGGGACCTGCAAAAATTTCCGTTAAAGTCAGGTTTCCGCTTAGTGGAGGTAGACTTTTCCTTTCTTTAAAAAAAATACATGCTTATAAAGGGGCATACTGAGAAAATATATTGCTGTACATACATTGTTCGATTACAGTACTTCTTTCTTCTACGAATAAGTACACAAAAAAATTAAAATGAATACAAAATATGCTATGCACACGTTTCCTTTATTTTTCTAATAGCCAAGCAGGGTTCTCTGTGTACATTGCTGCTTGGCTGCTTGACTTTCCGCATACACTTTACCTGAGAAATTATACTAAGTGAATCAGAATCATTTTTTCGTAAGGCAAATTTTTGCAGTTCCTTTAAACTTCTGAGAGAATCTTGATATGTATTTATTCTACACTCTTCTTGAAACTCGGTATCGTATTTCTCTTCTTCCTCTATCTCGTTTTCTTCTTTCCGACATTCCGTATGATTCTTGATTAAGTTGCGGGGATTAAGGACAATTTGTGGGGGTGAATATGAGTAGTGGTTGGGGAAGGTAAACACTGTCCAGAAATATTTAACAAAAGAACGAACATTTTATCGCAGACAGTGTAATGTATATGTCTCACAGAATGTCTAAACATCTTTTAAACGCTGTAGTTCGGAACTCAGAATTTTCCGTTAAATGTTTATTTTTCTTTCCGTTGTCCGCGTAACACAGTTTCCGCTTAATGAACGGAGTTTTACACGTTTTGTTCTCCAAAATTCATGGGGCCGTGAAATATTTTCGTTTAAGACAGTTTTCCGTTTAATAAAGGGTCCGTTGAAGACAGGTTTTACTGTACTATCAAAGTGAATAGATACAAACACTCCCAGGACCGAACCTAATCAATGTTGAAAACTTGACCGAAATCGGTCGGGCAGTTCAAGAGATTAATAGTCCCAAGCATTCACTTTCACTTTATAATATAGACTAGCCTTTAGCGAGCTGGGGGCTCTGCGCCCAGTCCCCTGCGTTTGCTCGGCCTACGGCCAGGCATATCTTATATATCGGCCTTCGCATCAACAGTGAATTTCGTACATTTGCTCTTACAAGTAAACCTTACGTTTGGGTGAATCGAGTTGCTGACTGAGACACATATGAGAAAGTAGTACTAAATGTGGTCAGTATTTCAGTGAAGTTGTAGGTGCGAAGCTCCAGGGGTTTAGGAGATACAGCTACCAGAACAGCACATGGAAGTACAGAATAGTCTTCATACAGTTGGAGGTAAAAGCTCTGTAAGACCTCTTGTAACGACAAAAGGTGAATAACAAATATATGGGTATATATTAGGACTAGGTGGAAGTCATATAGTAAGGGTATACCTGACGGCGGCCATCTTGAAATCCGCCATTTTGAATTAAGGTTAAGTATTTAAAATAGGAATAGGGTCATGTGATACATGATTTAAGGCGCAAATTTAATCAGAAGAACAATGGTCACGTTAATTTTGAGTTAGGCACAATTGCTAAAAAGTTACAGGGAAATTAAATATTGTTGCAGCATATGTATTAGTCCTTTACCCCACCTTGTAAATTTTGTTTTAATGATAATAATTAAATAAAAAGCAGGTTGGATAAATATTAGGTCTATAGTAAGAGTTGCCTTGATGGCGGCCATGTTCAAATCCGCCATTTTGAAACAGACAAAAGTTTTAAACAAAACGCATAACATTGACACTTTATTAATAACAAATTTTACCATAAATCCAACGGTATAACCATTTTTGCTTTATCATGAACCAGCATTTTTTATCGCATAAACAAGTTGCTAATTTAAGGGAAAATGACCAAAAAATAAAATGATTCATAATTGAACTTGGGTCTTTCTTCCAGAAAAGTCCTCAATTAGTACAATCAATATGTAGTTCAGAAAAGAGTGCATGACTTGCACAAATGCTCTGCTCACAGTGAGCACACCTGACAAAGGCAATCGAGTTACACTTGACACATCTGTCGTTAACTATTCCGTCAAAGCAGTAGTCGTAAGGAGCGATCCATTTAATTTTGTGCTGGTTAATGATAAAGCAAAAATGGTTATACCGTTGGAGTTATGGTAAAATTTGCTATTAATAAAGTGTCAATGTTATGCGTTTTGTTTAAAAATTTTGTCTGCTTCAAAATGTCGTATTTGAACATGGCCGCCATCAAGGCAACTCTTACCATAGACCTAATATTTATCCACCTGCTTTTTATTTAATTATTATCATTAAAACAAAATTTACAAGGTGGGTTAAAGGACTAATAATATGCTGCAACAATATTTAATTTCCCTGTAACTTTTTACCAATTGTGCCTAACTCAAAATTAACGTGACCATTGTTCTTCTGATTAAATTTGCGCCTTAAATCATGTATCACATGACCCTATTCCTATTTTAAAAACTTAACCTTAATTCAAAATGGCGGATTTCAAGATGGCCGCCGTCAGGTATACCCTTACTATATGACTTCCCCCTAGTCCTAATATATACCCATATATTTGTTATTCACCTTTTGTCGTTACAAGAGGTCTTACAGAGCTTTTACCTCCAACTGTATGAAGACTATTCTGTACTTCCATGTGATGTTCTGTTATGTATGTATCTCCTAAACCCCTGGAGCTTCGCACCTACAACTTCACTGAAATACTAACCACATGTAGTACTACTTTCTCATATGTGTCTCAGTCAGCAACTCGATTCACCGAAACGTAAGGTTTACTTGTTAGTATTTCCTGAATTTGGCCAGCTGGGAACTTTGCCTCCAGACCTCCGCGTTTCCTTTTCCTACACCCCTCTTAAACCTACAATTCTACCGAATTTCAAGTTTCTTTTCGTATTTCAACTTATCTAAAAGATAAGATTTTCTATCCCAAGGAAACGCTCACTTAAATAACATTGGAACTTCTTCATCCCCTTTAGACCCCTTAAAAACTAAAAATATTCAATTTTGGAAATTTTCTTGTGAGTTAGTCCCAAAAAGTTACAATCATGCCAAATTTCATCATTGTAGCCCTACAGGAGATGTCTAAACATTTTGGAGTGTAGAAGATGTCCCATATAAATAAGATGAAAAAGATTCACTTTTAGCAATTTTCCTATGGGTTAGTACCGGAAAGCCAAATTCCAACTTTCCACGTCAACCGCAAGTACCCCTTTAATTTATGTCAGTTCGTGTAGTTTTATATACAGTTAGGATTATTTAAAAAATGTAATTTTTACTGCATTTTATATGTAAAATATATTTAAAAAGTATTTTATTTTTAGCTCCCGGCGTAAGATGTGTGTATGTATGTGATACTTTATTCTAATGGCCGGATGTGAACGAAGTTTGGTGAGCAAGTAGAGCATTGACCAAGGATAAAGATTGATATATATTTGATTGATATGCTCGGCCAAGGACAAGCTCGGCTCGGCTCGACTTGAATGTGGTACATTATTTCTCATAGCTACTACTCGTGTCTGAACGAAACTTGATGGGCAAGTAATCCGTCATCTGAGGGATGAAGATCGCTATATTTTGGTGGCAGAACTCGGCCAAGGACAAGCTCGGGTCGGCAACAGTAGCTATATTCCGCAACTTTGCACCCCGAGAGCTTCTGAATTAGGTTTCCTTCGGCTTGTTATTTTATGCAGGGCCGCGGAGAATAAACAATTACTACAGCAGGGACCGCAACATTAAAAAAAAAAAAAAAAAAAAAAAAAAAAAATTGGGAACGCTAATCTACTAATCATATGTGTGTACTAAGCAGTTTTTCGAAATAAAAACTTTTTTTAAAAAAAGAAAAAGTCAAACTTTCAGTCTTTTATAACTTTTGTTTCTATTTATTTGAAATATTTCATATTATGATTGTAGCATTCAATACTGAGTACTTTGGATGTGCATAAACCCATGTTGTTGTAGAAGCCTGCAAAATTTGGATGTTTATGACACTGCAGTGCCCTTAGTTTGTAACTCTGAATAATAGTATAAATGTAGTATCAAGTAAGTAATTAACGTTTAACACGTTTTTTTTGAAATATGTAATATTCTGACGTGACGCAATTGAAACTAAAAACATATAAAGTAACTTTGCGTGGGTAACACAGACAAATAACGGCATTGAAGAGTATGTCAAATAATTTCCTTATGGACTCGTTTGTAAGTTTCTGCAATAGTAGAGCTGTATCTGCGTATCGTATATATTGTATATATATAATGCTTTATAGACAGGGATCAAGATATGGTGTTTGTAAATGAGCTGTAATTATCTCTAATTGGCTGTGTCAAACTTCACTAAACTTACAAACTTGCACAAGATCTGCCTTGTGTATCCAGAGAAAAGTTACTAGGTATTAGTCTGATGTAAACCAACACTAATGAATTTCCTGGTTATGTGTAAATATATCAGTTTGGTTACAGTAAATATGCGACTAATTCTATTAAGGTAGAGTCAATTAACCCTATTATTATGCTTCTCACATATTTGTCGAGATCGAGGAGATGTACATTTAGAGGTTTCGCAATCGATCAGATTATTATTTATGCGCAGTTAAAATGATTTCATGAAATCTTTAAGTTATTTATTGAATAACGTTATTTGCTTTTAACGTTAAAATGTATTAAAAGACGAGACTTGTCAATATATAGGCCTATATCTGATTGAAATTGGCCAAAAGGATGTAAAAATGAAATGAAATCTTTTATTTTAACGTCCCACGATTATACCCTTTAGGCTAAGGGAGAGAGAGAGATCATGAAGGCAAGTGAATGATGGAGAAAAATAGTGGAATGAGAATGTGCGAGGAAACGGGATTATCCACAAAAAAATCCGCAAACAAGATGTTGTCCAGCATAAACTTACTTGGGTGGGGATCTAATGATGGACCCTATGCACCAGAGAAACGCTCTACCACTAAGCTAAGATGCCCTACTTTTATAATGTTAAAAAGTACGTCATCCATTGCCAATAATGATTTAACTTAACTGTTTCTATTCTGTTAGAACAGAGGATTTACTTTTAAATAAAAAGATGCACTGTTAAACAACATATTGTATGTACTGTGTTGGTATTCTTTTTAGCGATGACACACACACACACACATTTAGCTGTGAAAGACATGCTTCTAACGGTGACACCCTAAGTACTTGAAATGATTTTTTTTTTCAGTTTAATGTCCCACTATTATGCAATTTAAGCTATTGAAGAAGGAATTATTAATAAAAGTGAATGATTGTAAAATTAACATGTTTTAGTTGTCTCACCGTGAATTGAACCTGGAATCACGTTCACGAAAGACACGCAACTTTGCCACTAAACCAACGGAACGGGGACTGTAATGTACTATTTGTAAGAAAGACATATTTGACATAGATATTACATTATGAGTAAAACGTTTTGTATTTATTTATTTAAATGAGAAATAAGACTATTCCATTCAAATAGTGCCTAGACCTGCATAAAAATAGGTGTTGAAGAAGTTCCGTTTGATTTACAAGTACAAAATATTGCTCCTTTGTATTAAAATGGCGAGGCTTAACAAAAAGAGTGATAACGTATTGCAACCGAAACACGTCTTACAAAACATGAATATGCAGAACATTAATCTCACGTCTTTCAGGAAGTTGCATTAACTTCGTAACTTAAGGGAAGAACACTTTTTTTCTTTAAATTCAAAAAGGCAGGGAATTAAAGGTTAAAATTAGACTCTTGCGTACACTTAAGGTGTAAAGCTTGATTGCTTTTCTTTACTCCTACTGTTCTCAACCTATCTTTATGGTTAATTACTGTTCGTAGTCATTTGACAAATGACAGAGAGGTAGAGCGGGATCGTTAAGACGTTAATATGACGGAGATAAAGCGTACCGTGAGAGAGCCATTTTATGTTTACTCTAATCTCTTGCAGTGGAATCAGGTCATGCAAACTATTTCTCATGCACAATTGGTCTTCGTTGTTTTATGCTCGCTTATTTTAATTTCGTACTTCCAACGCATGTATACAGACACACACATACGTATAAAGCTTGTCAATGGAATTTTGCGCACAGTCCAAACAATACAGAGTGTCTCAAATTACTGAATATACTCTTCAAAACAGAATATCTTGCCAATTAAAGTAGATAAGTATATAATTTTTCTGAAGTTGTGTACTTTAAAAAAGTAAATATTAGAAATGGCCCGTTTCGCCCAGTGGCAGATCCCGCCCGGAGCCGGAGGGCCTAGGTTTCCCTGTGTTTTGAGTGACAAAATTAACTTAAGCTATTATTTATATATATAAAATTTATATTAAACTCATGATATAACTATTATAGTCTGAGTTCTGGCGGCCCCCGGTTTTTCCTTCTAGACCCACCACTGGTTCCGCCTCAATTCATCATGAACAACGATGTAGGCCCTAAATCAAAACAATATGGCGATTGTATTATTTCTAACGATATAGTATCACATGTCTGCTTAATTTGCTCTCTGAGATCTTCCACCTTTTATAGTTTTTCGGTACACACTGTGTTTTTTTTATAGTTCCTCAAAGAATGGTATCTAAGGAGGAGGACTTAAAACTGGAGATCGAAGTGGGTATTCCACTGCACTTGCATTGTGTCCTATCTATTTCTCAAAGAATGTACAATCGAGAAAAATTTTTACAAAGTGATAAAAAAAATGGAATAGCGCAATATTCTGCTAATGTTAGTATCCATCTTCATTGTCAAAAAATATTTGCGTCTATAAGGTGCACAACATAAAAACTGTATTTCTATCTGTTATAATTTGTAAGATTTTCTGCTTTAAAGAGTATATACATTAATTTGAGACACTCTGTGCATATAAATGCTATTATAGTAATTAGAAGGAAAATAGAATATTTCACTAATCTTCAAAAGCCCTATACGAAAGTCTTGACTTTTGTTACTATAGGAAGTTAAGAGTGCTTATATCACAGGCATGTAAATTGAGGAATGTATAACCTGTTTCATGAAACCGTAACTGTGCATAATTGAAAAATAAAATAAAAACTCTTAATCTTCAGTATTAGTCTATGTCTCACGATTATGCCCTGTAAAGTAAATGAGACGGATGATTAATGGAAATGAAAGAATTGATTAATTAGAATGTGCAAATAAACAGGAGAAATCCAAGGAAAACCCGCGGAGACGATGTTGTGCACCACAAAATCACATGGCCTTAGATCAAACCCGGGATGCTTCACATGAGAGTTGAGCGCTCCACCATTAAGCCACCTTGTCTCCTGCGTTACTGCATTGTTCTCTTTATGTGGTATTATTAATTGTAATTCTCAACCTGTTCCCCTACCCCAGTTTTTAATATGTAGTTTCCAATATTCCATTTTAAACCAGAGAAAAAATAAATTAGCCATTCTCCTATTGGCTTAGTATTCCCCCACTAGCTAGTTTAGTGCATGTGGGCTAGAACTTGTTTTAAGAAAATAAACATTAAATAAAATTTCTATTTATGTCCCACAGCTATGTTCTTTATGTTAAACGAGATAGACGATTAATGAAAGTGGGAGGAAAGTGTGGAATAGTGGGATGAGAAAGTGGGAGGAAAAGAGAGAACTCCTAGAATACCTACGAATACGATACATTCAACCACAAATTCACATAACTTGAAATTAAACCAGGAATACTTCAATCATTGTGTTTCCCAACTCAATTTCGGGTACAACATTAGATATGCATACCTATAATCTTCATTGGTCTGTTACAGTAACGAACGTTTGAAAGTATCTGTATCAAATGTGAATTTTTCTAAAAATCAGCTCGGTACTGCGTAATTGCTATAATTTTCGTTTCCGGTTCCAACATTTAACGCCATAGAACATAAACTTTAATAGATAGCGACATGCTATTTTTTTTAATCCATTCAGTGTCTCAGGATAGGATATCTACCGTCTACACCCGTAACACTGTATTAAAACCGCAAGTGTGGAAATTTACTAGTATTTCCATATTTAGTGTAGATGTATTATCAAAAAGTTTATATAAAAATATGTTTTCATAATTAAAAGTCAACTCTCGACTCAGTTATATTATAATGGCCATTTACACTTTTCTTATTGCGCAGGAAGTTAAACCAGAAGAAGCAAATTATGCATTTTCATTCGCCGGTGGAATTGGTCATCAGTGCTGTATTGGTGTTGTAGCCGTACCTGATTACGTTATGGTAAACAGGCTCAAATTTACTTTCGGCAGAACACTTAGACATTATCTCCAAAACATTCCCACCCAGCTGCAACTACCTTAAAGAAGTGATATTAATGTTCTGTATATTTATGTTCGTAAGAGTGGCCTCGCGTAGCGTAATCACTAGCGCTCTGGTATTCGGTGCGAGCGGTCCCGGCTTCGATACCTGGTGGAGACAGTCGAAAATAGTGTATTTTGTTTTCAGGCCAGTCATTCCGAATGAGGGTTCCTTCATTTACACTAGGCAAATGCCAGAATATACCTAACATAATGATTCCAGGCCATTTCTTTCCTTTCCCATTCTTTTTCTTCTTCCCAAATCTTCGGATTATATGATTTAGTAGGACGGGTAGTAAAAGATGTCCCTCATACATGACGAGCTAAAATGGCTATAGCTGCCAAAAGCTCAGGAAATCTAATTCCTAATCCTATTCTGAATCCTAATCTTGTTCGGAAGACTATTTTAGTTGCAATACGTTATCACCATTTATTAAGCCAACGAAGGTTTAGGCCAATTAAAAGGAAAATTCTGTACTTCTAAATCAATGGAACTCGATCAAATACGAGTACATGTATTTATGCAATTCTAAGCACTATTTGAATAGTATTGGTATCTTACTAATTGAGATAAAAAGAAATATAGCTTTTCGCTATTTGTTACTAGTTTCATTTTATTTTGAAACTCGAAATTTGAACCACTTCTGGTTTAATAGAAGGTTAAGGGAGAAGGCGGAACCTATTCTTTTGACGCTGAATCGATTAAGAAAAATTGCATCTCGATACCTCTTACCGTTATTGATCTGATACCTGTCGACAGACGAACGGACGGACAAAGCCATTCTATAAAACTTCCGGCATTTACGCATAGCATAGTTTGGAAGTCGAATCGGACAGAATTCGACATTTTAGGATTTTACAAATTTAATGACTGTTCATAAGGAGAAAACAATATTTTAATGTATTTCCTGTTCGTGAGTAAAGGGGTATAGCAACCTCATTGATCAACAAGTTGGAGTTGAGCTCTCTCGTGGCAAAGCGGTTAGCGTACGCTCCTTGGGGTAGAAGACTGTGATTAGATTCCCGAAAGGAGCTAATGTCAATCGGATTTCACGTTATGCTGTAGATCTACGTATCATATAGCCTCGCTGCTAAAAGGGACGCTAAACTAAAAGCCAAATCAAATCAACAAGTTGAAGTCAAATTTTTCTTTAGAAACAATAGAGACAATGTATTCATTTTAGTAAAAGTCATATAGGTTAACGTCCTTTCCATTAATTTTAAATCTCTTTCTTTCTTTGTTTCTTCTTTCTTGCTTTAATTTTCTTCTTTTCTGAAAATGTAATTTCCGAGAGTAAGATTTTACGAGGTAGAAACATCTTCCATTTAGCTTAATGTCAGAAATCCCTATAAAATATCTTTTGTATATAATCTACTAGCAGCGTTCACCCCGCTTCGCTGCGGTCACCCCGGAACGCAATAAACTTTGTTACTTAGATAATTTTTACTTTTTCGCTTTCAAGTGATATGATAAAAACCATAGAAGATTGCAGTAAATGTTAACATTATATCGCCTGTCATTTATGTTAACCCGCCCCGCTTCGCTGCGGTCACCCCGGAACGCAATAAACTTTGTTACTTAGATAATTTTTACTTTTTCGCTTTCATGTGATATGATAAAAACCATAGTAGATTGCAGTAAATGTTAACATTATATCGCCTGTCATTTATGTTAACCCGCCGAGTGACACGGTCATGCGGGTTGCATATAAATACGTTTATTTTTACCTATGATGAACTAACAAAGGATTTGTACGTTATGGACACTTGAATGGTCAATTATCTCAAGACACTGGTAATTAAAAATTAAAGTGATATGATAAAAACCATCTAGGGTCCAAATCCTAATAACCCCCCAAAAATGAAAGAAATTGGTTCAGCCGTATTAGCGTGATGAGGGAACAAAGGATTTGTGCGTTCTCTTTTATATATAAGATTATCTGTATATATTAGCTACTAGCTGAAATATCCTTTCCTTGCATGAGTTAATATGCCTATGGAAAGTATTTGAGCCACTTCTTCGCTTAGGATACGCATACGAAATGAATCTGGAATTCAACGACACTGGAAGTGTCACTATTCATCTCATCAATTCCGAAAACTACAGATAGGATTCTATTATTAATTGTTTTCCATTATTTTTACATATCATATCTTTACCGCCCCCACTCATCATCCCTCATATAAATTAAGGCTAAATGTGGACTTCAACAGCATCGAGAGTGTCAGCATGCATCTTAACGACATCCTAGATTATGGATTAGACACTAATATCAGTCGTTTTCGATTAGTTTCACATGTAACACTTCTACTTTTCACCCAATTGCCGAAAAGTGTTACAAAAACCTAACCTATACCAGTGTTCATTTGTGTTTAAAAATCATCAAAATAATTGCCGCGGTCTAGGAGTTAGCTGTCAAACAATTTTACCCGTCACTTTCTCGCAAAAGTGTGCTAAAATCCTAAGTTAGACCAGGATGAAATCATGCTAGTAAAATTATCTATATCGGTCGAACGATGCAAGAGAAGTTAGCATTATTGCATTCATTATTTATTTGTACACATGTACAGATTTTAATCGTAAAAATGATGAGTAACAACTATTGTTGCATTCATTTTTATTTGTACATGTGTATAGATCTTAATCGTTAAAAATGATGTGTAACAACTATCGTTGCATTCATTTTATTTGTACACGGGAACACATTTTAATAGTTAAAAATTTTGGAAAACGGTAATTCTTGTATACTCATGTACTGATTTTAACCATTAAAATGGTGAAATATAACTAACTATCGTTGCATTTATTTTTATTTATAAATATGTACAGATTTTTATGGTTAAAACTTATGGAAAATAACTATCGTTGCATTCATTTTTATTTATAAACCCGTACAGTTTTTAATGCTGAAAATAATAAAAAAGAACTATCGTTGCATTAATTTCTATTTATATATGTGTACAGATTTTAATCGTTAAAAATGTTGAGTAACAACTATTGTTGCATTCGTTTTTATTTATATACATGTGCAGAATTTTATGGTTAAAAATTATGGAAAACAACTATCGGTAGATTCATTTTTATTTGTACACGCGTACAGATTTTTATAGTTAAAAATGATGGAAAACAGTTGTTCTTGTATTCATTTTTATTTATTTACGTGTACTGATTTTAACCATTAAAATGGTGAAATACAGCTAACTATCGTTGCATTCATTTTTGTTTATACACGTGTGTAGATTTTTATGGTTAAACATTATGGAAAACAACTAATTTTTATTTATGCAATTGTCCAGATATTAATCGTTAAGAATGATAGAAAACAGTTATTCTTGTATTCATTTTTATTTATACACTTGTATTGATTTTAACCATTAAAATGGTGAAATATAAGGAACTGTCCTTGCATTCATTTTTATTTATACTCGCACACAGACATTTATGGCTAAAAATTATGGAAAACAACTATTGTTACATTCACATAAATCGTAAAAATGATTAACAACTATTGTTGCATTCATTTTTATTTGTACACATGTACAGATTTTAATAGTTAAAATGATGTGAAACAGCTGTAGTTGCATTCATTTTTCTTTATACACATGTGCAGATATTAATCGTTAAAAATGATGGAAAACAGTTATTCTTGTATGCATTTTTATTTAAACACTTGTATTGATTCTAACCATTAAAATAGTGAAATATAACTAACTATCATTGTATTCATTTTTCTTTATACAGATGTGCAGGTATTAATCGTTAAAAATAATGGTTAACAGTTACTCTTGTATTCATTTTTATTTATACACTTGTATTGATTTTAATCATTAAAATAGTGAAATATAACTAACTATCGTTGCATTCATTTTATTTATCCTCGCGTGCAGATTTTTATGGTTAAAACTTACGGAAAACAACTATCGTTGCATTAACTTTTCTTTATACACATATACAGATCCTAATCGTGAAATTTATTAATAACAACTATCGTTGCATTCATTTTTGTTTGTACACGTGTACAGATTCTAATCGTTAAAAATGATGAGAAACACCTATCGTTGCATTCACTTTTATGTATACATGTGTACAGATTTTAATCGATAAAAATGAGAAACAGCTATCGTTTCATTCATTTTTATTTGTACACGTGTACAGATTTTAATGGTTAAAAATGATGAGAAACAGTTATCATTGCATTCACCTTTATTTATACATGTGTACAGATTTTAATCGATAAAAATTATGATAAACAACTATCGTTGCCTTCATTTTTATTTGTACACGTGTACAGATCCTAATCTTTAAAAATGATGAGAAACAGATATCGTTGCATTCACTTTTATTTATACAAGAGTACAGATTTTAATCATTAAAAATGTTGAAAAACAATTATCGTTGCATTGATTTGTATATACACATGTGTACAGATTTTATTCATTTAAAAAGTATGAATAACAACTATCATTGCATTGACATTTATTTATACATGTGTACAGATTTTAATCATTAAACGTGATTAAAAACAACTATCGTTACATTTATTTTTATCTATACACGTGTATAAATTTTAATCGTTAAAAATTATGAAAGACAATTAAAATATAAAAAGGAACACTGTCCTTTCATTGTGTTGACGTTTCATCATGTAGAAACTATACTCATAGCATATGTTTTTCTAGCCGTAAAGTTAAGAGCATTGTGGAAATGTATGGCATTTATTTATATTGGACAGTAATAGTGGCAACTTATCAAGTGTTATGACGGCATACATGAATCTTTACCTGATTTCTTTGAATTAGCAACACATTGAATGTCTTCAGGTACACTATAATGTAATTGTTTTCTTTCAGATCCGAACATCTATCAATCATGTAGTCGTTGCATAAAAGAAAATACACAACAAAAGCTCGAAATTAAATCATCAAGCACAGTTCCCTTATTAGGACAACTTACTTAGGAAGAGCTCATTCATTTACCTCTTTAAGAACAAGTAGTTCTTCAGTATGTAGTTACGTAAGAGAAAACAAAGATAAATGTGTTGTGTACTCTGGTTCGAGATTCAATTCAATGTGACATAGAAAGATGAGTACTTTGCTACATTTATTACCTTTGAAGATCAAAGCTACCGAGAGCAGGATATTCAGAGGTTAAAGGATTCGTAATATTTATCAATCACTTTGAAAACTGCTCTGTTATATATGGATATTGCGCGAAAACAAATTCTTGTTTTTTAATTGGCTAGAACATGTTATTTTCTTTGCTGCAGCGTTTCACTCATAATCGTACGTTGAATAAAATCAGGATATATTATGTACGAGGTGCACACCTAAAGTACGTGCTGTTCTGTTCTAATTTCTAAGAATAAGACAATACGGGGAACTAACCTTTGTCTATTTCTCAACAAACTCTCAATGTTTATTGATACACAATTGCCGATGTTCCGTACATTTTGTGTAGTATGTAACATAGCTAAGGCATGATATAATGGAAAAATTGCATCAACGAAGAGAATCCTTGAGTTTTGGGAGCAAACAGAAGTCACTCGTGGCTTTTACTTTTGACCTAAAACCACCCCTAAAAAGTTTTTACCCCTACCCCCACCCCTTAACAAATTATATGTGGGTGTACTATGCAGGTGTGAATGTGATTTTTTTTTAAATCGATGCACATTTTCTTGATTGTTTGCGGGTTGGAAAATTAAAAGAATCTTAAAAATTTTTGTGGGGGAAGTGGAGTCGCTGATTTTTTGTTCAAAATGTTGTAATACCTTTAGGCACAACATATATTTTTTATTGTTTGAAAGTGATGGCAACATTGTCAAAAAATATAAACTGAGAAAAACCGTTTTAGGATCTTCAAGGTCAAAATTTCGAACATTGCTTTGCCAAAGTTCACGATTGTCTTTTCTCTTTCGACACTAATATATGTTGAACCTAGGGATATTATATCGTTGTGAAAAAAAACCAGCGACGTCCCCCATATTTTTTTCGACTTTTTAAAATTTTCAACACGCAAAAATCAAGAAAGAAACAAGAAAATATGCATCGAGTTTTTGAAACATTCACATTTATTTCTATATAATATCCACAACTTGTGAAACTTTCGAATTATTTGAACCACATCCACCAGTTTTTTTTAAATTAAATTTTAAGTATTTATGATACGGTAATTCGGTAGGGTGTGGAGGAAGAGGTTCGAAACTTTTTTGGGGTGGTTTTATGTCAAAAGTAACATATTGGGTCAATAACTTCCAAATTTGGATGAAGGGCCAATTTCACAATCTTACTAGGAAAGGCCCTTTAAGAGAAAAACAAGAGGAAACGATATGTGGATAAGAGTTATATCAATGTGTTTTCATTTTACTTATATATGTTTCAGTTAACTTATTTACTACATATTTATTTATTTTAACATACAAAGCAATAAGGTACACATAAACAATCTCTGATAATGAAAACAAATCAAAAACCAAACATCATATAATTTGCAATAATTCATTCAATCTTCGTTGCTGTCTTCGTTGATTGGAATATTTTGAACTTTAGAGCATATTTTAAATAAATTAGTGATGAAAGAGAAAAGAAAATCGTGAACTCCGGTAAAGAAATGAGGTTTTGACCTTGAAGGCCCTAAAATATCAAAAAAAAAAAAAAAAAACTGTGAAAGAACATTATTTTTCAGTTTTAATTTTTTGACAATATTGCCATCACTTTCAGATCCTGATCCAGATCCAGATGTTGTACCTAAGGGTATTACAACTTTTTGAACAAAAAGTCAGCGACTTCCCTTCTTCAATTGAATCGTTGAGTTCGAAAACCGGTCATCTCCATCGAAGCTAATTTGAGAGGAGGGACAAACAAAACTAAATTAGTCAATATGCATCTGACATATAGGGCTGTTTTCATTTTCGGAAAGTAGAACTGACATTTTTCTACTTTCCAAAAATGAAAATACCCCTATATGTCAGATACATATTGTCAATTTACTTTAGTCGCCACTCTTCTCAAATTAGTGTCGATGGAGATGACCGGTTTTCGAACTCAACGATTCATTTTTTTTTAATTTTTCTTTTAAATTTTCAACACGCAAAAAACAAGAGAATATGCATTGATTTTTTTTGAAAAAATTCACAATTACACCTACATAGTATCTATAATCTGTGAAACTTTCGAATTATTTGGATCATCCCTACCAGAATTTTTTAAAAAAATATATTAAATTCTGAGCATGTATGATACGATAACTCGATAAGGAGTAGGAGTCGAAACATTTTGGGGTGGTTTTAGGTTTTAAAAAAGTAATATTTGGGGTCAATAACGATCCGATTTTGATCAAGAGCCGATTTCACTACCTTACTAGGGACAATCCTTTACGTGAGATGGGCTCGAAAGAGGGCAGCCTTCGGAGCAGAAATGAGTATTATAACACTATAATCTTACTACTTTGTGATAAATTGATATTTGAAAATATCGAAATATTGCACTATCTTAGTTTGAGAAGAGTGTTGTTATAATTCTAGGTTTTGATTATCTCTGATAATTGGTTCAGAAAACAAAGTTGTTTTGGACCTGATATATTTAGGAAACTTCACAACATGACGAGATAGTTTAGGAACGACATTGAGAATGATTGCAGACGAGTGAAACATATAATGTGTTTAAGACATCTTCCTTTAACTTAAGAATTTATCATTACTTTGTTTTTCCTGTGTACACTCTTGATAAAGAAAAAAATCGTAAACCACAGGATATTTCCACATTCTTTCTACCTTACCAGATGAAGTAATTTTGTTCACAATGTTTGCTGCAGATCTGTCATGGAAGTACAACGAACTCTTTTATTTCTTTTATTCGAAGGATCAACATAACACATAGCATATGTCATACCAACAGTGTTTATTCTCCGTTGATAATCGAAATCCATTAATGTACTGAAAGTCATTCAGTTGTGGTATGTTATTGATCGTTGCTTGATCATAGTCCAACCACCTCTTTTCAGTAATGTTTATCGTGATGTCCTCCATTACCCCCTGAATAAATCAATTAACCCAACCGACTCAGATTACGCATGTATACGTATAAGAAACATAGCATTGAACAGAATTTGAATCGTTAAGGTGTATTTATTATGTCTTCTTTTTTTTATGATGATTGTAACATTATTGTGAATATTTACTATCATCTTTTCATTGATACTTTCTTTGGTTAAATGAACGGTACGGTGGTTCAGTGGTACAGAGCTTACCTCTGGTGCATGGGGTCCCTGGTTTGGTTCCCGGTCAAGTAAGGATGTGACGGACAACGTTGTATCCGTTGGTTTTCTCGGGATACTCCCGTTTCCTCCCACATTGAGTTGAGTTGAGTTGATTTTGAGTTTAACGTCCCTTTGAACAGCGAGGCTATATGAGACGTGGACCTACTGATTAATGTGGATTCCGAACCACATGTGCTCCCGCCGGGAATCGAACCCGGGTCTCCCGCGCCAGAGGCACGTACGCTAACCGCTTAGCCACGGAGGAGCTCTTCCTTCCGCATTATCATTCCACAATTCTTCCATCATCATTCACTTTCCTTAATCATCTGTCTCCCTTGGCCTAAAGGGCATAATCGTAGGACGTTAAACTGATAGATTTCATTTTCTTTGACTAAATAATTATTACAGTCAAGGACTAAAATAGCATTTTCGATACTACTGACTTAGTATTTTAGAGAGAAAATGTCTTTTTCGCCTGAATAAATTCGCTTACACTTATCGTAGCAATCAATGCAAAGAACTTCAAGTGATTCTGATTACAAGTTTAGCAACGAGGTAGTTGCTAAGGGGGCGCTAAACTCAAAATCAAATAAAATAAAATCAAGGCAAAGGAATATAATGTACTGTACTCTAAGGTCGATGTTCTAAATCGAATATAGACCAATATACACACATTAATGTTTTTTGATACTTCTATTTGTTTGTTGAAGATTAGCGTCAGTTTTCGCCACTGAGTCTATGTAAGATGCGGACCTACAGTTTAAGGTAAAGTCTGAACCATCGTGATACATTGAATGATTTCCCATCGGGATGGAACCTAGGAGAACACTAGAACAGCATTGAGCGCTTGTTCTGTCTGAAACAACATAAATATAGCATATAATGCAAAATAAGAAAGGTTTACAATATATTTGGAAAGCCAATGTGAATTACTCGATACACTTTCCCGTTTACTCATCACCATAAGTAACCCGGCATTATTAGGAGATCTAAACGAAAGTCTTTGGTATGGATGTCTACAAAATCATGAGTCCAATGACTGTTGTTACAATAGTTTTACCACCCTCCTTGCTTTGGTCGGGATAGTCTGAATTTCGGAGAAAATGTTCCGTTTCCCGCGTGGCTCTGTCGGAACTTGAAAATGCCCCGACTTGTCTGTTTATTGATGAAGTTGGTTATTATTATTATTATTATTATTATTATTATTATTATTATTATTATTATTATTATTATTATTATTATTATTATTGGAATTTAGTTTCTACATTATTGTACCAAGCCTTCAAAATAAGAGAAAATCTTACGAAAGTAGAAGATAGCCAGGTAGCAACGTTCTCGGCAACAGAAACTCTGAGATATTAGAAATTCTTTTCCCTAGGAAGGAATAGGGCGGGAAGCATTAGTTGTGCCAGTAACAAAATGTTAGACCGGTCAGTCATTATGTATTAAAATATTGGGATATTTGTATTCATTACTTCCCATTAATTGAGGCACTTAACATACAATATATAAGCCAATACATAGGCTACATGTTATTTAAATTACCCATATTTTTATTATATATTATATGATATGAAGCCTTTATGATTTAAATTGTCTTAGTATCCTTTTATCAATTAGATAAATATGATTGGCTCCAGACTAGAAACATTTATGTTACATTATTAAAGAACCGCTTATATTTTTTTACTCACACTGACAAAAAAAATTGTAGGTGGCGTACCGGTACTTAAAAAGATAGGTTACATGCGTAATTTCTGTAGTTTTTGGACTTAACGTACAGCAGACGTATAACTGAAAACGCGTGTTTTATAATACTTTCTGTATAAGTGTTCCATCTATACGTACTTTCCGTATGAAACAATGTAGGCGGTCAGGATCTCACATACAAATGGACGTATATAGCATATAGCTGACGAAGGTAACATAAGTATATGCATGTGATATATGGAAAACTGTTAGATGTCAGACATCCTGCAACGGCATGATGTAATACCTAAGGGCAGTACCTATGTAGCATACGGATAACGTATGCTCGGTACTAATTTCTATAGTAAGCAAGAGGGTACCGTATATTTGTACAATATACTGCTGTCCGGAGAACGGATCTTTCTCTGTGCACTCACTCCCAATTAGCTTCATAAAGCGTCCCTATATTTTCCTTTGGAAAGCTGATAACTTTATGTTGTACTTGAGACGAGGGATAAACGTAACGCTGTAAACTATCTAGGTGCAGCAAACACGGATTTCAACTTTTTAACATTGATATTTATTGAAACTGAAATCTATTGAAATTGTTTACATTGAAATGATTTGAAATAAGTATTTACAAAACTACTGAACGATGGTTTTATATTCTGGTAACATTATTAGCTCATATGTTTTTGTTCAATTGGGTTGGTCAGCTAATTGAATCAATTAGCATCTGAAATTAATTGATGCTTACTTAACAGTTTGGTTTTATTATAGAGTTCAATATTGCGTTTCACAAAATGTTACTTAACAGTATTTCCCAGAATTAATTTGTTCCATAACATTTCCTGTATATGTATATACATATGTGTGCTAAATATGTATATATGTATATATGTGTATATGTAAAACATTTATAAGTATGTATGTATGTATAAATGTGTGTGTTTGTGTGTTATGGAACAAATTAATTTTGAGAAATACTGTTAAATATTATTCTGTGAAAAACAATATGGAACTTTATAATGAAACCAACTTATTAAGTATGCTTTGATTTACTACTGGTGATAATTAATTGATTTGTTATCACAAAACTGAGCGCAATTTTGTGTTAGCGAGAGCAAAAATTCTATTAGGTAAAATACGCCTAGTAAGTACATATGGTAAGCAATTGAGAACATTAGCTAACAAGGAATGCTCTGTCAAAAGCATTCTGTAGAGAACCTCCTAGTGAACAATGTATCTTTTCAATGTTATAAGATGCGTGCTGAAAAGCATACCAAAATAATAGTAATGGTACTCGAACATTATGGGTCGTAACATGGGCGAGTCAACAAATTTCATAGAAGTTCTATAAGCCAGAGGAAGCAAGAAGCCCAGTGTCCCCTTGTGGCTATGCCTGTCCTCCAGACATATTGTACTGTAATATAGGTCAAATAATATAAAACTATTGTTTTCTGTGAACAAAGAAAAGTTAACAGGCCCCCAAATTTTCCCATCCCATCCTCTTGCCACCCCCAAAGAAATTAAAGCTGGCGTCGTCCCTCCTATAATCTCTTTTCAAATATCTATGGGGCATAATTACACGACATCTGTGCAAAAGAATTTAAAAATTAATTTAGAGTAACGTTTAAAATTAGCTCAATTTATTCACTGCAGACTAAAATTTGTCTTATCTATCTTCACGTTCACGCTATAATCTTTTTCCACAAGTTACGGAACTATGCGTAATAAATACATTTCAATTTAATAGAATTGTGTAATTAGCTTGAAATTTTAACAGCAAATATGTGATACTACATACAAAAGTAATGAAATGTATAAAACAGACATGAGTCAGCAATCCTTACTTTAGTGACCAGCGTGAAATATTTACTTTATGTTTAGAAACGGCCGAAGTTTTGAGGGAAACTTCCTTCTTAAATTTTTCGGCCCCTGTAAAGTTTATAGCGCAATAGTCCCAAAAAGCCGATATAAGTCCAAATACAACCTTGCTAATAAGCATATGATTTAAGAGAGCTCTCTCGTAATTATATGATTACTACGGATTCAATCTTCGGAGAAAAAGCATGTGTCGTTCGAATCCCATATTAAGGTAGAGTCAAGGCTCAAATAGTCTCAGTGCAAAAGGGAATGCTAAAATCCAAAATACACAATCAACCAACTTTATAATTGGCATCCTTCCATGCCAATTCCAGATTTTGAATTATTCTTTCCAGGAAATATTCTAGGGTAGTACACCTATTACAATTATTCCACTTTTCCATCAGAAATAATCTGGAAATTACCAGTGCTGCACAAACCCCATCCTTTGGTTTACCATTTAGTACTTTTCATGAGACTTGTAGAAAGTAAAGAGCAGCTTCCATACGGGGTAAGCCTAATGAGCCCTCGAGCCGTGTTAAGGTAAAAAGCCACACATTTCCTCAACTTCGACACATAGTGTAGGTGATATAGGCGGGAAGCACTATGCTTTAACCGCCTTTAATTATCCAGGTTGCCGTGGATAACCATCTTGCAAAGATTGACTGAACCTTAAAGTAGCAATGGAACGTGGATAGAATGAAAAAAATTTCCCGTTCACGTTGAGAATCGAGCTCGGACCGAGTTACGGATTATGCTACTGTGACTCTTCACTTAACATAAGGCTACTTCAAAACGAGAAAGAAAGAGAAATAAAGAGTATTTATAGTTTAATTTAACATCTAATACTACAACGTAAAACATCTGACATAGTTTTAAGTTTTGTATTTTACGAGTAAGCTTTGTGACCAGATAGATACAAAAATAATTTCTTAAAAGTTGTTTCACAAACCTAAGTTAATCAAATGTTATATGTTTACTATTTTATCATTTTTTTATATAGATCAAATATTCGTTTGAAGAATAATCATTCCTAACTTAGTATACAAATAATTATCCAAACACTGCTTTAAGAAAAATAAAATTAAACCAGTAGTGCAAGCTACATCTTATACTGCACATAAATATGTGTCTAATCGCATTCCGCATTGTCCAACAGGAACCGCACTGTGGATTACCACAAACTACTTTTTGAAAATTACAATTCTGCATATTGAAAGTAAACCTGAAAATTTTTGTAGTAAAGCATTACGATATTACTGCACATCCTTCTGCTAACCGGAAAGACTTAAAATCATAGTTATGAGTTATAATAATAATAATGCCTTTGCGCTATACGCCCAGCTTGAATTAACTGCTGTTTACCTGTTAAAGCAGTCCACTTCACTCGAATTGCTCGATATGGTGTCCAAATATCGAAATGGAACCACTGACGTAACTTAGTGATTTGCTCGTACTATCTCCAGCTTGTCACGTGAGCAAATCCAATCCCAAGATTTTATTCAACGACCAGAAAATCTGATCTAAAGAAGTTGAGAAGTTTTTGATTTGATTTGATTTGAGTTTGAGTTTAACGTCCCGTTCAGCAGCGAGGCTATGTGAGACGTGGACCTACTGATTAACGTGGAATTCGAACCACATGAGCAATCGCCAGGAATCAAACCCGAGTCTGCCACGAAATAGGAGTGTACGCTAACCGCTTGGCCACGAAGGAGCTCAAATTGAGAAGTTTTGTTACAGTTTCAACTTGCTTGGCTTAACGACTTTAGAGATCAGATAATGAATAAGGTTGTGATTTTACTCTGTTACAGATAGAGATTACAAAACGGACCAATAGTTTTATACTGTGCGCATTACAGAGATTGACAATTCGAACATCATAAAATGTACTCACAGATTGCTGCTCCGTAAGAAAAAAGGAACGTTCAACCATTAATTATCTGATTAAATGTATTTTGAAAGTACTACATAGCTTACTTTCTTAATTTTCCGTATTGTTATCCCGCTTTGCGTTATTCTGTACAATTCATAGAAGTGATTGGGAACGCAGAGAATAACCTTAATTGACTTTATTGGGGTTATTATTATCAGTATTAAGTATTTGTGTGTAAATGAAATATGTAGTAACACTGTCAGTAGAGTAGGAGCACAATGAATAGTTTTCTTTGTTTATATTTTGGAAGACTTTTTATTATAGTCTACGAAGAACTACGGCCGGCCAAATGAGTTGAGTTTCGGTTGGATATTGTGTAGTTTTTATATCAGCTTTCATCGTTGGTATTTCCGGTCTGCCAGACTGGAATTAATTCCCTCTTAATTCATGTAATTTCTTTATTTCGGTTTACGATACAAGTACATTCAGCTTTCGAGTAACACGCCATGCTATAGCCTATATATATATATATATATATATATATATATATATATATATATATATATATATATATATATATATATATATATATATTAGTTTCTTTATATTTTGTATGAATTTTTTGTTTATATTTTATATGGAAATGAATACTTAAGTTGTAATAATTGTCTTCTCTCTTTCTTTGCAGGATAACCTTAATTGTTTGCACATTGCAGCTACTAGTTCAAGGGAAGATGTAGTTAAGCTTATTTTATCGAAGAAGAATGCGGACGTTTATGCTACGGGTGGGGTAAGTATAGTTTGGCTACACATGTTTACTAAAATATAAACATCTTTCCATATTCAAAAATTAATATAAGACTTCCCCGTCATAGTTTTTTAGAATTAAAATAGGAGGTGACTAGGTTGCCAACCTTATTATTTTATGTGGAAGCTCCCGTATTTGGCACAATGTTTAAACTTTCTTCCATTTCCCAATTCAATTCAATTAGGAAGCTCACATTTCTCGTATTTTTTTTTTAAAAAAATAATTGCAGGTAAATGTTGTTTAAATATGTAACCAGTATAAGGCATGTTGCTCACTTTATTAGAGTGAATTTAGCATATCTAGGGCTCCCAGATTTCAGACTTTAAAAAACGGGACACATGATGAAAAATTAATTTGGGAAACCGAGACAATTTGGAGTCTAGAACAATTTTGGAAAACACCGATTATGTAAATCCGTGACGTCTGGAAACTCTAAGGTAATCGCATGGCGGTTAAGCAGGTAGTGTTCAGCTATCTAATACTAAAGAGCACGGAAATAAAATGGCAAACAAAGAAAAAATATTAGTAAATTCAGATTTACATAACAACGTCTGTACTCTGTAATCCATTTATAGTTGTATGATACTAGCCTTCGGCGAGCTGGGAACTTCACCCCCAAACCCCCGCATTTGCTAGGTCTACGTCATCGTACCTCTGATATCCGTAACATATCCCTAATCGTAAGCGATTTCGAGATGTGGCCATTTTATTATAACAATGTCAACTCTCACCCTTTTTCTTCCCACATTGTTCTTCCCTTTCGAGATTTAGCCATCTCATTTTAACACTTGCAATCCCAATTCTTTTCTCTTCTCACCTTCAGGCATAGGCAAGTTGGAACAGAACAACACCACAGAAACAGGAAAACTGTTATAACATAAACAAAATATTTACTTCCTAAAGACACGCAGTAAAATCACTATTTTAGTCTAATTACTTACTATTTTAATAGGAAACTTGATCATTCATATTTTGAACGAGTCTCTCAATGTTCGGTGGTCAGTTGGATGCATCAACGAGAAGGACATTTTTAAGGTGGACATCAGTTATTCAGGGAAAAAATCAATTCAGGTTAAGAGGTTATGTAAGAAATAAGTTTCCAGTAACAGATCAAGCAGGCCGGATGAGAGGGTTCATGGGTAGGGTTACCATAATTTTTTTACCCAAAATACGGACAAGCCGTAGAATGATGACCCATCGAAGACGCGGTGCCTAAACACAGAATAAATATTTTGAAATTTCTTATCTAACAGTCACCATTTTAGGTTATCACAAAAATTGTTTACTATAATACTTAAAACACTATTGGAACCTAACATGTTTTATATTTTTTTTTCATTAACACAAATATAATAAATCATGCAATTAAATCGTGCATATTAAATCTTAACTAAAAGAACCCTGGAATGGAAAAATGAGACACTTTTTAAAAACATAATCTACTTTATTAATAGTAACTAAAATATAAGTTATAGTATAAACACACAATTCTTTTCGCCCGAGATTTTTGCGTTTCCCGACTCAGAAATTTTCGGACAGCTCCAAAAACTGTCAAATACGGATATTTTCCTACTTCATGCTGTGTACGATACGGACACGGACACGGACCCAAAAATACAAACAGTCCGTATAAAATACGGACATATGGTAACCCTACTCATGGGTTACTGTTGCGAGGGCCGGCTGCTGCACATGATTGATATAAAGGCGATATAAAAGCGGTGAAACATCTCTTTAACTTATTTTAATGAAAAGTATTAATCACAAATATTCTATTATATATCTAACCTTGATGTATTTCGAGATAAGGTCATATAACTTTAACAATTACAACTCTTTTACTTTCTACCTGATTTTTCCCCTTGTAGTATAAATACCAAAAACACTGAAACACGTTTTTATTTTAAATAAAAAAAATTAATACAAAATTTCATGTCTCTTACATTAACAAATTAACATTAAAAAATTTCGAGGTATGGCCATACAATTATAACAATTGTAACACTACCCTTTTTCCCGCCCGTTTTCTTCCTTTCCAGGACATATATATAAAAAAAAACCGGTGAAACACATGTTTAATTTTACATGAGAAGTCCAAATACCGAAGTTCATGTCTCTTGCCTTAAGAGATTCCGAGATATGAACATCTTTTTAGAATAATTGTAATTCCCACCCTTGTCCCGTCTCACTCCATTTTTTTTCCCTTCTAGGTCAAACATCAAAAAACGCTGACACAATGGACTAATTATTTTAAATGAGAATTTCGTATACCAAATTTAATGTCTCTTACTTTCATAGATTTCGAGATACGGATATTTTAAGACAATAATAATTGTCAACCCTCTTCCCCTTTTTCCGTTGAATTTACAAAAACTCCTTCCTTAGTAGGACAAATTCTATGCTCTGGTCAAATTTCAAGTTTCTAACTTAAGCGGTTTTGCCTGGACGTTGGTCAGTCTGTCAGGACACCTCTTATATATTGAGAGGCGTTTAAAACCAAGCATTTTAAATTATTCTTAATTAATTATTTTTTTTTCTTCTTCTTTACAAAAGTAAAGTTGGCAACTCTAGAGTTAATAGGTGTACTTTCAGTTTCTTGTTTTCTCTTGATGCATGAAACATGCTATCTTGATCGCTTATGTTAGTATCTGCCATTGCATATTTGTGTCAACATTCAGAAATTAAAAATAAACGTAAAAATCTATTATTCATGTTTACGCCGTTGATCATTGTTATTCTCTGTAAGCGGATCATTGTTAATCTTTTGCCTTGAGGTGGATTTCTCGTGAAGCAACATACGTACATCGTGCGATTGCAACACATGTTACAACAAAGCTTTCCAGCTAAAGAAACGTAAGGGTTATAGAATACAGTAGCACAGCATGTGGTAAGCTTATTATATGGCAGAATGACTGCAACATATTTCAACAAGATTTAGCATGTTGAATTATGCTGTCAGCATTTAACCGATGGCCAAAGAATGGATGTAGTTTGTAGCAATCAAGATGAGCGGAATACATTTTAAAAATGCATTATTTATTATATTTCGCTTGAATTATAAAAGAATGTTTGGGAGATTTCACGTAGGAGATTAAAATTTAAATTTCACAAATATTTTGTTCCCAGTAGAACATTGTATAGGGTGAATCACAAATATGTAAACTCCTTTCCTTGCACATTTTACTTACATAATAGAATTAAAGATTCCGATTTGATAAATGCAATGTCTAGAAGTGACGAAAGACAATAATTAAACAAATTTGAATCACGTAATTCTCTCAAACTGTTTGCCGTTTGCTAACACAGCTTAAACAACAACGCTTTGGAAACCATACTGCATCAGAAAGAGTAGATTACTTTCTGATTCATGGAACATCGTAAAATCACAAATTCCTTCCTCAATCGTTTGCTTTTAGCATACCATTGTCTCGCGGTTTCTGAGCATAAATTTCTTCAAATAATCCCATAACCAATTTGATCTTGCTCGCTAGCCTTATTGCAACACGATCATTTCGGTGCACAATCGCCCATGTAAAATTTGCTGCTGCATGCTCAGCCCCATTTTGGCTACAGAAGTCAACCGAGCTGCGTGACTTTACCTGAAATAAAATATGAGGCTTCAAAGTTAACATAGCATCCAACACTTCCTTCTTCAAAGAAGAGCAAGAATACTGAATTTTAAGTTAAACATGTAGCCATATTTCTAACTTACCCTGTAGTTAGGTTGTCACTCATCGAAAGAACATAGACCATTTTCTTTTCTAAATGTAAATTTTGTGATGATGATAGACAAGCAAAGGTTTTGCCAGAGGTATTATGTTTTATTATTTTATAAACTATGTTTCCACTGATTCTTTTCAATACACAATTGCATCTTCGTTGCTTCCTAAATTTAGGCACATCACATTTTGCAAAATTTACACGTACAATTCAATACTCTTCACGGAAAGACATTTCTAAGGAATAAATTTCTGCAGGCGGCAGAATTAAATAGTAATTCAGCTTTATTTTATGTTTACAACTGTAGGATCACTAGTGCAAAATCATTACAAATGCTTTACGACGATTAAAATAAGTGACTACATACAGAAGTTGACTGTATTAGATATTATTTTGCACCAGTGGAACATTTCTGTACAGTGTACAAAAGCTGTATTTTATGTTTACAAGTATAGTGTAACTAATGTAAAACTATTAGAAGTGCCATAGGAACTCGTATCACTGCCAAAACCGATGTCTTGTCACAACTTTTGTTTACCCACCTTCGATGACGCAAATATTTCCTTTGACCACACACCAGCGCTATCGCACGGATTCGTCAGAATTTCATTGGACAATTTCATATGTAGAATTTATGGTTTAGAAATTTCAGTCTTTGAAACAAGCAATTGTACCAATAACACTAACATGGCAGCAATCTAGGGTTTACTGTATATGCAAAAGGTAAAGGAGATTGTATATCGCGTTACGACTGAACTTGACCGTTTCTTCTTAAGAGACATAGAAAATAAATCTTGTTGTATAATTTCTATATAAGCCTACGAAAGTAAAGAAAATACTTTTAGTTTCCCATGTTTATTACTTATGGAACCTGTATTATATTATCGATTTCAGCTGTTTCGAAGTCCGATAATCAAAAAACTTCATAACCTTACATAAACACTTTTCCCTCACAGAAATCATTTATTTCTATTGCATATATCCTTCAGGTTATCTATTTTACAATTGAAGTTGTTCACTGCACTCATGTACGTGTTCCTCAAACATTTTATACACAAAGCATTCAAAATGACGAAGATATCGTTATTTTTTCTTCGAAACGGATGAGGTTACGGCAGGTCAGAGTTGATGTGTATAAACTGGAATAGAAAGCATATGGTTTAGGGTAATTCTGAATCATGGCTGTGACCTTCAAATCAGCGCTATCGTCGGTGGGCTCACAAAGAAGTGTAACTAGGTTGTAGCTAATTTTCAAGAGATCCAAAAACGTTATTGTCTCTTCTTATAACTAACACAACACAATATTTTCTGTAATTATAAAGCTGCGGGTTTTATAGCGCTAAAATCAAAAATGAAGGAGGAAGTTTTATGGTACGAGGGATTATATAAAAACGTTAGATTTTTTGTTTTTTAACAAAATGGTGGAAATGTCAGATACACCTGTCGTGAGATCTGCCTTTGTTGACCGATAATGGAATATGGCGGATACGCCACACTCGAGGAACTCTAAAATATACCTTTTCAGCTTGTGAAATCATTGTTTGTTTGTTTGTTTGTTTGTTTATTCAGCATTACAATTGTGAAAAACTAGTAACAATACAAGGAAAGGAGAGAATAATTATCCAGTAATTTTGCTGAAAATGAAAACAACCAATTCAAACTTTGTCTAAATTAGGAATCTACAAAGTGTAATTACAAAAAGATACTTAAAATTATACTAACTGCTAAATATGAAATGAATTTACAGACAGAATACAATTTCAAAAGCAGACTAAAATGATAGCAAGTAAAAATGGTTTTAGGAATCACATTCTAAGACAGAACTAAACATAGTTTTCAACTAAGAATACTATCAAACTTACGCATAGAAAAATGGGAATACTAGTACAGAAGGAATTACTAATATTACTAATAATAATTAACTGTTCCTTGTCTTCATTGCTACCTTCCTTTAAGCATTACACAAAGAACATTGGCCTTTTTGTCATCGTTTAGTCATTTTCGAATCTTTGATCTAGTATGAAACGGATCTATTCAGATTAAAAACTTTCAATACCGTCATTTTTGTTTTGACCGCAACACTTATCGCTATACACTTCGTTGAAACACGGTGGCACTGACTGTAGGAAGTGCAACAATATCAAACACATTACAGCAGCATCCTTCATTGTCTGATCTTCATGGTGGGCGTACATTGTGATCTTATTTGTTTTAATATTGTGAATACAAACGTTATTCACAGTGAGCTGTCTCATATAGGAAAGTTACTGCACAACAACCTTTGGCAAACATACGTTTTGCATAATAGCAATTTCTAGTACGTTTCCATTTTTCTTTGCAACATGAGCATTTCAAGGCATTTACTTAAAAGCTGTAGAAAATTTCCTAGGCCGTCTCTTGTAAACCATGCAGCTGTACGCCTTGCTGAATGAATATGGGTGGTTTCATTTTATCATGAATTTTTCACAATTACTACTACAGTCCACTAACGGTTGCCTAAATCTATAGTTAAATTTACCTTTAAAATCTCCTCAAAATGTAATGTAATATATTTTGAAATCATGGTGTTTCTGCTGATACGCGTATATCGTACATTACCTTGATTGACATCTCAGCGTCAAGAATATCTATTTCCTTTCTGTGTAGTGACTACTTTTGAATGGACAACTCTGAATGTAATTTCTAATGTGGATTCTGTCTGCAACAGAAATGACATTGCATGTATGAAGTCCTCTGAGATTCTTCACAAATGTGATTTTCACTTTCAAATATCTTACACGCCCGACACGCTTTTCAGATACGACATGCATAGAAAGGAGTGCTGCAAAACATACCAGTCATAACGTAATTAGAAGGTAAGCACATGCGGTGTTTATAGTTAAGGGGGCATTTGTGTGGAGTTACGCCCTTTTAACTACAAATACGCTATGTGTAGTGCTCTATGCGCTATGTGCTCTGTGCGCTATGTGCTCTAATTCCGAAACTGGCATCTTTTAAGACAAATACTGTACACTCTTCTAATACAAATCAAAGGGTCTACCCCTAAGCATCTCCATTCATCAAAAAATAGTGAAAATCATAAAAAAAAGTTACATTCTCTTAAATTCAAGCGATTAATTTGCCTTTTACATAGATGCTACAAATGAGTTTACAGTATCAGTATAATGGACGCTTGACTGATACTCTCTCTGATTGACATCATTTGCTTCCCGTTTAAATTTTGGCCAAAGATTCCGGGACCAACTGACGTTCCCTCGTCGATAGTCATGTTTGGATGGTCACTACTGGGCTTATATACCACATTACATGTATTTCAAAAGACATAACTATCACAGGCATAATGTTGCCATGACTTACTGAAGAATCTCGGAGTGCATGTTGTTGAAGTCGACGGCTGTGACACAGTACGAGGGTTGCACTGAAAGTTTCGAAAAAAAAAAATGATAGAACACAAGAACATCATACTACAGCAATTTCTATTGCCTTTCAAAGTATACTCCCCTTGTGCAGCAATACATTGTTTCATACGACATAACCACATTTTAAAATGCCACTCCAAAGGTGGTACCTGTAAAATATGTAGTTTGTATGCCTCGATGGCTTCTTCTGGAGTGCAAAAGCGCTTCCCAAGCAACATGTTCTTGGTTGTCGAAAACGAAAAGAGATCAATGGGGGCTAAATCAGAAAAATAAGCGGGATGTGTAATCACTTCAACGTTTTTCTGCTCAAGAAAATCACTTGTGCCAAGGAGCTGGCTTTATCGTGATGCAGCATGATTCCGCGTTTGGGGTTGGACTTCGGCTTACATTCAGTATCTGGTAGACATGGTTGTGTACCATTTTGCATCGACTGTTCTACGGTTCTGCAGCGGGACAGTTGCAATATGACCTGATTTCCCGAAAAATGATTCAATCATTTGTTTGGAGACACGCATGCACGAACAACTTTGGTTGGTTTAGGTTCATCGCGGACCACCCACACAGCAGATTGTCACTTTGATTCCGGTTCGTATGCATAAAAGTACTTTTCATCACCTGTTACGATGTTAAACACCAAATTAGATAATCCAGACTTGAACTGTTTCGTCATATCTTTGCACTACTTTACACGGGCGTCTTTTTGTGCTTGAGTTAAATTGTGTGGGATCCAACGAGGGAAAACTTTTTCTCACACCTAAATGATCACGCAATATTGTTTGTATTTGGCTCATGTTAATGTTTCCTCTGAATTTCGCGATAAGTCACTTGTCAATCAGTGCTAATTAATTCACGAACAGTTTCAATGTTTTTGGACACAATGATTGTCGATGGTCGACCTTCACGATCCTCATTACTCAGGATGACTCAACCACATCTGCTGTAAAAGAAATGGGCCGCGCTGGCTGGAAGCTTACTGCGTAATAAATGTGAAAATATCGCTGAAACTTTAAAGTCAAAATATTACTTACTCTTATCTCAGGGTTTCGTGGCCTCGGGCTTCTGTCGAGCCTCTGTTTGCTGCTAGCTTTCCATCTAAAGTTACCTGTACCATAACTGTTTATTTGTTCAACAATAAATTTTGGTTAATGAAAACTCCATTTTTCCTTTAGCTATTTTAATAATTGAAATGAGAAATAAAATAAAAGTTACAAATATGCATACAGTTATCACGATGTTGAATGATAAATGTTATTTATAGAATATCAACTTTATATTAATAGCAGAATTGTATTTAACTCTGATTGAATTTACAGGTTGATTGAAAATATTTTATACTTCACCCAACACAAGAATATAAGTTGGCCTTTTCTTTAACACCAATAATTACAAAAGGGAGGAAATTTAATTTTGCTCAAATTATAAATAACTTTAAATCGAGGGTGTCATTTGGAATTTTAGCTTTATCGCACACTGCACTCAAAATTCAGTTAATGAAATGTTTGCCACTTTACCTCCTTTCTGATTACTGTCCATTGAACATCTTCCTTTTCTTCTAGTAAGGTAGCTCTGCTGTCTCCTTGGAAGGTCTCCGTGTGGCTTTGTTGTCTCGTTCCCCGGAAAGTTTCAGATGGTTCACACTCTTGAAAAGTCTGCAGAGTTCCAAACGCTTACTCCATTTACGGAGTTTTATCACTACAGGCAATGTTGCACTTGTATAATACGTTGACTAAACTATTATACTTATCTGTTTTCCGTTATAAGATGGAATTGTAACTACTGTCCTTTTGTCACCGCCCGAAAATAGCGTACTCTTGCGGCCTCCCGCATTTCTACCACTACTTGCCCCACTGAAACTGTCTTTCACCGCTCAGGGCGCGAAGATGTATTATTATACGGGTTGTTACTCCTGAATTTAGTCTGGACTTCGCGGTTCGATGATCTCGACAACTTGACTCTCTCAACCTAACTAAAAACTTTTTTGTCCTCTTTCTGTCCTCTTCTTTTATCATTTCACACTAATTACTTATTCATTTTTGTTTCTCCTTTCCTATTTGTCCTTTACACACCCCTTGACCATTTTTTTTTTCATTTTGACACACCCCTTGTCTAATCTAACCAATAATTGTTCTTTTCATTTCGTTTCATTAAGTTCCATTTTCTGTCTTATTGGTTTCTCTCCTTTTTCTTGACCACCCTCTCTTTTCATTGGTTTTTCTCCTGTTTCTTAAGAAAGACCTCCCCCTTTTTTTTTCAAAGTCACCCTCTTTAGCCAGAGACACCCCGCTGAGGTTGCCGCGCTACCAATTTTGAATGATCCTCCAGTGACAAATGTGAATGCCTTACGAAATTATCTTATTTTCAAATATAGATTTTACTATTTATCAAACCCGATTTATTAAATATTATATTCTTTTGTGACAATTTAATTTGATTTTCTCAGACGTTGCTTACTGGAATACGAATATTTATATTTCTATGACAATCTTATCTTGATATAATAATGGTGGTATTAATAATGTTGAATAAAACAATATTTCTATCACTGATAGTGTTAATAATAATAATATTTGTTGGTTAAATAAGACTAATGATAATTATGGTAACCCTATAAAATGTCTATATCTACTTGAATATGTTATACACAACTGAAATGATCCTCCTTTTTAACAATTCTTTATGCAAAATACTAGTTACCAGTAATAATAATAATAATAATAATAATAATAATAATAATAATAATAATAATAATAATAATGGTATTTTATTCTAAATATTTTCACAGATAATGTACAGCTTTTAACTAGTTTAGGAATGATCTTTTGCCTAGCACTAAATTGATACTGTTAATACTTATATGATTATACGTAATATATAGATGTCATATACATAGAGATAGAGAGAGACAGACAGACAGACATAGGGAAATCCTTTCAAAGAAATAGTGCTCCATTTATTTGTTTAGATTTGCGTATAAAATAAACTCAACTTTGATCATTGTTACGTATTACAGTAATTTTAGTTAAGAAAATTCCCCCACTTTTCTTCCTGTGTATTTCTACCCCCTCATCTTTCTACGTTCCTTGTTCTGTGATGTTTTTGTTTCTTTCTTAGGGTTGCTTTTCAAAGACCTTTTCTTTTCTTTCTCTCTCTCTTGCGGCTGCAGACTGACCGTTCTTGGGGACTAGGTCTCCTCGTAGTACATGTTACTTGTCTTAATAAATATCGAGAGACGCCGGAGAGTCTTGATAAAATTTCTTAAAATGACTACAAAACTTAGTCGTGTTACTTGTCTGTCACCATGCGGTTTGTGTTTTCGCTTATGTGTCGAATAATTAAAATATTTTTCTAGCGTCATGGCCAGCCATTCTGGACCCCTTACGTAGCCGATTTTGGGTGGTTTTCTCTTCTTTTCCGAAGCGAAGTGTCAGATTCACAGCGTTGGGCAGTTTCTTTTAAAAATGTGTTTAACTGTTGCCACATCTCTACGCGTCTAATTCTAATAATTCATTATATAGCTCATTATTCTCGCTCGTCTCATTACTAAATAGTATTATCCCTCTCGCGGCAATGTTATCTATTTTATTATACGCTCTTAGTAGCGAAGCTTTATTTATACTTTAAAATTTTGCGTGCTTATTGCTCTTATAAATGTGACAACGTATTGAACATTCTGTTTCTGTTAGTATTGTCCCCAGTTAGTCTGAACTGTGTGCATGTTAGCTAGTTTTGGGAAATGGTTCACCCACGGTTTAAAACCGCAGTTCGTCTGTTATATCTATGGTCATTTTCTTGAAAGTGCCTTGGTGACAAGCTACAAGTAACAATCTTAAAATAAATAAATGGTCTGTTTCGTATCAGTCACTGAATTGTCTATGTTAAAATTTCTCTCCAGGGTGGTAAAGACGCTACAGTCTAAAATTTCATGAAAGAAACCACGAAACTTACATGCTTGTTCCCTATTTTTCTCTCGTGTATGGCCGTAAAATAATGAGGACTATCTTCTGTCTTGTTTTCTTTTTTTTAAAAGGAGAAAAGAATTGGATGTTTGCAGCCGTCTTGTTTTTTTTATACTTTGTTAACCTTAATGAATATAGTTAAATAATATATATATAATTAAGCAATGAATGTAGTTAATTAATATATATATATAATTATGCGTATTACACTGCATTCCTGAAACCACCTGCAAATTATAGCCTGGGATGGGGCTTCATCAGAAAAAGTAGCAGTCATCCACCAAACACAATCTTGCTGTGTTAACCCTTGTCGAAAATCGTAATAAAGCATGGCACGAAAGTGCTCTCTCGTCAGTTCCATTTTTGATCACGACCATCTCACTTCATACTGGTGCCCTGCAATGACAAAGATTCCAAGTTACATGGTTTTGCATTTAGAGTGAACAAAGATGACAGTTTATAATTACAACAAAATATAAGAGATTACATCATCTCCAGTACGTGATTCCCGAAACTTCCCGTGCAACCCTCATAGCTGCATTCTTTAGCCAATAGATTACTAAATATCCTCTCTTACATTGTCCGGGCCATCTTCCGTTAACCTGCAACAAACCAACAGATCTCATTATTCAGGTATAAATAAATTTTGAACCGCAACAGATATTAAGTAACTAATTACAGAATTACATTTGTGGTATAATTCTAGTGTTGTTTGTTTCTTCACTTTATCACACTGCTATTTACAGGCTGTGACGTTGATCCACGTATTTTAAGACGTGGCCTTAACCTGGAAGCACTCTAAATTATAGACACCTAACCTAATTTTCTAAAGTGAAGTTTAGTCCATCGTTTGTTTAAAAAAAAATGTTACCTTGAGACTTTTCAATCTCCCTGAATATGCACGCACATATGTACACAAATATTTATTTAATCCTTGTTATTAGTCCTAACTCAAATGAATTTGTTTTCTATTTCAGAAAAGAGGTCAAACTGCGGTACATATGGTGGCCAGTCGACAAACAGGAACAGCGACAAGTATTCTCAGGTGCTTACTGGCTGCCTCCAACAAAGATATTCGTGTTCGACCTGATGCGGTAAGTACCACTTATTTCAAATATCTTACATGTTTGATTGTCTTTCGTTTTACTGTTTTAAATTCTTTCTTCTTAATTTACAAACGAAGGGTTTCTCATATGTCTTTCATATATATAGCGCTGTAGTACAGGATAAATATTTCAACTAATTTTTCCTGACCTGATTTTAAAAAAATCACAACATACTGCATCATGACCTATCTCCTACATGAACACTACTAATGTACATATGTAGTATAACATTAGCAAGATTTATGTGTCTCGAATGCTTTCGTTATGTCGTGTGTGTAGGTAATATATAGTTCATCCTGCAATTAATGTTAACAAGACAAACAAGAAAGCAATTATGACAGATACAGAGCATAGAGATATTTATTGTGTCAGTTAGGTGCTATATGATTCATTTTGAACGTTAATTGAATATTTCTATGTAGTTATATTGTTCATATTTTTAATTTGGAAAAAGTTTCTGAAACAGCCATAACGCAATTTCACGGGAAATTACAATTGAGGAGTTCTATGTAACAATGGCCCATAACGGGGAGCCATGTTTTGAGAAAATTGCGTGTAAGCATTTTAAACATAGATATATTTTTTCAATTTAAGGTTTGAGCATGTGCACTCTACAAGGGAAACATAAATTTATTATTTTTCTTCTACAAACTACATAGAAATTAACAATTCATTTCGCTATTACATAAATATGAATGCTGTTAAAAAGGCTTTTATAGGCCCTTGTTAGGGAGAACGACTTTGTAGGATTATTGTCTACATGTATCGCAGCAATCGTATCTTAACACTTCGTGAAAATGAGTAAAGTAACGTATTTACAAAGTAAGGAACACAGATAAAGTAAACAGAACAATATACATGTAACAGTAATACATTAAAGTAGCCCATGTATTATGTAGAAACTGGACATGTAACCAGTAGCGTAGCCAGAATTGTTGTTTGGGGGGGCTTAGTGTTATATATATATATATATATATATATATATATATATATATATATATATATATATAGTGTTATATATATATATATAACACTAAGCCCCCCCAAACGACAATTCTGGCTACGCTACTGGTTACATGTCCAGTTTCTACATAATACATGGACTACTTTAATGTATTATATATGCGTTTGATGCGTCAGAATGTTTAGTTTTAATAATAATAATAATAATAATAATAATAATAATAATAATAATAATAATATAATAATAATAATAATAATAATAATAATAATAATAATAATAATAATATATTTATTTTAGTGCCATGAACAGCCAGATAGCAAAAATACAGCACTTAGTCATAGAACTAAGGGTTATAACACACATCTTATATTCCTTTTAATATTAACAATACATTTGTTTCGACGACAGGAGGTCATTGTCTATCTTATAATATACACATAATTTTATTATTTCTATCTTGTCTACATAAACATGATTAATTCATTATTCATTAAAATAGTTAGTCAATTTTCTTAAAATTGTCCTTAAAATAAGGATGCCGTCAAACATACAGATATACTATATAAAACATACATACCTATTAAAATCTATACGTCAGTTCAATAAATATAATTATCCCGATAATATATTAAAAGAACTTGTCAGTTTTCTTAAAATTATAGAATTTTTATTCATGGGAATCATTTCCGATGCTTTTCTAAGGTTATATGTTGGTACCCTTATACCTATATTATGTAGGCAGTATTCACTACTATATCTATTATCTAAAATTTTCTGAATAAAGTTTTTCTCTATCATTTTTCTTCTTACATGTAATTCTTGCAACCCCCAGTATTCGTTCCAGTAATCATAACTATGAGAGTAGTAATCTTTTTTCTTATTTCTACACAATAGTCTAATGAAACATTTTTGAACCTATTCAATTTTGCTACATAATGTTGTGGATATATTATTCCATATAATTGCACCAAATTCTAATCTGGGTCTTACAAGTACCTTAAATAGATAGACATATGTATTTGCATTTTTAAACTCAGGCCACTGTCTAAATACAAACCCTATAGTCTTTCGTGTTCTATGTACTATGTCATTAATATGATAATTAAATTTCATATTCATATAAAATATTAGGCCTAAATCTTTAATCTTTTCAACTTTCTGCAGCGATATTCCATTTATGACATATTTGCTAACATAGTATTGCGTCTTATTGGTATATGAAATAAACTTAGTTTTATCACAGTTTATTTTCAGTAGATTATTTTTACACCATATACTAATACTATCCAAGTCTTTTTGGAGTAAGTAGTTATCATATTCGCTATTCACTACTCTTAATAACTTCAAATCGTCCGCATATAATAATATATTTGAGAATTTAATCTTTTCCGTCAGGTCATTAATAAATAATGAAAAAAGAAGTGGTCCTAAAGGAGATCCCTGAGGTATACCATTCTTTATGCAGCCATTACTGGAAGTTATATGACCAATTTTCACTCTAACTTATGATGGTTTGATAAATAACTTTGGAACCATCGAATATATTGAGAAGATAGACCAACATTGGATAATTTACGAACTAGAAGTCCATGTTCTATAGAGTCGAAAGCCTTTGACATATCAATATATATAGTGTCAACCTGTAGTCTGTTTTTAAGAGCGAGCTAAGTACGTAAAATCTGTAAAATGTACAAGATTCGTAACAATTGATCTGCCTTTATAAAACCCATGCTGAAATTCAGTTAGTTTATTTTTTACATTAAAGTATATATGGTTATGTATTATTATTTCAAATATCTTACTAAATGCATTAACTAATGTGATTGGCCTATAATTTTTCATATTACTTCTATCTTCTGTTTTATGTACAGGTACAATATATACTTGTTTCCATGTCGATGGAAACTCTCCACATCTGAGAGATTCATTGAATATATTTGCTAGAATGGATGATAACTCAGTACCACATGCTTTTATTATATAGTACGGTATGTTATCTGGACCAGGAGAGGTACTTCCATTAATCTGTTTAATTGCACTAAGGACATCCGATTCAGAAATATTAGGTATATTAATTATATCTCCGCTACAAATAGGTGATGTAGAATACATGTTATGGCCATTTACATGACTTAGTCCCAAATTAAAATTTTCACTGAACATTTCTTTAAACAGCTCCACAACATCAGTCTGTGCAGTAGCTACTGTTTCATTATATTTCATTTCATTAGGTAATTTTTTGTCACCTGAGTTTTTAAATACTTTCCAGAAGACCTTATTGTCACTAACAATGCTGTTTTCTAAACTAAGATAATAGGCCTTTCTTGCTTCTAGATATTTTTTTTTTACAATTTTACGTAATGTAGAATACCTTTGGTACCACATACTGTCATTGGTTTGTCTTGCTTTGACGAAACATTTAGTTTTCTTATTTATTAAAGTTTTTAGTTCCCTATTCATCCAGGGGTCTTTAAACTTGAGCTTATTAATGACTACTTTCTTAGGTACATAAGTATCTAGAACATTATATATACTATCATAGAAACTGTTGGTCATAGTGTTAATATCACTTGTATCTACATTCAATTCATTCATTGCCTTGATACCTTGATATACACCTAAGAAGTCAGCATTCTTAAAATCAAAAACTTTTGTTTGGTTAAAGATATTGTCTTGATTGTTATTATTACTTTTAATTACCTCCCATTCAAAAACTAAAGGTGGATGGAAGCGGTCAATTTTTATTAAAGGTGGGACATCATACACAATGGAACTATTATCCATGTTGGTTAGCAACAGGTCAAGAACTTTATCTTTCCTATTAGGATCATACGACCTATTCAATTGTTTTAGATTAAATATATTACTTAGTTCAATTACTTTGTCAGCTTTTTTCATAGTGTAATAGTTATATGTGGTTATAGTTCCAGTAGCCCAATCTATTCCACCTACGTTAAAATCACCTAAAACTATAAGGTTACAATTTCTTGTTATTAGAAAAGTGGTTAACCATTCACAGTAGTTAATAAAATTCTTCAATGGAAAGTCAGGGGGAATATAATGCAAGCACAATAATAATGGCTTGTTGTCAGGGATTAAAACTTTAACTATAATAATATCAAGAATATCATCTGGGGGAGTTATAATTTCATATGCATATTCCTTTTTTATGATAACTATACAGCCCCCACCCTTAGTCTTGTTTTCTAGTGCCAAGTTTCTATCTTTACGTATAGTATTGTAATTATATGATAATTGTACAAAGTGTTGATTCATTTCTTTTAACCAAGTTTCAGTGATACAATAAATATCAAAGTCATTACAATTTACTTCATCTATAAATACCTTCTCTTTAGTATTAATTCCATTAGCATTTTGATAATATAATCGCAAGTGCGTCATACTTATTTTATACTAGTATATGCTATTTTTTTACCTTTACTATCCACCTTCTCAGCTCTAACTTCATGGCACACAATTTCTTCCTTTAGTCGACCCATAAATTTAGTAAATAAGACACCATCTGGCCAACATTCGGATTATAGACACAATCAAAATCATTTTCTTCTACAGCTACATAAAACGAGGAATAACTACTGTGTTTTGTTTTTAACTGTACACATTTAGTAACATTAACATTAGCACTTTCCTTCACAAATACAGAAAGATCTTTACACGAAACACTAGGATCGAGTGTTTAATAATAATAATAATAATAATAATAATAATAATTATTATTATTATTATTATTATTATTATTATTATTATTATTATTATTATTATTGTTATTATTATTATTATTATTATTATTATTATTATTATTATTATTATTATTATTATTATTATTATTATTATTATTATTATTATTATTATTATATCTTTTCTGAAGTCCTGACTTCTCTAGATATTTTTTCGTTGCTTCTCAATTGCTGTTTTTGAACACCACTACTATCATGTTTTCGTTCTAGCCGTTTTCCTAAAACGATTTGCGAGTCTTCCTCTGAATTAATATCTTGTTTAGATTTTTCTCCCTTGTTTTTTGGTTTCTTTGCACATTTTCCTCACTGAAATTAACACAATTTCCTTCTTTCTGCTTTAACCACTTTTTGTTAACCGTTTTGCGACATTTTGCAATTGGAAAAGAAATTCTTATTTCGACACCCTGAACTCGTCTAACTTAAGCAAATCAAACATAAGATATTGCTGGTAGATAGTCATATGCTACAAGTGTTTACTATTGTTTTCCACCCTCTCCTGTTAACATTTTTTTCCTCAAATTTTTTTCATTTCAAGAAACCAAAACATCAAAGGAAAATCTTTATTTTTACCCCTCCTTTCTTTCATTTAGCTTGTCTAGAAACTGTTTAGTGACATGTTATGTTCTGAAATAGAGTACGTGGAAGGCAATTGCAGTTTCTTCGGGAAAAAAAGAATTACAAACATCTTAGCACCAAAGTAAATTGTCGGAACCCTTTGGGGGGGGGAAGCTTGGCCCCCTGGGACCACCCCTTCCCTACGCCACTGCATGTAACAAACCTGGTCACTGGAAACATGCATTATGTACAGTTGGTAAAATCTACTCATGAAAATCATCCTCAGCATCCCCTATGTCTGACTTGACGGAACACTTTCTCGTACCAAGTAACATCTGGATCCGGGAAAAGGACAAACTCCGTACGTCTAGTCCTTTAGCTGCGTTCGGCTGCAGTGGTTGACTTCCTAACAATGTATCTGCAAGATTTACGTCACAGTCCGATCGAGTAAAATACTTAATAGGCATGTACGCACCAGTATATGCATCAGCAGCTAGAATATGACCTGATAATTCGAAACAAAGTCCTACATACGACTGAATCTTGAAAGGATATCAAGTTGCTGATGGTTTACTTTTTATTATAGTTGTGAATCCATCCTTCCACTGTTTGAAAACAGGGGCCCCACGTTTTACTATAAAAGGAAAGGGGTGTTTTCGATTTGCTTTCAGGACTTAAACGTGTTTGTCAAGGGTAAGCACTTTTTCATCCTTGTCCACTTTCAAGGAGCACAAACCAACATTCCTATCACACTGGTTGCAAGAGTGACACCTGACAAGAAATATATGTTTCACAGTAACACCAAATTTCATGGTAATTCAGGAGCAAAATGTTACCATGAGCATATTTGACTGTCTCTTCTGTTTCTTGGGATTATACTCGAATTCGTGCAAACACACTGCGACATGTTGAACGCTGTTCAAACCATTGATGCCAACCTGGAAAATTACAAAATCCCATTTCAAGAGTCCAAAAATCTCATTCTGCTTTTAAATTTTCCCCCTTATACTAATTACAAGAAAATAATAATAATAATAATAATAATAATAATAATAATAATAATAATAATAATAATAATAATAAAAAAATTGAAATGAAACTATTCAATCTTTCGCGAACATAAAATAGTTCGTAAATAAATATTCGTTAATCGAAAACAAGTATTGTTTGTTATCTGAAATGCAGTGTACCCATCACACTTTTGTGCCTCCATCTCATGCTGAAGCTAACGATATTGGAAAATCTTCGTTTTCCATATACATGCATACGAGCAGTTGATTGTTGCTCTTTTGATATTTTACTTTCCTCATTCATTCATTTGTTTCTTCATTATTTTATTTTACCAGAGCACAATTTTCCTTGCTTGGCAGTTGATTTTTGACTATCACACACTCCACAAACCAATTCTTCACTAACATGAACTTTCGAGATTAAAAAAGAAGTCCTGGTTAACATTTGAGAATTAACACTAATGTCACGCTCTTTGAGCACTCATTATATTTATTTTTCGCCCTGTAAAATTTTATTAGAGTGGATTTTGTACATATATATGAAAAATCCCATATATGTTGCCAATTTCGACGAAAATTCCCTTGATCTCTTTCGGAAAAATTAATGCTTAAAAAATCCACAAAATGGGATTTATCTCGCGAGTTGGCGTTCAAACAACTACCTCGCCAACATAACTGCAGCAGATATTCGCTTTCGTCTCACGACGACCTCTATTCCTTCACTGTAGAAACATCAAGACTTACGATATCAGAATGAAATTTTGTGGATATATAGAATTAGTACCAAAGAATTTAAAAATGAAATCTCCATAAAAAGGGCCTATGCTGGTATGGGCCAGTACTACATAGAACTCCTCAATTACAACATTGGTAGAGAAAATTAAGAAGGTTAACCACCTTCGCATACGAATACTTCGCACAATATCGTCATTTTTGTTCGGCTAACAACATTAAGGATTTTCAATGGTAAGTTTGTTAATTTCATTCAGGCACGTACGTAGGAATTTATTTTAGGAGGAGTCCAAACTTTTTTTTGAGGACGAAGCAAACTCAATATGAGGGTAAATTATATTAAAATTTGGAAAATTATCCTTAAAAATTATACTAAATGTACAGAAAAGTCGTAATTCCCGGTGGGAAGAATCGAGAGTTATCAAAGAGTTATCAAATATTGAAGTACCTCGCAGTATCTGAGTCGGTTGAAGAGTAGACATCTTTACAAATCTAGAGATTTTTTTTTTTTTGTCATATTTACAATCCACTAGAACGTTATACCTGTAAAAGCGTTCAGCAAAATCATAACATTAAGATACTTCTTCATTTCGAAGGAAAACAGGAAAGTAATTTTCCATATGAATCAAAGGGTAAAACAAAGGTAGCGCGGGTATTCAACATCATAAACCCTTTTAGGATTTTTGGTAACTTTTATTACCATGGCTTAGTATCGTCTTTGATTGCTTATTTAGGTTCTATTTAAACCCGGTTTTATATTGATCAAGTCAAGGATGGACCAAAGAATGCCTCGGATGCGTTTTGGAACCAGATGTTTAAGTTGGGGCGGAACCAGATGTTTAAGTGTGGGGGGATTTAGGTATATAATACGGATACGTGAGTAGTACCGTCGATCAGTTGGTCGACTGACGCCAGGTCCCTCGGTGGTCCATCTTTTATGTGTCCTCCTCGGGTGGCTCGTCCTCCTTCGGATCCTTTCGTGTGGTCCGTCTTCTTTCGGTTTCCTTCGTATCTTTGTGTATCGTCTGTTTCTTGTAAATAAATGGCACGTGTCGTCATACATGTGCTTTTGTTGTGATGTGAGGATCCTTACAAAGTATAACCCCTTGACGAATAATTGTAATTTGTCAGAAGAAAAGATGCTTGATAATTTTACAGAAGAATAAAATGAATTCAATAGATAAATTGATTACATTAGTTGGTTCAACAAATAGCTACTCTGTAGATACTGAATAATTACTCACATACATGTCAGTGTTATTCTTGACTGGGGGGGGGTGGGTGGAAGTCACGGTGGCTCAGTGGTAGAGATCTTCCCTCCGGAGCAAGGGGATACAGATTCCAGGCCTCTGAGTTTGTTATGGACAACATCGTTTCCGCGGGATTTCTCGAGGTTCACCCGCTCCCCATACCTCCTCATTATATCAATTCCTTCCATAACCATTCAATTTCATTAATCATTCGTTTCCTTCAGACTAAACAGCATAATTGTGAGATGTAAAAAAAATTCATTCCAAATTTTTTACTTTCGCCGAGGGAGGCCATGATGGGCACCCTTTAGATTTTGGTTGTTAATTCCTAACTTAAGAATAGAAAAAAACATGCTCAAAACAAGTTAGTTTCATTTAACATTTATGAAACTACAATAGACTTCCAAATGATACGGAAGATGGAACCTATTGTTGGGATTTCGTGACGTGTTGAAAATTTATCTTGAAATGTCCTTGTTACTTATAACTAATAGATAAAAATCGCTGAGATTTTGCATGATGCTAATATGAAATAAGAAGAAATCGTTTGACATATTCTGTAAAACCACCAGATAAACAATTTTGCAAACCCAATACAAAGTTTTGCTTTTTCGAAAGACATTAGAAAATCTTGTTATTACATATTTGAAATTGACATGTTAAACAAATAGTTACAATTCCAACATTTATTATTCATTATTACAAACTAAGAGTGTTACAGTACTCTATATATCCAAATGGACTCTTACAACTAGAGAATGTAAGTAAAACGGTCGGGACATTGCCACCCATTGCATATCCAAAGTACCTTGATCTTTGATCATGATATGAAGTATTTCCAACAAATAGGGGAAAGTTATAAAGAAATTAAAAATGTGTCATTTTTCATACTACTCAGCTAAGTGTGACATCCAATCATTTGCAGTAAATTGTTTTGAATAGAATACTCTTTGCAGCAATTTGATCATATACAGGGTGTCAATAACCTCTTTGGTCAAATTTATACAGCTGATAGAGGGGTCGAATATACGTAGTTTGAGATAGGAAATCGAAGGTCGAAAACGGCTAAATCAAGCGCCACGCCAACTTGAAGTTTCAGCAATCTGTGGGAACACGTACGACGTTTCAATAACAAATGTGTTTATCAACTCGATGTAACCTGCTTTCTTGTACATAACACTACATCTGAGGGTACTGCTGCTGCACTGTACGTACCAAAAACACAGTAACTGCTCAAAATGACGACTACCAACCTCGATGAGCGTAGCATCACGCCTAAGGAAATTTTGCTTCACTTGCCCAAATACCTCCGGGGTCTCTTGAACAACCAGGCAGAGAGCTAGGACTCTTGCAAGCAAGTCCTCCTCGGACTCTTTGGCGATGCATACAACAAGAGTTTGATGTGTCCCCGAACGTCGTATTTGTTCCCATATATTGCTGAAACTTCAAGATGGTATGGCGCTTGAACTAGCCGTTTTCGATCTTTGGTTTAGTTTCCCATATCAAACTACATATTTTGATTCAATCACCTGTATCACCTGTATAAATTTGACCCAAGAATTTATTACACCCTGTATGTTTTACTATTTTTTTTTTATTTTTTTTAAGTTTTACTCTCAGTGTTTGTTGACAAACAAACTGATTAGGTTTCCCGTACTTATTTATAGCATAGTTTAAAAGCCTAATAGTTAACAACACATCATAAAATTAAGGTTTTGAGTTCCTTTAAATGCTTGATCAAGTATTTAATTTTTTTCCTCACATTTTCTTTTTCGAAAAGCTCACTAATTTTGCGTCTTTTTCAGAAAATACGAAATGCTGACAGCAGCAAATTTGCTCCCTTTCTGTCTTCTCATTTCAACAGTGAAATTTTGCGTGTAATGAAATGGAAAAAGTTGAAGTGTTTACATTAAGAAAAGCGGTTCTCGTATAAATAAAGGAATGGAAGCTCAAGGGAGCTCAAAGACAGCCTTCTGCAGCTATAATTGACAGACTTTTCTATCTCTTTATTTCTTTCTCCTTCTTCTTGTCGGTTTCTACATCTTTTTTAATAAAGTAAGCCGAGAAGAACTTTTATCGTTTCTTTCTTCTTCTCTCAACGAATAGATCGCAGTGGGAGGAGGAACATTGAATTAAATGACAAAAGAGACATGTTTCAATATCAACTGAAGTAATTTTGTATCAAAATATACTTTTTACTTTGGAGGGATGTATTTTATAGCATAGAATGAACTCAGAAGAAAATACAGATATATACAAAGTCTATATATTAAATCTACTCGTGGTGTTTTTCTCTCGTATCTTTTTACATTTTTTTTTTTAAAAAAATTGGTATCCTTCTCGTCTTAACGTAGATTTTCTTATTTGCTTCATAGCAGTGGCAATACTAGGATGTAACAGAGAAGCAAATACCTTCCTTTGGTTTTCTCTCTCCGCCACGAGTATTCTGTAAAACTCACAATTTTCAGATTGAGCACAATAGACTGTGAGTGCAGGGTACATTTCAAGAAACTGACTGTATTCAATAGCAAATAATATAATATGCTTCGTGTACTGTGGGGTTTTCAATAGCATGCAGTTTTTCTTTCAGAAAAAAAAGTGTTTTGCATGGCACACTTAGTATTCAGGGGGGTACATATTATTTTCAAACATTATTATTTTATTTATTGTTATATTATAGACGGATTATTTTCGTCTCCTCCCGGGGGCACTCTCATAGCTTCGGGGAGTGAGCAGTAATCTTCCAAAAACACGTATGGAAGAAACACTGATAGCATGTAAACCTATATCACAAGCAAGATAATGTAATACAGTATTGCACATCAGGCCAAAGCCAGTATTTCCGTTATAATTACTGGTGGAAACAGTGACACCACTTCAAGTTTTGCTTGGGGGTGGGGGCAAGATTCTCTACCCAACTCATACACACACACACACACACACACGTATATATATACAAGGTGATTCAAAACAACATCGACAACATTTGGGAGGTGATAAGATAAGACAAAAAGTATAGACCAACCTGAGTGTACAAATGCTTCTTTTCGGAGCTATAGGCTGCCGAAAACATGAGAAAATGAACTTTATAGGTCCATAGATCGAATACTATAGGACCTACCGTAGTTGGGTCAAGACTTCACTTAGGAACTAGCATATATACTATCCAAACATTCATGTTTCAAAATCCTGCCGCACTCCCGCAACAATTTTTATAGAAGTAGTTGGGGAGTACTTTAAATTATATGCCTGTAGCCAAACTCCCTCCATGAAAATTGTTTTGTGAATACCTTAGGATTCTGAATACGTATTTTTGGATAGGGCACATATTAGTTCCTAAGTGAACCCTTGACCCGACTATGGTAGGCCTCACAGTTTTAAAGTTTATTATTTCAAGTTTCAGGCAGCCTATAACTCCTAAAGAAAGCATTTGTGCACCCAGGTTTGGTTATACTTTTTGTCTTATCTTGGTGTCAGAAATCACCTCAAAAGTTGTCGATGTGTTTTGAAACACCCTGTATATATGATCTTTGGAGATCTGTCCGTTTGTTCCTCCGCCCAGATGTAGATTTGTTCACTCGTCTAGATTCGTACCCTTCAACATTTCCTCTCCAAATTTTAAACTTAAAGTTTTCATAAGATATTAGAGGATCAATTTTTTTTCGTGCCTCAAAATTAAAAACTAGTTTACTGAAGGGTAAAAATTGGATAAAATGCGATTTTCTCGAGAACTGCTGAAACGATTTTTCTAATATTTAATTAGCAATGCTACTGTGGAATAGATTCTGAGAAAAATTTACGACAGATAGCTTATTCTTGAAGGTAATTTCTTTCTGGACGATTTTTTCAAAAACGACTCAGACGATTTTGTTCATTCCGAAAAAAAAATATACGAGGAGTGGATTTCAATTAATAACTGCTGCATAATACGATTTAGTTTAGGATATTGGAGTAGAAAATTTATTGCGGTGACCCATATCTTTTGAGTTTAGTTGATTTTGAGTTTAACGTCTCTTTCAGCAGCGAGGCTATATGAGACGGAACCTACTGATTAACGTGGAATCCGAACTACATGAGCTTCCACTGAGAATCGAACCTGGGTCTATATGAGACGGGACCTACAATTTAACGTTGGGTTTGAACTACATATTAAGCTTCCATCGAAAACGCAGGCCCCCCACGCCAAAGGCTTAGCTAGGAGGGAGCTGAGCCGATATTAAAATTTATACGTGGTGGTGAAACGCTTTATTCCACCGATTTTTCCATCATCATTCAGTTGCCTTAAACATCCGTCTTCTTTAGCTTAACAGGCATAATCGTGGAACGTTAACCTGAAATATTTCATTTCATTTAAAATTTATACATAATAAAGTTTCATGTGTCTATAAATTTAGACAATAAAGTTACATAAGTTATAATTTTTAGATAATGAAGGTGTTAGTTAATCAAACTTTAGACAGTAATATTGTGTTAATTTTGCATTTAAAACGTGCATTAGTAATTTTCCAATGTAGTAAGCACACACTAAAAGAAATTGTTTGTCGCTATAAAAAAAAAAAAAAAAAAAGGAAAAATCGTCAATGTTTCTTGTTTGTCGATATTAAACCATAGGAAAAGAAAATACCGATAAAAAGAAGAATATAGGATTTAGAACGGAAGTTTATACCTAGGTATATATATTGTAGTAAAGCTCTTTATTGAGTTCCATTTAACCGTAATGGACAGAGCGGACAGAAACGGGGAGAGGGCAAATCTTCCATTAAGATGTGGACTCGATACAGCACGTTTTATTTCCTTTGTTCATTCGCGTGACCCACATGATTAATGTTTGAGGAATCGTCAATACTATATATATAATATATGCGTTTTTAAGTCACAAAAGACGTGTTTGTCCAGATAATGTATGAAGAGTGTGCGGTAACTACATCTTTAGAAGCGTCGCTCAGGAGGTTAAGAATCAGTCTGAGCACAACAATAACACAATGAAGAGAGCACCGAGGAATTGTCGTACATGTGTTGACAAAGACAAAGAAATTAACCAGAAGGATCCGCTACAAGCTGGCAGCACGGGGGAGCGCGCAGCAGGTGACGATAATTTGGACGTTGTTATCCGAAAATCGCCGAAGAAATCACCGCGGTCGATTTTCAAATTAAGGAGACAAAAATCTGTCGCTGGTATATTGCCGCCTATAAGATCAAAGACAGTTCCTAGTATTACTGTTCCTATTGTTACTACTGCTACTGGTATTACTACTACTACTACGGTTACTAGTAGCACCACTACTGATACTACCAAAAATGTTGCTAGTAGGAAAAATCGTTCTAATACTGCAACCACTACCGTTACCGGTAACACCAATACTGGTAGTACCAAAAATGTTGCTAGTTCGGTAAATCGCACTAGTACTACTACTAGTAGTAGTTTTGGTAGTGATACTACTACTACTACTACTACTACTACTACTGCTACTACTACTACTACCACTCCAACCACATCAGTTCTTACTACAGGCTCTAACGATGCCTCCATGGAAAACAAGCATCATCACCATGGGACACCCCAGGTAAAAAGAAGCTTTCTTTTCATTATCTGTCTTGCTCTTTCTTTTTCAGGAGATACGAAAAATAAACGTAAATATTTAGAAGTCTTCTTGATAGATCAAATCTGATTTGATTTATGTATTTTTCTTTTAATGAATACTTTGGAGACCATTGATGATAACGGCAGGATTGTTGAGTTGATTTTGAACTTAACGTCTCGTTCAACAGTGAGGTTATATGAAACATGGACCTACTGCTTAAGATGGAATCCGAAGCATATGAGCTCCCGCCGAGAATCGAACCAGGTCTCCCACTCCAAAGGTGCGTACGCTAACCGCTTAGCCTCGAAGGAACTCTATCCACAGGCTTGTGTACCCTGACTCCTTAAGGGCGTGTCGCATCATTTTACGTAATTCTAATTTGACCTAACCAATGATGACACAGTTCTGATAGATAAATTATAAGATTTATGTCCACTATTTTAGATGAAATTAGAGCCTTAAGTTGCCTAATATTTGTCTAATAATTGCTCTACTATGTGAAGAATTGAGAAACATATTATATTTACCTCTAGTAAATATGATTGATTTTATGGAAAATGTAACCATTATTAGCTTAATTAGGGGGAAAATAAGAAAGCTATTAAATTATTTTTTCAAGATTTCCCTCGATTTCCGCGATATTTTTATTGTCCACAAAATTTCAGCGATATGCGGATTAAGTAAAGCAAAATATTTTTATTTTGCCTTATAGAGGACGAATTCACAAATCTTAACATTTATCTGTCAATACTTTATAAGCTAATTGGTTAAATAAAACAAGATTAACCAAGATGACGCAAGATCCTGTAAAGGTACTATTATGTGGAGAAAATACTAAAATTTGACTACATACTTGTTAACTACTGAGAAAATACTGCTTATGGATAGTTTTAATTGTTTCCGTATATAAATGTATAGCGTTTTCTCTGCCAATAGGTCCTGCTCGTAATCACTACCACCAAGAATAAGCCTTACCCTCATAGTATGTCCCAATAGTTGCAGAGCTCGAAAGGAGCTACTTACAAGGGAACATCTTATATTGATAGTGACATTGCCCAATCAAACAATGTGCAATCGATAGAGGAGTGAAGAAAAGTTAGAAATCCAAAGTTTTACAGGCCGACACCCAAAAACACAGGAGATACAGAGGAAAGAAGAATCTAGAGTGATGTGAAGATAGCAATGCAAAAGATACACTGACACAAAAAGAAATTAAAAATGATTAAAGTAATCAAAATGGTATTTACACAACAGTATAGTAAGAAAACATTGTACCCACAGACATGCTTAATAACATCATATGTAATGCAGTGTTGCCAACTGAGCACCAAATGAAGTTTTGTTAAATGGCACGGAACACAACTTATAGCATGTAGAAAATCTAATTATCATTAGAACCATATCTGTGAAGTCGTGATGTACCGTGTTGCCAACATTTGAAGATAGGCTTATATGAATTTCGGATGTAGAAGAGTACATACATTGGGATACAGACAAAATCTCGCGGCCGAAACATCGCCGCCCAAAATCTCGCCGGCAAAACCTCGCGGGACAAAATCTCGCCGGGTCAAAACCTCGCCGCCCAATACCTCGCCTGGCCAAAACCTCGCCGGACAAAATCTCGCCGGGCCAAAACCTCGCGTTGCCAAAACCTCGCCGGGCCAAAACCTCGCCACCCAAAACATCGCGTGGCCAACACATCGCCACGAATGAAACTTTTCTTTAAAATTTACCCAATGAGTCTCTTAATATGCAATTCCACATTGCAAATAATAATAATAATAATAATAATAATAATAATAATAATAATAATAATAATAATAATAAGAAGAAGAAGAAGAAGAAGGAGAAGAAGAAGAAGAAGAAGAAAAAGAAGAAGGAGAAGAAGATACAAAACATCGTGTGCGTGAGCTTTCTCGGGTTATTTCCGTTTCCTCCCACTTTCTTTATTCGATCATTTCCTTCATCCTGGTCATCTACGTCTCCTTTAACCTACAGGACATAATCAAGGGACGTCGTAAAAACTCATATATTATTTCAAACTTTCATAAATATTATTAGATTTTTGTTAAAATTTTAAGTTTTTAGATGTTCCAAAGTTTACGAAATTAACCCCATTAGTTGTCATTACTTTCCTTTTGCAGACTTTCTTTCCCTATAACCAGTTTAAAAACATCCTGTCACCCTACCTTCACATTGAAATCCTCTAATACAGAAATAGAATTTTCATATGGTATCGCGGAACTTGGTCAAAAACCCGTGATACTTCTTCTGAAACAGCGTCTTTTATACCGTCATCCTTATCATCTGTTGGAACATTTACATTTTGGTCAGGCGAGATTTTGGGTATGGCTTTATTTTGGGGCGCGAGGTTTTGGCCCGGCGAGATTTTGGCCCGCGAGGTTTTGGGTGGCGAGGTTTTGGCCAGGCGAGGTTTTGGCCCGGCGAGATTTTGCCCGCAACGTTTTGGGCGGCGAGGTTTTGGCCAGGCGAGATTTTGTCCCGCGAGGTTTTGGGCGGCGAGGTTTTGACCAGGCGAGGTTTCGGGAGGCGAGGTTTTGGCCAGGCAAGGTTTTGGTCCGCGAGGTTTTGTACCCAAACCCATACATTACCAATACACTGTGGAGCGCTTTATCAACAGCAACACTGAAAAATTGACTACCAATAATGTGTGAGGTGATACAATATTACGTGCATCAGAAACGTGAGCCTGCTAATCAATTGTCAATCCAAGAGCATGCATCATTTCAGTTTTGTGTGTTGTGTTTGATACTATTCTGATTTTCCACTTGGGTAAACCTGCTTTGACACTGTGCTTCGTACCTTATTTTCGTGCTTCACTGATTATATTATTGTTTGTGGTCTCATATTTTGGTTTTAACTAGTTAGAATCGTGTACTGTATGTTCTCTTCTACATCCGATATTCATATAGGAATTCATAAAGCCCTACCTTCAAACGTTGGCAACACTGTACATCACGACTTCACAGGTATGGTTCTACCCCTAATTATATTTTCTAGATGTTGTAATTTGTGTTCCGTGCCATTTAACAAAACTGCATTTTGTGCTCAGTTGGCAACACTGCATTACATATGATGTTATTAAGCTTGTCTGTGGGTGCAATGTTTGTTTACTATACTGTTGTGTAAATATAATTTCCATTACTTTAATCATTTTGAAGTTCTTTCTGTGTCAATGTATCTTTTGCATTGCTATCTTCACATGGTTCTAGATCCTTCTTTCCTCTGTATCTCCTGTGTTTTTGCGTGTCGGCCCGTAAAACTTTGGATTTCTCACTTTTCTTCCCTCCTCTATCGATTGCACATTGTTTGATTTGGCAACGCTACTATCAATATAAGATGTTCCCTTATTAGTATCAATACACGTGGAGTAATCGACAGACACAGTCTAGTCTACGTTGAGAATAAACCCTAATACGTCTTTTGGGGAAAATATACAGAACTACTGTGGATCTTAATTTCTCAGCAACACGCTATTTATAGCATATTTCCAATTTTGAAAGAACCGAGACCGAAGCTGTGGTTATGTACAATCCATCTCTCTTGAAGGCAATATACCATGGTGGGGAACGGCCAATACTATAAGTATTGATCATGCATGATGGTCTACATAGTCGCATACTGAATTGGATTCAGTTGAGTTGAGTTGATTTTGAGTTTAACGTCCCGTTCAGCAGCGAGGCTATATGAGACGTGGACCTACTGATTAACGTGGAATCCGAACCACATGAGCTCCCTCCGGGAATGTGAATTGGATTCAGATTCAAGTACTGGACGTTATTTGGAGCCCACATTAACAGTAGGTCTTGTTCTTCATAACCTCGTTATTGCTTAACGATGAAATAAATAAATAAATAAATAAATAAATAAATATAATAAATAAATAAATACATAAATAAACACAAGACTCAAACAAATTCTAAAACCATTTACGTTTTCATAAATTAATTATCTATGACTTCATCATGTTACTTGATAAAAACTTCTGGAAAATGAAGACCATCTGAGAAACATTGATTACTTTACTAACTAGTATTACTCATATGTATAGTCTTTTTTCGTAATATATTGGTCACAAACCTCTATCTTAATAATCCAAATTCACATAATCATACTTAGTACGATTTGTTATTTTTGACTTGAAACGAAAATATTAAATAGCCAAAGTAGATTGTCGTTGCTTCAATTTCAATCTGCTCATCAATAAAGAGTATTACGATGTACTTAAAAAAGAGGCCAGAAGTTCTTTTGTATTGTGTAGGAAATTACACATACAAATTTTTAATGTCTTATCTTTCATTTTTTACATTTGTTGAGAAGAAGTGAAAATTCTGGAGAAGTGACTGATGAACACCAAAAATTTAGTTTAACTTATGGTGCATTAAAAAAAAAAAGTCATGCTCAAACTCATAATTTCAAGAAAAACTAATTTCAACTTATATTTAACCTTCTTACCTTCCTACCTGACATAGGTTTTTGTTTAAACTGTCTTATGTAAAATTACAAATTAAAGTTACTTGTACTGAAATAAATTATTGAGAATATATATATATATATATATATATATATATATATATATATATATATATATATATATATATATTCTCAATATTGCTATTTCCACATATAGATGTGTGATGTGAATATATAAACACGAATTGAGGCGTGCGGGTGAATAACGGAAGAAACCTCACCCCGAGCAGATTGCGCAGAAGAGGCAACTTAAAAGATTTCAATTCACGCTCGTTCAACTAAAAGATACGGTTCACTTAACTAAATCGAGCCATTAGCGCTATCTAACGGTTTTTCGATGAAACAGATCCCAAGACACGATAGGGAAGCAGAAAACAACTAACGATCATGCCACTAGTAAAAAGTGCTCCTGTGGCCCAACGTAACGTGATCGCAAACGCTCTTGTCTTTGATGCGAGCGGTCCCGAGTTCGATCCCCGGTGGGGACACTCGGTTTAGAAAAAAATGTAAAAGCTTTTTCAGGTCAGCCACCCTGAATAAAATTTTCCTCATTCATACCAGGCAAACATCGGGATGGTACCTAACATAGAGGTCCCGTCCGCTTCCTTCTTTTCCCAATACCTTCTTCCTTTCCTTTCATGGGATTGTGTGATCGCCGAGGGATGTCATTCCTAATATACATGACGAAATAACATGTTCATAAATGCCGAAACCCCAGAAATCTAATTCCTACCCCCCTCCTTTAAAAAAAGTGCTCATATTTACTACTTGGATAAATTTCTAACGGTGACGTGCAGTTTCTCACGGTGTAATTTCACACGATCCTGTTTATCGGATTAATCATTCTGCAGGTGTCGTGCATTTTCACACGGTCTATCTGTCAATCACGTCAATCATCCTGAAACTGCTTTCACTAAAAGGGGAGGGAGAAACAGAGCAAATATGAACTAAATAAGAACATAAAAAGAGCAAACACAAGTTAAAATAAGTATAAACAATTGCAATTGATACTAGAGAACGTGAACTTAGAAAATGTGTTTCATTCTCAGAAAAAAAGCAAAGAAATTAAGAACAGATAACAAAGAAAATAAATGGAAATTAAAATATCTAAGAACAAAAAATGAGTTAACAAAAGTTATAGTAAAGAAGAGGAAAGTAGTAACATAATCAATGGAAAATTGAAGTAAATAAGTGAAAAGAAATAACAAGAACTATTGCAAATTGAAATAGATAAAAACAAAAAAGAATATCAAACGAATATAAATAAGAACAGAAAAAGGATAATCAAAAACAAATTAATTAGGGACGGTAGATAGACTAATCACAAGTTAAAATAAGTAAAATAAGCGGCACATCAGAGAATTCAGTCAGGAAGTTTAAAAATATGACCGATCCAGAGCTTAAAAAAGCGTTGCAATTTGTGAAACACGCATACGTGTATTAGCTCCATACTCCAAGGCGGTTTTAAGAAGAATCTTGCCATATTGTTATTTTTCGAGCGAATAGCACGTCATTAAGGTTGAACCTTCATACTTCTGTACAACATCTATCAATTTCGTACAATTCTCCGTCATTTTCTAGCTCCTCCACAACTAATTGCAATCGTCCGTGAAGACGGATGTAAGTTGATTTTTCTACATTCCTCCGGATTACAAATGAAATGAAATCTGTGAATTTGGCGTCCCACGATTTTGCCGGCTAGGCTAAAGGAGGCGGTAATGATGAGAGATTAATGAAAATGGTGGAATGAAGAAAGTGGGAGGAAACGCGAGAACTCCGAGGAAACCCGCACACACGGTGTTTGTCCACCACAAAGTTCACGTGGCGCAAGCTGGAATCGATGTAAAGAGTCTTGTAAAGAGATGAAAACTAGACATAGCATCTGTTTTTAGTATACTCACAAGCTTCGAGATATGCTGCGGTTTAGCTTATTGTATCAACCTTCTACTGAGTTGTTCGTTCTGTGTTTTTGACCATTTTGATCATTTCATTTGTAATATATATTTGGAATGTTTGGATTGTCTACCCATTGTTCAATGAAAGAATCGTTCAACTGTTCGTTTTCTGGGCAGATGGGCAGTCCTCTATGACGATGAGCCGACATTTATCGATCGTGTTTGATGGTATTAACGTTAATGCACTACACATACAAACATGATGGCGTACGTCTTCATTGTGGAGATATTCTTCGACGAGACTTATACTCTGAACCTTTCCGTCAGATGGTCTGGTTGAAATGGTAATGGCAGCCCGAAGCCTCTGAATTAGGAAACACAGCACGCAATACATTGATTGCATCAAGCTCAAAATCCACTTTCAGCACTCGAGGTTCGTTCTGGCCAGACCACATTTTAAGAAATATAAACAGTGCTTGTATGTTCGCTCTGTTTTATCTGGCAGCAATGCATACAACACTGATATAACCAATGTCTTATCTTGTATGCTTCCTATATCTGCATGTATGATGTACAATTGGGAAATATAGTTGTAGCAACTCTTAAACGTTCCGTCAAGAAATCATTGCTCACTGTCCTTCCGAGTGCAGAGTGATCTAACCAAGAACAGGAAACGAACAATTGCAAATTAAAAGTTTATTTAATTCATCTTCCTATTTTTTAAACAATGGACTACGATTTGATTTTAAACGATGGGCTACTTTACCGCTGAGAATGACTTTATTGTTGACTTACGTTAATTTCCTAAAATACAGGTTTTGACCAACTTGCCTTGAATGTCTACGTGTAGAAAGAATATCAATTTCCGAAAATAATGGAGTGGAAACCAGCAACTCATTTTAGTCTGTCTTCGCAAGATTATCTTTTATCCTTAATTTTTATTTTTATTTTCATGCTATTATTTTCGTTATTAGTTTTATTTTATTTTTGTAATTATTTTCCTCTTCTTTATTATAACTTATGTTTGCTAATGTTTCTTTTTTCTAGCTTCTCTAGCATTAATTGCAATTGATTGTATTTATTTTAACTTGTGTTTGTTCTTCTGTTCTTACTTAGTTCATATTTGCTGTGCCCTCCCTCGCCCTATAGTGAAAGCAGTTCCAGAATGAATCACGTGATTAACAGATAGACCGTGTGAAAATGCACCTGCAGAATGATTAATCCCATAAACAGGACCGTGTGAAATTGTTCGATAATGAGCACCGTGTGAAAATGCACGGAATCTTTTTAATTGTGCTTTTTATACTAATTTGAAGATATTGAATACAGTAAAACTATTTTTAAATGTATTCTCCTATGGGACACAAGAGAAATGACCTCAAAGTTGGAATCTCTGAAGTACCGCTTATGTCAATGGTCAAGGTGTTGACGATTCGATATACTTCTAACTGCATTTTTTACTAATTTGAGGACGCTGAATCTAATTGAAGTTTTTTAAAATGTATCCGTCCATGAGGTCAAGATAAAAAAGTTATCAACTTTGAAGTCAGTTTTTCCTGACCCCATGGATGGACATATTTTTAAAATACTTCCATGATGCTTCGAAGATCATTACAATCAATTTTGTCGTCTTTCTTGTAATTTGGAAGAATGATTCATTCTTTCCACTCTTGTGCCAATTCTTCCTTATTCCAGATAAGGGTAATGAGTCTGTGTATCTTGTTCCACAATTTCGTCTACACACTGAGATTCGTATTCAATTTCATGTATTCAAAATGCTATCTGTATCACTCAAGATTATTCCGTCAGCTTCCTTCAATATACGTATAAGCTCGAGGATGATAGTCTTTCTTAAATTCATTGATGCCCTTATTTATGTCCGAATGTTTCTTTTTTTAATACTATCCTCAAGCTTATTAATATTAACTTTCTTTGTTCTAAAACTTTTGGAAGCTTCCCACCTGATGTTTACGAAATTTTGTGTAATTATATCTTTCGGATTTTGTAGCCAATGCAGATTTGCCAATGTATTTTCGCGTGGACCATTTTTTTCCTTTTGTGAAATGTTAATGACATCCCTAATTTCAACCCAAGTATCCTCAACACTAGTGCGTTCCGAACCTTCTGAAATTGAGAATCTGTAATATGCTTCAATCTAGTACATCTCTCTCGCCTGACTCTCCGCTAATTCTTTAAATTAAACCTCTCCATTTTCAGATGTTGAATCTTTCCGTTATTCAACGATAATCACCCTCTTATTATCGCTTTTACCAGGTAGTGATCAGTGTAATAGTCAGCTCTAAACGACCGAACAACAATTATGCTAGACTATCTTCTTCTATCTACTAAAATGTTGTCACTTTGATTATGTGTTTTTCAACCTGGTGAGATAAAAATATATTTATTAACGTTGCAGTGTGGGAATTTCGTACTCTTCACGAAATGGTTTTTGGTTTTTGCAAAGTTTACGAGTCTAACGCCGTTATCATTACTTCCCTTATGTAGAATTTCATTCCCTATAATCGGTTTAAAAACATCCTCTTGTCCCATCTTTGCACTGAAATCCACTAATAGAATTTTCATATCGTATCTCGGGAGTTGATCGAATACCCTTTCTACTTCTTCGTAAAATCTGTCTTTTATATCGCCATCCTTATCTTCTGTTGGGGCATGTATAATGTAAAAAATGTGTATCACTAACAAATTCAACAAATTTCATTGCTGATATTATTCATAAACCCTATTTCTAGTTGGTTATTTTTATTATCTTCCCCGTAAAAAAAAAAAGGAAAATTCCCGGACTGCACTACTCCCTTTCCTTCCCATCTAATTTTCTGAACTCCTAGTAGGTCCATTCTATATTTCTCTGATTCACTTGTTATACATTTTAATGTGTTTGCGCTATAAAGACTTCTTATGTTCCACGTTCCAAATCTCAAGTTCATTTTATTTTGTTGAGGTGATGTCAAGTTATCAGTTCTGGTCCGAGGCTTCTGTAAATATTTCTGAACAAGTAGTTTTTTTTTTTTTTTTTTTTCAGAACGAAGTTGTTTGCCTCACGTCAAACCTCTAAACAGAGGACCAGTCCTTGTCGACTGTCCGCGACTGCTTATTTAATATATTCGCAGCTAACTTGTATATTTAGAGGCCTTCTCCTCGATCCGCAACCTGAGGACACGCATACCGTGTTGACAGGAACCCACGTTGCACACAGATCTATAATGTGTCAAAACACGTAATTGTTTATGCCCCCTCTGAACCTTCTATCCTACATAAGAATGAGCATATATAAACCTTCCGAGGTTGCAGTCCTAATTTGTCAAATAATAATAATAATAATAATAATAATAATAATAATAATAATAATAATAATAATAATAATAATAATAATAATAATAATAATAATAATAATAATATATTAGAAACTTTATGCTGTGATGATGCTGCGTTATTTATAAGATAAAGCAAGATCAAATTGTATTATACAGATGTTTTATAGAAGCTACAGTACAGGAGTTATAATACAATAAGTTACGAAGAAACATGCAATTTTCTCCAGTTATCTCCTTCCAACATTTATGGCCTAGCTCATGTTTCACTATGGACATATAGCTAAGTTCTCTTTGTTTATATATCTGAGTAATTTGATACTTGTTTCATTCTTTTTTCATTTATAGAACGAAAGTTACGAGGGAACAGAAAGGAGAAAAAGAAATTAGGAGGAAACGGAAAAACCTCAAGGAAATCCAAGCACACGGTATTTGATCACTGCAAAAACAAGTTAGTGGGAGCTGGGAACTCCAAGCGCTGGAGGTGAACGCTCTATCACAGGAAAGCGGTGATTTATGGTCATAATGTCTCCAAATCTAAGACCAAATGTCTGAGATGCTTAGGTGTAGAAAGACATCTCGTTGAAATGTTCTTTGGCTTCGCCTGTGCATAAAGGCAGTTTTTTTTTTAATTCGGTCCCTTTAAGGGAAGAAAAGAGATATTCGAACATATTTATCCATTCACCAGATCTCTGAAGTCATTGAAGTTAGGAATACTTGAAATTTTCTATAAAACTTTTCCTTGAACATTAGACTGTATATAAAACAGAATTTTCCGACATTCGACCCCTATTAGAGGAAATGGAAATTGTTGAACTTTTTTTTTTTTTTGTCATTCACGAGATTTTCGAAATTTTAGGCATAGGATCTTGGAAATTATTTGCAAATGTTCTACTCAAACATTAGATTGCCGATATGACAGGGTTTTTCGAATCGTGATGCCTAAGACGGAGAAACAGGGTTTGAACTTTTTTTTTTATCTCCCTTTCATCCAATCTCCGAAATCATTGTGTAAGAAATTGAAACTCAGTAATTAAGACGATGGGGTGTATAAATTTTGTTTCGATTTTCATTAGTTTGCGGAACCCACTTGGCGTAGAAAATTGATAATTTGTGCAAATGTTGCCCATAAACCTTAGGATAGTTTTTGTTGTTGTTTGTTTTAAAATTTGACTTCTAGGGGAAGAAAAAAGTTGAAATTTATATCACTTTCCATGAAAACTCTAAAACTGTTGCTCGTACGAAGTTGAAATTCTAGACAAATATTTTTCTTTCACCTCTTGAATAAACGTAAACGAGATTTCCGTATGAGTTTCAAACCTAAGAGGATAGACTCATAAAATATTCTCATTATACTACAGACTACGGGTAAGATTAGATTTTATTAAACCAAATATCTAAGTGGGTGGAAGATATATTAAATCGTTCTTCAATAGAATTCTGAAAGTAATCATTGTTCGTCTACTGGCTAGCGCGGTACATGGTATCCCGGGTTCGGTTTCCGGTGAAAGAATCTTGAAATGTGAACGCTTAAGATTCAAACTTAAATAGTTATTTCGCGTCTCATATAGCCTCGGTGCTTAAGGTGGAGATGGACCTTGGGGATCAGGAACACGCACCCCCTCAATCACGATTTTTCTGTAAAATCTGTAAATTAGTCTACTTTTAGGGATGATTTTACAAATTATAAAATAATTTATCTTGTATTGAATTTGTATCCTCCTGAAAAGCTTTAGAGCTTTTAGAATGAAATGGTGGAATGTAGAAAGTGGGAGGAAATGGGAGAACCCCGAGAAAACCCACTCACATGGTGTTTGTCCACCACAAAGTTAATTGGCGCGAGCTGGGATCAAACCTAGGACCACGTGCACCAGAGGTGAATGCTCTACCACTGAGCCACCGCGGCCCCATGTTTCCTGTGACTTGCGTCATGTTTCTAAAACATATTTTGTATTTTCTTCATCATACCGAGTTGTTACTGTAGTATTACTACAGTAACATCGTGCACTATCACACGTAGGAGAGATCACGCAAAATATGGATTTTGAAAAACGGCCACCACTAAAAGAACAATCACTTTTAACAATGATTGAAGATTTAATATTATGCACAAGGTACCCAATTTGTGTCATTCTTTACAATATTGGTTCAATATTGGCTATTTTCTGCTAGTTTCTTGATTTGTGTGTGAACTATCCTTACATTTCCTTAGTATGGTTAGTAATTAACTGTTAAATTTTAATACCCGTTTACTAAAATTTGTCCAAACATAAGGTATGTATCAGTCGAACGATCTCATCGAGTAGAATAAGGTAACATGCTTGTGGGTAAATGCATATACATCATTTTCGAGAAAATCGAAGAAAATTAACTTTGTGATCTCTTGTTTGGTTTGACACAACTTTCCATTCTTCCCTATTCTGAAGTAGTAGCTCTTCTAGTACTTTTGTTGTAATCTTGCTTCTCTACAATTTGTATTATTTCAATCGAGATCTTCTGCGTATTTTTCCTTGTCATTCTTACCAGAGCCAAAAGTGTCTCTATCAACTAATTTTCAACCTTTTCTATACGTTTGCTAGTACTGCTAAAATTCTAGTAATTCATTATTTTAACATTCGAATAATGAATTCTTCGAAAATATTTGCTGTGTGAATAATATTCATTATTTGAATTATTACTGAAATAATTATCCATTATTCGAATAATTGTTTGAATTATTACTCGAATATTCGAATAATAATTTTTTGTTCGAATAATATTCGTTATTCGAATTATCGCTCGAATTATCAATTATTCAGTATCAGAATATCCGAATAATTATTCAAACAATAATCGGACAATAAATAATTTTTCGAGGAACAAATTATTATTCGAACAAGTATTTGGATAACGAATTATTGTTCGAACAATTATATGGTTAATGTATAATTAGTCAAATACATGTGCGAGTGTTAATAATGAATATTGCGATATTCGAAAAAGAGCAAGAGAATTATTCAGAAAATGATCAATTATTCGGATAATTTTAACAACACTAAAGCATATCACTACTTTTCAAAGACTTACATTCTCCTTTTTTCCATTCAAGTAACGATACAAAAGAAGAAAGTACAGTAATAATGAGAAAACAAAAAATCAGGTTGGAAACTAACAGATTCATACGTTCCATATAGCCCTACATGACGGAAAAGTTATGATTTTTGAATATCTATTCCTCCGTTTTAATGTATGTACACCCACTGACGTGCGCAAGGATATCAAGAGGAGCCATTAGCATTACTCTACGAACGCCAGAGGGGGGTAAGGGGGGCGAGTGCCCCCTAATGGTTATTGCTGCCCCCCTGACTGCGACTCGGACTGCCCCCCCCCCCAGACCTCTACGATCTTAAAATATTCTACATAGGGTATTTTATACGTCAGTATCATAACCAATCTCATTGTCAAATTATATTATCTCTACATTTACTACGTGGCAGATTAATGTTCAAAGTTTCTTCTTTGAGCGTCTGGGTATGCACATATGTTTCTGTTCTCTACGCATTGGATGAACTTCTGTTAGAAACAATAGAAAGCTAAAACCGTTAATTATATTAAATATATTAAATAACTCGTGTGTATTGATCCAGATTTGAAGTTTTCAGTTACACATTTTGTTTTATTTAAAGGTTCTGTACTTTTTTTCTGAAACATTATTCTCGGCATTCAATATTCATAGAATGGGGTTATAACAGCTTAATTTGTGAGTAATTTAAGGTAATTTATGAAGGAGAAAAAAAAAGTTGTGTTTCTCCTTACTGCAGATAATAATAAACATATGGAATTAAACTGATTAGTCTCAACAAAACGTATTGTCAGAGTGTTGATCTTTAGTTAGTAATTAGTGCTCCTTAGTTACTTTGCTTCAAAGCACTGACGTAACGTCTACCTATTGAGTAGAAATGCACGAGGAAAATTCGTACGTGGAATGGTAAAATTTTATTTATTCTATATACTTTCGCCGAGGTTCAGTACACTTCCTTGTACAGTGCTCCAGTTTTTGCAGACCAGTTAAAAATATCTGAGACTTCCTCGCACCATTGTTCGTAGCATCATCCTTATGAAATATAAAATGGCATCCTTTTAAGTGTTACTTGAGTTTGCGAAATCAGTAATAGACAGAGCTAAATCTGGGGAATAAGGAGGATGATCTAGACATTGAAATCCTAGATCATGCAATGTCAGTTGTGCCTGGAGTGTTTGATGAAAAGGTGCATTCTCCTGAAGGAACAAAATCCCTTTCTTTTCGTTTTCCGCGGCGTTGTACTTTCAATTTTTCTTTGTTTTGTTAATAATGCAGAGATTCTGCACTAAATGTCTGACCCTTGGACAGGTAGTCTATGAGTACGACTCCATCTTTATCCCAGAAGAATGTTGTAAACACTTTCTCAGCCTACTTCTGTCTCTTGAACTTCTTGGGGCGATGGAAAAATGAGTGCTACCACTCCATTGACTGTTGTTCTGTTCAAAATCGTAGCAGTACAATCAGGGGTAAAAGTGAGGGGAACGCAGGGGATTTCGTCTCCTCACTTCCAGAAAATATCTGTGGCGTCCCCTCAGTTTCTAAAAGAATTACAATGGGCGATGATAGACAAGGTTGATGACGTGACGTTATGCGTCCCCCTACCTTTTCAGTTCCACTTTTACCCCACAACAACCATGTTTCGTCCATGGTTAGTATTCGTGATAGAAGTTGATCGGCATTATGGTCAAAATGGGAGGAGACTTCCTTTGATGCCGTCACTCTTTCACTTGTTTAATCTCCTGACAGATTTTTGGGAGCCCATTATGCCGAGAACTTGCGCATGCCCAAGTTATTATGAATTATGCTACCGACACGTTCCACAGAAATGCCCACAATCTTTGACACACAATCTAAAGATTGTGCTGAAATTCTGCAATTTTCAAGAATAATGTCACGAATTGCATTCATGATTTCTGGGACAGTCACTGGTTTTGGTCATCCTGGATGTAAAGCATCATCTGTTGAGAAATAGCCACTTTTAAATCCTGTGCCACTCACTTCACCATTGTGTATAACGGAGAAGAGTCCCATAGTGATTCACTGATTTCCTCATGGATTTAATTCTTTATGACAGCTGTGATCTCGATGTTCTTAAAGTTCGCTGGTTGGGCATACATAATCACTTCAGAGGCCTGAAAAACGCAATAAGAATTTCATTATTAATATGAAAATTTGTATTTGCACATACAGAGATATGTTCTTCAAAACTGTACAATTTCATCATTCTACCTTCCCGGTTGGACTACTATAATATATATTACTACGTATGATAAAGAGAAATGTGTTACTTGTAGCATACGCAAAATTCATTCAATTTATGTTTAAGATATCTTAAGTTGCACTGAAAAATATTTCATGTGCAGGGATCTGATTTCACTAAATCGAAAATGATTATTTTTACCAGTATGCTTACGATGTTTGGAATTTACGTAGATGTTTTTCCGGCGGTGAGATGAGTGATTTCTTCTACCATCTCTCTCTCTAGACTAGCTTCACTATTGTCCTTCCTTCGGATGAATTACTATCCTCCACTACTCCTCTGGATTCATATGGTATGGGTTCAAGATTGACAGCCGGAACTCGATCACCATTTGCCGTACCAAATTTTTCTTTAATCGCATTTACTTCCTCTTGTATTTCCCGTATCTGACTGGTACGCTCATTCACTAAACTTTCCACCACCTCTACCGAACTTTGTATGTCAGTGAATCGATGTAAAATCTGTTTCATTTTATAATCGGTTTGTTTCAATTTTGAATGTATTTGTTGGTTTATTTTTTTCCAATTTACTGTCCATTTGCTTAGTTATTTACTCAAACTTTACATCCATCTGTTATGCTAATTGTTCCATTTTTTGTTGTGTTACATGTGACATTTGCTCAAGCTTGGTATCTATTTTTAGCTGTTGCTTTGATATTTGGTGGGGCATTTGCTGACCAAGCTGTCTTATAAGATCAGACACGTTCGTTGAAGAATTCATATCTGGTAGCTCTACATCACTACCTTCATTTCCAGACACACTCATTTTTATGTTTCTATAGATTCTTTTTCCACTTCTGAGTAAAGTACACTCCGTGTTCAACTCTATGCTGACAAGTAAAGGGTCCAAATGGATGAATCGAGTTGCGGGATAAGACATAGTATGTCTTATAGAGGATTTGAAAATATGTGCGTGTGCAAAGTTATAGCGCCTGAGCGCCATAAGAAACGGAGAGGGAGGGGGTCAAAGTTGGTGGAGGAGGCCTATGCTATGTTATAGAAATACATTAAATAAAGTGTTGAGTCGTAAAAATAGTGAAAGATAGACAATACAAACAGTAGTAGTTTCACATGTTGGCAAAAGAAGAATGGGCAGAGCAGATCATGAACCTCCGCCGCCATCTTAAAATCCGTCATTTTGAAATCTGTGATTTTTTTAATGGAAAGGTAGTCATGTGATATATCAATTAGGGTCAGAATGTTCTTAAAAAATCAATTATGCACTTTAGTGATCGTTACGTGTACTTATTTGGAAGATTTAGGATCATCTTTACAGTTATTTGGAAAATTTAGGAGACTGATACTCATATGTTAAAAGTTTCGATTATTACGAAAACACATTCGACTGCAGTAGCGCACTTTTCATCCAGATATCACAAACTACGCTTGTGCCAAGTTACTTTTGCTTATGAAGGTGAACAAAGAAAGTTAAGTGAAAATATAGCAAGTTGTGAAAAAATAGTGGTCTACATACAGTACGTTATAATTGCATTCCAATCTATCAGATTTTATTGTGTTATGGTCTATATTAGCACGTATATCATTTAACAAAAAGTAGCTATATAAACTCCACATTCTTTTCAACCAAAAGCGAAAAACAAAGAGGAAACGGTTCTTCCAGCCAGATAGATCCGAACAGTTCTCTTCGGCACTATATGAAGCAAATCGGAAGTAATATCATAAATAATAATGCACTAATATACTCCTTGGATATAAAATTTCACTGTTAGTTTTCTTGCCTTGTAGATATGTTTAACTTAAATTTGTTTTCGTGATAATCCAAACCTTCACCATACAAGGATCAGGCTCCTAGATTTTTGTAAAAAGGCCTAACTATAAAGTTGATCTTAAATCTTCCAAATAAGTACAAATAATGACCACTAAAGTTCATAAATGACCTTTTGAGAACATGCTGGCCCTAATTGATATATAACATGACTACCTTTCCATTTCAAACAATATCACAGATTTCAAAATGGCGGATTTCAAGATGGCGTCGGAGGTTCGTGATCTACTCTGCCCAATCTTCTTTTGTCAACACGTGAAACTACTACTGTTTGTTTTGTCTATCTTTCACTATTTTTACGACTGAAATCTTTAATGATGTATTTCTACAACATATCATAGGTCTTCCCCACCAACTTTGACCCCCTCCCTCTCCGTTTCTTATGGCGCTCAGCCGCTATAACTTTGCACATGTACATATTTTCACATCCTGTATCAAACGAACTATGTCTCATCCCGCAATTCGATTCATCCATTTGGACCCTTTACTTGTGAGACAGCGTTACTTTACTTCAAACTAATCTCAATACACCTGGTCGGTAAGCCACCATCTAAAATGTAACGTCCTGGGCGAGATAACACCATCTAAAATGTAATGATCAATTTATATTATACATATATTTTTACGTTACATTTCAGTCCACAGTCCGTGTAAGTTTTAAAAAATGTCAAAATGATCCAATCACATTAAATTGGGCACGACAAATTATATCACTATTACCTTTATTCTCCAAAACTTCATTAATTATACTTTTCTTTTTCGGTTGTCATAACAACGTTTTAAACAAGTAACTATCTGCTGTTATGATAACTATAAATGTAGACTGCACCTATAAAGCTAACATATACAGGGTGTCCGAGAAGTCCTTCCTTGATTACAGAAATTGATAACTCAGGCTAGAAATAAGATAGAAATATTAAACTGGTGTTGAATTGTTTACAAACTATAAAAGTTTTGGTCACATCAGTACACTTCCACATGAGCACCCTTGGTAGCACGTAGCACATCTAGGCGATATTCAATTTCCATACACACATTAGCCAACACCACTGGAGGGATCGATGCAACGACTGTGGTTATTCGTTGCTGCAGGGTTTCAAGATCTGGTACACGTGTTCGGTAGACCTCATCCTTGACATAACCCCATAAAAAGAAGTCTAATGGGGTTATGTCAGGAGAGCGTCGAGGCCAAGCTGTTGGTCCATCACGACCAATCCATCGCCCAGGAAATGTCCTATCGAGATAGGCACGGACGTCCAAACCCCAATGAGGTGGTGCACCGTCTTGCTGAAAAACGACATCGGGGTGATACTGAAGCAGCTGAGGAACAGCATACAGCTGCAACATATCCAGGTACACTGCAGATGTGATGGTATCCTCAGCGAAGAAGAATAGCCCGATAATTCGATCGTGCAATAACGCGCACCAAACATTCACCTTTGGACTGCCTCTGGTGAACTCCCTGACCTCCCTGGGGGGTTCTGAACCCCAAATGCGTACATTATGGCGATTCACTACTCAACTGACAAAGAATGTCGCTTCGTCGGAAAAGGCAATTCGTCTGAGATAACCATTATCGTCCTCAATACGTGATAGCATTTCGACCGCAAAGTCATATCGACGTGTACCGTCGTCGGGCAACAAGGCCTGAACGAGTTGCATTTTGTAAGCACGAAACAATAAACGTTTGTGTAAAATGTCATGGATAGAGCTTTTTGGCATCTGTAATTCACGTGAGGCCCTGCGCACCGATTTCTTAGGACTTCTCAGAAAAGCCTGCCGCACAACCTCCACCGTGTCTGCTGAGGTTCTTGGTCGACCACACCTCGGAAGGTCAACAACCGACCCTGTGTTCTTGAACTTCTCATACCAGGCTTTAATGCTCTTGACATCAGGTGGAGTCCTCCCAAATGTTGTCTGGAACTGTCTCTGCACCGTGGTTGGTGATCATGTCTCATGGTACCACAGGACACACTGTGCCTTCTCCTGGTTGGTTGGCATGGCTTCTTGGGCTTCTTACTTACGTACTACAAACCTAAAACAAAAAAAAATTGAGACTTGGTAAAACAGAACAAACCTAACGCAGACAAAAAACTTTTATAGTTTGTAAACAATTCAACACCAGTTTCATATTTCTATCTTATTTCTAGCCTGAGTTATCAATTTCTGTAATCAGGGAAGGACTTCTCGGACACCCTGTACTTTAACCATCGAGATTAAACCTTGTTTCTTTGTATTTAGAATAGAGATGCAAGGGCTCGGAAAAAAACCGGCTTTTTTGGAAAAAAACTCGGTTTTTTTCTGCTTTGCTTTTTTGCTTCGGAAATTTTGGGCTTTTTTCAAAATACTGCTTTAAATTGATAAAACAGACTTTGTATCGCTTCTCTATAACACAAAAAATCATTTAATTAGTGGTTGATGCTGATAATAATATAAAACATCGAAAATAAACTATGAATTTCGAAAAAATATTTCAAACAATTTTTCTTCAACATATTTACATTATGAATTCCACAGGATTAACCAATGTATATAATAAGAATTTTTTAACCTCCTATATACAAAAGTAAGCTGAGTTGGCAAGAACCGTGGTTGTTTTTGAATATGCCAAAAACCCGTTTTCTGGGGGATGTTTAAACCAGGCTTTTTTGGTTTAAACCAGGCTTTTTTGACTTAGATTTTTTGCTTTATGTATTTATATTACATATTCACAGAAATAGCCTAAGTTTGTTTCGCCTTGATGTTATTATGCAACAGCGGGGTTATGCCGGAAGAACTCCCATAAGCTTAAAGAAGTGCGGTCAGTAAATTTCTTAAGTTGAGAATCTCCCGCCCTTGCCATTGGGAAAATCCCGTCATTACTTGAAATGTAAGACAATAACGGGAAAATCCTGTTATTGCTTTGCATGTAAAATTTAAAGGTCAACGTACCATAATCAGTACGCTAAAACTGAGGTATTAAATTACAAATTTAGTACCGGTACGTAGATATCATTGAAAGTCCAATCCAAGCTAATGTTGGAAGCTACGTAGGCAATCGATAAATTTTGCCAATTTCTATCAATATACTTAAGCAATATTGGCTTCTTTATAAAACAACACGCATTTAGGCATGTAGAAATATACAATTTGGTTTGTTTCGTATATTTAGGCTTAACATCCTTACAAAATACCGAGGTTATCAAGGAGAAGACTTTCGCTTAAACTGACATCCGAACCGCTACTTGGGTTACGCATGAAAATTATTGCTAAATCACTTCACAGTTACAGTATAACAGAAATGTGGAAGTACGGTTTGACGGATATATTGAAAAACGTACGCTTTGACGGATAAATAGAAAAACGGGCAAGTTTAACTTTTGCGCTAGAAGCTAGAGTACTAAAAGCTCTTAGAAATGAAACACGGATGACAAACTAGAGAAGAAAAAAGATGTCGATAACTCAAAAGTTAAAATAAAGTTAAATAGCCTCTAAAATTACCCTCAAATACTACATTCTTCATGTTAGCTTTAATTCGTAAAACATGTGGTCCATCCATCTTGATGGTGAATTTCAGAGCGAAATATCACATTCAGGTCATGGAATTTTTATCTAATTATAGAATATACTATAAGAAAGCTATATAGATAGAAAAATCATGAAGTTGAAAAAAGCCAAAATTTCCAAAATTCTCGTTTTTTTCCCAAAAAAGCCGGCTTTTTATGTGAAAAAACCATTGATTCAAAAAAGCCGGCTTTTTTGCATCTCTAATTTAGAATCAACAACATATTCTTTTTTCTTCTTCTTCTACACGACATATTGTGTATTTTTATGCACCGTTGCCTAAAACCAAGATATAAAAATAGAAGAAATTACAATATAGATATACAATATCATTGTAAGTTTGTGTGGTCCTTTGCAATGGAAACAAATACGTGTAAGAGTACACTTATTGGTTGGATGAGAGTTATAAGTGGGGCAATTCTCGTAACGTAGAGAGAGAGGCGGCTTAATTCTGTGGTGACAGCAATATATGAAATCTACATTTTAAAGTTAAATCGTCGATTAGGGTCTTGTCGTCTGTAAATAAGCGAACCATTTGAGTTTTAATGAATTAATGCAAATCCAATCGAGTGCAATATCGTACCAGTTTAATATAGAATGATTTTAAATTAGTAAATTTGCTTCCAGCTGAGTGAAGAGTATAGAGATGATTCCGGAAATGACTCCTTCTATAGACAAAACAGGAGACTTATCGACTGTCAGTTAAGTGTCTGTAGATGCTACGGCTTTTGGTGTACATTGAAGAACCTTTGTATACGAATGATGAGCAGAAACTGTGAACGGTCTTGATCTCGAGGAGAAGAGCCGACGGAAGTTTGAGAAGAACCAGAAGTTTTGCGTTCTTGACACGGGTTGTTTCACGGCGAGGTTCTAGTGGGGGCCCCATCTTAGTTGGTGGTAGTTCTAAGTGTCTACAGATGCGAAGTCCAGTTTATGAGACATGGATCGTCATCAGTGACTTCAGAAAGGTAAGCCTTTCGTCTGTCGAGCCAAAATATAAAACAGGCAAAAGATCTCCAAAAGGCATAAAAAATCCTTTTGTCAAACCTCTAAAGAGTGTACTTGGATCGTTCTCGAAGGTACTATATACTATATTTCGTCACCGATTGTACAATAACTGCTTTAAGAGAGGCTAACGTGTCACAACTTGTAACGTGTCACAACTTCACCCGTTACGTCTTCGAAAGATGATGAAGTGTAGACTTTAAATTTTAAATATTCAGGATATCACTTTTCCAGATTCCCTTAATGTGGTTTCCTGAATGTCAACGGTAATCACTGGCTTCATACTTTTCTTTCCTTCTTTTGGTGCTTATATAGAATCGATTGTAATTAACCTAATTTCAGTGGAAAATATATATATTTTGAAGAAACGAATAACCTCACCTAAAACTGACGATGACTATATATAAAATATAGGCCAGAGCATATGAGAAATATCACACAAAATTAAAGCATGTAGAATTTAATATTAAAAACACAGGCAACAACACTACTCCTTAGAACCACAGGCGTGATTACCGATGCAGGACTCAACGCACCAATATTTATCTAGAACAGGTTCGGCATTTTACTTCGCTCGAGCTACTTATCCACAAGGCGGTTTCCTACCATGGCATCACCGTGATTATATAATTAAAAAAAAAATGACCTGGTTATCTATAGATGCTGACTTTTCAAGAACATTTCCCATACTCAGTTCTGAACAAGACATTAATATAATATCTATCAACCATCGTCATCATAACGGAATTTAAGATGATTTAACTATCAATCGATCATTTTATCAATAAATTATTCAGAAGATTAGAAATGATGTAAGAATGGATAACAGCATGTTGTATGGAGAGACTGAAGTAATTGGGGGACCCTGAACTTGTTTTAGTCTTACATATTTTCTACCGTACACATTGCAAAATATACTTTAAATTCTTCGCAACAACTTCAACACTGTTATAGGAAGAGTTTTAATGATCTTTAATTAGCTTACAACACATCTATATCTCCTATAAGATTACCAAATCACTGGAAACAGTATCACTTAATTCGTAATATTTATATATCATGACAAGACAATCTCTATATTTCTTTTTCTTCTTCTTAACGTGAATTAGATTTCCGATTTACTTACTGTCGAAATCAATACATATTTAACATATTGTGCATATGAAATTATTCTAATTAACGATATAAATTTATAAGACGTATTTTCTGAACATTCAGTGAATTACACACGTTCGATTTTTTTATCAACTACGCGTATATTATTTTATCAATTCAATATCTTATAAACGCTATTTACTTCTATTATTTTAGTAATATAAACTTTTTCATAATGAGTAATAATTTTTTAAAAAAAACTGTTGTAATGAAAATTTAAAATGAAACAGTAAATATCTATTCTTCGGTACTTTGTTCCCATAATGTTCGACAGGTAATACTAAATCTTCTGCTTTCAAAGGCTCCAACCTGTCATGTTATGTCACTGTCTTGACGTACGGTACATCATTCATGCCGTAATTTTTCATATAAACTTATGGACTGTGAGCTGTCTCTCCATACTCCTTGCTCGGTTGCTACATAAATTGATGCACCAATGATGTCTGTTTTTACTCCTAGCCTCCCTTCTCCGCAATTACAGAAGAAAGACTTCTTCTAGCTCTTTACTAGTGGGTAACGTTCCCATTATAGCCGACACGTTCCCACGTTGAATGGCTATACTTATGCGTTGAATCAGGAAACTTTTTGCTCGATTATCTCCTGATTTAATTGAAAGACGGTGGCCGATTTCTTTTATAAATTTGAGGCCTCCTTCTTCCCAAGAACCGCTAGATAAGCCAATAGATAGTATAGTGCTATCAGTTACAACTGATTTTGTTTCCTAAATATCTTCTCTCTATCTGATCATTTGAAGCCTAACAGCTTATGCTGCAGTAGTTATTTTTATTTAACATCGTTAATAGCCCAAATGTATCTTTCGTATGGATACTTAGTCGTCTGTAAGATATGTCAAAATAACGATACTAATTTAACTACGTACAGTAAAGAATGGACCACGAAAAAAATAACAAAATTAGCATTTCTCTTCGTAGAAAATTGTTTATAAAAAATGTGTTTGTACCTAACACCTTTTCGTTCCGAAACTGATATGGAAACATCGCAATGTGATCTTCCATCTATTGAGGAAATGATTTGAGATCCCACGTATAAATTATTACATTGTAACTGTAAGTAGTCAACTACATAATGATTTTACATTCTTATTAAAATAATATTGTGTCAGTACCGTGTCTTGGCGGCAAAGCCGTAGCTAAGGGAGGGGGGGAGCGGGGCGGTTGCCCCGGGTGCTGATAGCAAGGGGGCGCCGAACGAGCAAGAAGAAAGAAAATGTGGTGGAAAAGAGCAAACGACGCGGCGCCCCGTATGAATATTGGCGCCCTACTAATCAATATTGTTGGCTTGCAAAGAAGTAAATTTGTTAAAAATTTTCTTGCTCGCTCCGCTCGCAATTTACATGTTTCAATAAGAATCATAACAAGCTTTTACTTACTCGCTGGTAGTAAGGGGGCGCCAAATGAGCAAAAAGAAAGGAAAGGTGTTGTAAAAGAGCAAACGACGCGGCCCCCCATAGAAGTATTGGCGCCCCATTAAATCGATTATGTTGTCGGTTTGCAAAGAAATAAATTTGTTAAAAATGTTCTTGCTCGCTTCGCTCGCAATACACACGTTTCAATAAGGGACACAACAAATTTTTACTTATTATTTTGATTTGTTAATGACAATGTGATATTCAAGGTACCGAGTAATGACTTATTTTGTACGCAGGAGCGGTTTCAAAATCGGAAACGGTCAAATTCTGAAATACATGTTCGGCGTTGTGATGGTGATGAGTTTGCTTAGTTAATCGCGCTTTTCTGCCCAATCGGATTAGTCACGATAGTGAGAATGAATGTATGAAAATGAGAAGAGTGAAGATACACACGCAAGCTGCTGTTTGTGCGGGAATATATAACGAAATACTTTGGATAGATTAATAATTACCTGTACCTTGGGCAGAAAGTGCTCATACATGTGTACTATACTTAATAGAATGTTAATTTAATAATAACAAAAGAAGAATGTTTTTAAGATATGTAAAAATATTATTATGGGATAGTTGTTGCTATGTAAATGTTGATGGATACCTAGTCAGCAAGTTTGTGTGCTTGACAGTTTGAAGGATAATATATTATAAGGTATATCAGCTAATAAATCATTTTAGCAACGTTCATCGACGTTATCATTCTAATAGAAAAGGTGAGAATAATGGTATATAATTATTAAAGATAATTTTTACATGCAAACAAATACTACCACTTAAGATTTATATATCTTACTAAGCCGAACCAGGTTAACGACTACCCTTGGTGAGTCGTTATAAAAATTTTGGTGCCTTCATACCGGGAATAGCTAAAAATTTTGGTTTACCTCACCCGGGACTTTTCATAAATTCTTACCCCGAAGCAAAGTAAGGGTGAATTTACTTTTACAATTAAGTTAATGAATACAAATTTGACCATACTGAGAAGTGGTAGAATAATTGTAAGAAAAATGGACAATGAAACAATGGAGCAGGAATCCAATAATAGTGACAACGGTGAACATAATGTTGCACCAGGAATGACATCATCAGAAGATCGAATCTTGTTAGCTTTACAGCGACAATTGATTCAGATGTCTACCGAGATAAAGCAGACAATAGAACAGAAGATAGAACAGAACTCCGAAAAATCCAACAAGCAATACGAGGAATTAAGCAGACGGATGGAACAGAAGTCGGATGAAACGAAACAATTAATTATCCAGACGATGAGTGATATCACCTCGCAGTTCGAGGAAAAGTTAAAAGGAATATCGGAGGAATGCCAGGGTAATCACACTCACCTGAGACAAGAAATCAGTGATGTAAAAAAGGATTTAGAAGTAACAGAATCTTCTGTTCAACAACAAAAGATCCAGGTCATCAATAATTCTAACAATATACGTGCAAATACGCAATTGATAGCTACGTTACAGGAAGAAATTAGAATGCTACAGGTTAAGGACAACACATACCGTAATAACATGTGTAGTGATCGCATGGAGTTTCCCCACTCACCAGAGATGAACTCGCCTTCGCCGGTGTCTGATGAAGATATTATATTGGAAGAAAGTTATCCGAAGAGTACAGATGGGCGAAACATAGATGGTGTAATGACACATCACGTCATGGATAGGAACTGTCACCCAATGGGTACATGGAATGATAAAAGGAAGGTAAAATTAAGTGTTAAGATGAGTGAAATACGAGCTATGAGCAAATTCAGTGGTAAGTGTAACGAGAATGCTACTTCTTTCTTAGAGAAATTCCAGGACGAATGCAATATAATGTGTATAGATAGATCACAATATATGAAATTAATCCCTCATGTATTACTCCCACCTTGTTCATTATGGTTTAAAGCAGTACGTGATCACATCAGTACATATGAAGAATTCAAAGCGGCACTGATCGCCAATTATGAAAATGACTTTTTGCTTGCGAATAGAGATGCTACCATTAGAAATCAACACTTCAATCCTCGATTGCATAAATCTGTTGTAGAGTTTGTTGTAAATACCTACAACGAATTAAAGGTCGTTGATCCATTGCAATCAGAATCGAGAATAATAGCATCGATTCGAAATTTGCTTCCATTTAAGTTACAACAGATCTTATTTTCCACACAGTGTATGAGTTTCAACCATTTATTAATGCTTGTCCAATGCTATGAAACTCAATACCATGCCATGAATCAACAAGCAGGAATGGGTAAAAGTAAGAATAATTCAGATCATTTGGTGCCTGTTCGGAATTTAAATATCCGAAGTGTGAATAATACGGAACCTAACCTAAGCCGAGTATACTCTAGCAATCAAAATGAGCAAAATAGGCAAAGTTATGTAGGGAATCCGCCTAACCTAATTAATCGTAGCAATCCATATGTTAGACCATATAATCAAAATAGGTTTAAAAATAGACGAAATGTATGGCGAAATTCCAGGAATACAGCGAACTACGTGGATAGACGTACTGGGAGGACAAGAGATGGCACTTCGCATCAAGATCCAGGTATTGAAGTAATTTCTGTACAGAACAATAATACGGGACATAATCATGATTGTGCTGTACAATTTACTTTATTAGAATCGTATGCAAGTACGAACGTAACCTGATTACCGTTAATGAAATTAGGTTAAATTCATATCAGTTATAGATTCTTGTGAATTTTTATTTTTAAGTTTATGTGTTAATATTAATAATGAAAACGATTCTTATAAATACTTGAAGTGCTTAAATAGAGTTTTAGGTAGACTGGAAAGTTAATTTTCAAATGATTTTTATTCTTTCTTGTTAATGTGAAGAATCATAATTTAATTCATGATTGATTAAAAGCAAAGATTATTTATATTAGATTGATTTGTGTTGAAAACTTAATTGTCAAAGATTATGTTAAGAAGAAGATCCACTCTATAAAACTAATTATTCGACGACTGTTTTTATGAGCTATCCGATATATTATTCGAACAAGATTCTTCTTTATTATGACTTCTTAGTGCTACAATGTATACATTATAATACAACATCTAACTTATTTGTTATTTAATGCGCCCTAAAAGATCAAACATTATTTGTAACATCACTGTTTTAATAATGATCAAAACTATTAATCATAGTAATTCGTGTTTCACCCTCGTTAATTATATCAATAAGCGACGATGTTTTTGATAATAATGAAATAAATATAATTAATGTAATAAAAGATAAATATTAATGAAGTGAAAAGATTTGTTATAAATGTATCTATATATATATTTGAAATGTAATGAAGATATATACGAGGTGTGATCAAAATATAAAGAACATATGTAATTTAAGATCATTATTGTAAACGGACCAGTGGTTCTTGAAGATAAAAGCCAAGCTCACTCATGACTTTTATATTCAGTCCATTTGTCGGGCGACATTTTTATATAACGAAATACTTTGGATAGATTAATAATTACCTGTACCTTGGGCAGAAAGTGCTCATACATGTGTACTATACTTAATAGAATGTTAATTTAATAATAACAAAAGAAGAATGTTTTTAAGATATGTAAAAATATTATTATGGGATAGTTGTTGCTATGTAAATGTTGATGGATACCTAGTCAGCAAGTTTGTGTGCTTGACAATTTGAAGGATAATATATTATAAAGTATATCAGCTAATAAATCATTTTAGCAACGTTCATCGACGTTATCATTCTAATAGAAAAGGTGAGAATAATGGTATATAATTATTAAAGATAATTTTTACATGCAAACAAATACTACCACTTAAGATTTATATATCTTACTAAGCCGAACCAGGTTAACGACTACCCTTGGTGAGTCGTTATAAATATTAAAAATGAACGTAAACAAGTGTTATAATATTTTCGAATTTGTAGAATAAGAGCTTAAGGAGTCAGAACGAATTATCTATCTTTTCCAACAAATTTTGTCTTTTTCAAAGACTGATAACTACGAGTGATTTTTCTTTATTCCATTGATATATAAAATGCTTCTAATTTGAGGGAATTTATTGGGAACGTTTCTCCATCAACTATTTGTATCGCCAGGATATTTTTTCTGCGCATACATATAATAAGTAATTTTCAATTCAGAACCTTCAGTCATTAAGAAATTAAGTAATTACTATAGTGTAATTTCAAATATATGTAGTATCCAAAACATATTTTGGATTTTAAATACAAATAGGCCTATTAAATATATTCTTCACCTCCATCGAAATTCACAAAGAAGGCTCCTTCTGAATTTTCGTTATACTTCACATTTTTTTCGTGAAAGAACTAACTAATTCTATGGCCTATGGAACCCGGAAGTTCAATTCCGCGTTCATAAAGCTTTACAATGACTTCTATCCTTACCCAACTGGATCCAGTTTCTACTTTATATTACTATTTTCACGGGATCAATCTTAATATTGTCCTCCCATCTGGACCTAGGCCTTCCTAATGGGTGTTTTCCAATTGGATTTCCAGTCAAAACTTTGAAAGCGTTCCTACTTCCTTCCATTCTCGCTACACGACCTCCCCCCCCTCCCCCGAGCCTCCTAGATTTGATGACTCTACAAATGTTTGGTAGAGGGTATAAATTATGCAATTCCTTGTTATGAAGTTTCCAACATTGACCATTCACATTCCTTTTGGGTCCGAATATTCGTCTGAGGATTTTATTCTCAAATACTTTCAGTTTGCATTCTTCCCTTAAAGTAAGTAACCATGTTTCGCAACTATACAGAACAATAGGCATGATTATCGTTTTATATATTTTAAGCTTCAAATTCCTCGAGAGAATTTGCGACGTCAAAAGATTTTGAACTGAATAATAACACGAATTCCCTGCTTTCAGTCGACATTTAATTTCTTTGACGATATGATTTTGATCCTAGATACTTGAAAGTATCAACTTCGTCGAAGGTATTATTTGATACTTTGACCCATCCATAATTTGCAGTATTACGATCCCAGCGCACTTCCATATATTTAGTTTTTTCTGCATTTACTTCTAAACCTGCAAGCGTTTAATAAGGCATCTGCATTTCTTTCTATTGTTCTCCTATCAGATTTACATTATCAGCGTACGCCATAACCTGGTGAATACCATTTAGCTCTAGACCCTGGTTGCTATCTCTTGATTTTCCTTATAGCATACTTCAGAATGAAGTTGAATAATAATGTCGAGAACGCATAGGAGATGTTTCAGTCCATTCTCGACGTGAAAGCTTTGGGATTCATTTAAATGTAGCTTTTTCGATATTCCAAATTCTGCAAAAACGTTGTACAATGTTTCTTTCCTAAAAGATTCGTTAGCCTTTCTAAAATCAATAAATAATTGATGTACCGGGGTATTGTATTTGTCAAATGGTAGATATCTGATAGATAGTTTATTGATTTCTTTTAAATCCACACTGATATCTGCAATAATTTCATCTGTGTATGTGATCAATCTTGCTAATAGAATGTTTGAGAGAATTTTATAGGATGATGAAAGAAGAGAAATGAATCGATAATTATTACAATCTGCTTTGTCGCCTTTCTTGTGAATTGGAACAATTATTCTTTCTTTCCACTCTTGTGGTCTCCTCCTTATTCCAGATAAGGAGGATGAGTTTGTATATCTTGTTCCAAATTTTTTCGCCTCCTGCTAAAATTAACTGAGCCGGAATTTCGTCTATACCAGGAGATCTGTGTTTCTTTAATTTCCTTATAGCGATGGTTCTGCTGTGTACATTTCCCTTTCCCAACGAACATTAACGTATTTTTGGCTGCGTGTTAAGCAAATCGTCAAGGAAATCTTTCCATCTATTCAAGATGCCATCTGTATCAGTGAGAATTGTCCCATCATCTCTCTTTAAATTATACTCACGAAGTTGATACCCGTTCATAAATTCGATGATGCCCTAATGCATGTCTCGATTTTTTTTACTACTTAAGAGCATGAATATGAAAATCTGATGTCAGATAAAGAGAAGATGTGCGATGTTTTCGTTTTTGCTTCGTTGGTGTGTTCTTAACCGGAGAAGGTATAAGGCTTCTAATTGACTCTATGGCTCTCGTAGAAGGGGTGGCTGAATTGGCTTCAGAGAAGTAAGACTAATGATAAAGAAGGTGATCTCGAATTTCATTCACAAATTTGTGTTATAGTATTGCTGATGGATTGAATGGATATATACCAGTAACCTCAAATCTTTTTACATAATTATGAACAGTAGCTGCGAAATTCCACGCCAGTTTGAAGATGCAGCTAAAACTTAACTTTGATATTGTTCTTCCAGGATTTTGGTGAAGCCAAGATGTTGCCTGTTGGTTGAAATATGCTTTTAATGGCTTAAAAACACAATCATCAAGCGGCTGCGGAACATGTGTTGTGTGTGGTGTCTTATATATAATAACAAGAACACTTATATATAATATTTTTCTACACACGTCTACTACAGACAGGGATGTGTGCGAACAATGCCCATCCATAATTAAAATAACTTTACCAGGAATTCCATGTTTGTGGAAATGCTACACCCATTTCATAAAAGCCTCCTTGTTCACCCATCCTGATTCCATCATAGATACTTCGGATCCTGGTGAAATACCATTGCGATATTCAACTTTCAGTATCTTGCCCTTGAAAATAACAAACGGTGGAATGTAAACTCCTGTTGCTGACACACAAGTTAGTACAGTCACGTCTCTCTACGTTCCACATTTGTCAACGACACTACAGCACGAGACCCTTTGGCAGCAACAATGTTGGGAGGCTTATTGTTTAATGGGAGACCCGTTTTGTCTGGATTGAAAATACACTTCGGTTTATTTTTCTAATTTACACTCACGAGTAAGGTTTTTCAACTGTCCGTAGAACTCAGACACATTTTCTCGTGTAACTCCATTCATTCTTGTTTGGAAAAGTCCTTCAACTTTCCTGATAGATAGCTCCGGATGTCGTTTCATAAATCCTTGAAACAAATCATCACCACGCCTCGGTCAGTCACATAAGCCTATTTGTAGACATACTTACATACACTCTTTGGTGTTAAACCGAAACCTCTTTCCGACATGTAAATCAAATGAACAACTAAAGCTGCTTCAATGCCCGGATGTAGCACTTGTTTATGCCCAACATTACTCACAGGTGAATTTTCGAAGCTGCAGTTCTTTGAAAAGATCGAAATGGAACACAAATACTTCTGCGGCCTTCCTTATAGAATATTGTCCTTCCCAAACAGCTGCAACAGCTCCTTCCATAGCAACAAATGACCAGAAAGAATTAGGGCCATGAGCAGTTTTATGAACGTAGTTTCGAGGCATCTGAAACGCAAAGACAGACAAAGTTTCAGAAATGCATATACTGTGTATAAATATATCACATGAATTACAACATATTTTAAAAAAAACAAGAAATAAAATCTTTTGTTTAACATTCCACAATTATGCAATGTAAGTGCTCAAGAAGACGGATGAAATTGGCACACGAATATTGATGAAAGAATTCGTGAAATGATAAAGTAAGGGAAAAACTGGAGAATTCCGAAAAAAACTACGAAGACGATCACGTCCACCACGAACTCACTTGTCCTGGGATCGAGCCAGGAACTCCTGTAACCAGAGGTGAATGCTCTACCACTGAGCCACAGTGTCCCCTATGATCATACTAACATCATACAAGACTTAAAAAAAAATAAAACGATGTATTTAGAGATAGGTAGAGCCAATCTTCCTATAAACATCTAATGCCAATTATAAATTCAGTGATCCGATTTACCCCAAACTGCACTTTTTGTAAAACTTTTTTACACAGTGCATTTAATAATTTTTGCAAAGCCTAATGATGCATGCATCAGTCAATGAAACATTAGCATTGAAAACCAAATATAATTCTCACATAGTTAGGAAAAAATTATTTTGCAACAATGAAAACTTACATTTGCTATTTTTTTTTTTTTTTTTTTTTTACCGCTCAAAATACACACGTCCATAAACAAAGCTGTCTGGAACTCTTCTGGGGCCAAATCAACAGCGTCTTCCGTTAGCACCTATTTCTTCTAAGACATGGCACTACAATGCGCTCCGCGTCGACTCAAAGAATCTTCTTTAAACGTCCAATCACAAAGGTTGTTTTTGACTGATCCGATTTTCCCCATGATCCGATTTCCCTCCACCTACCCTATTATCAAAATAAAACTTGCAAAAATAACAACCGACTTCCATAAAAGCGTTATAAGCAGATAATAATAATAATAATAATAATAATAATAATAATAATAATAATAATAATAATAATAATAATAATAATAATAATAATAATAATAATAATAATAAAGCATTCGAAAATAGAAACTTATTCATTACTATTATCTATAAACATTTTTAAAATACAGTATGTGCCAAGCCAAACAAATTAATTCCTCATAAAATTACCATCCAATGTAACTTTATATTATGTATTAATTTAATCGGCTTAGAACAGACTTCAGAAAATATCATCGATCGTACTGTATCATTTTCAACTTTCAAGTGCTTTTACTGTTATTAATTATTTATTATTATTATTATTATTATTATTATTATTATTATTATTATTATTATTATTATTATTATTATTACTATTATTATTATTATTATTATTATTATTATTATTATTATTATTATTATTATTATTATTATTATTATTATCTGCTTTTTAGCGGTTTTGTTGAAATATGCTAATATAGTTTTCTTTCTTTTATTTTAAGTTTTTACTTTCGAGCGACAGAAGGGAAGAAAAGAGTATGGTGATCGTGAACAAAATCGATTTCGAGATTTCAACAGATCTACACGTTTCATGGCCCACAGATATCGAAAAAAAAAGCTTTTTCACATTTGTCCGTTCGCCTAGAGGCTATACCGTTCAACTAAATATTAAATTTATGGTTTTTATGTGATTCTCAAGATTTTTTTCAATATTCTTCGTACCTGTAAAAAAATAAAGATCGTTTACTGAAGGATGTAAATCACAAACTGAAATTTTCGCGAAAATGACTCTAAAGATTTTGTTTATATTTCACAAATTAACTTCTCAACAACAACCCCATACTGTAGTATAGGTCATTTTCTGAAAAAAGAAATCGGGGAGTAGTAGTTTACTCTTGAGAATAAGTTTTTTACAGAAGATTTTTCTCAAAGCTGACTCATGAAAGTTTCCTCATATTTCATAAATAAATATTTCATGAATAACCTGACAATATAACATAACTCATTTACCCAGAAAAAATCTAGAAGGACTAGTTTATTCTTGGGACTAAGTTTTTTCGAATTATTTTCTCAAAAACGACTCTGGGGGTTTTGTTCATATTCTATAAATAAATATTCCATCAATGACCTAACAATGTTTCATAAATCATTTGCTTGCCCTAAAAAAAAAAAAAAAAAAAAAAAAAAAACTACTAGGGGATAGTTTATTCTCGGGGTGAGTTCTTACGGACGATTTTCACAAAAATGACTCTGTGGGATTTTTGTTTTCATTCCAGAACTAACCATTTCATTAATCCCTATAATAGTTCATAAATTAGAATTTCCACTCTTGGGAGTGACTCTTATTTAACAGTTCTGTAAAACAGTACTAATGAGATTTTTGTTATTTTATAAACTAGTATATCATTAATAACCTTAACATATGGCATAAATGATTTCTTATGGAATAACGCACAAAGAGTAATTTGCTTTTGGGGATAAGTTTTCTTCAGAAAGTTTTCCGAAAACCTTATAATTTTGTTCGGATCTCAGAATAAAATGTTTCATTAGTATCGTTAATAACTACAACACAACATAATTTATTTTAAGGAATTGAAGCGAGAAAATTCAGTACAGTGTCTCGTACCTTTCATTATTTTCTTCTTTATAGTGCGTTTTTGAAGTCGGTTATATTTTGCTTGTTAGACTTTTCCACTTTATTATTACTCGAGTAGTTCATTTTGGAACCTAAATTAAATATAGGACATATCTTTCTGTAAAATCGATCGGCCCTCGAAGCACGTGTGAACAAATACATGTTTTTAAATCGGTCTACATGTTTACGGAATTATACGTGAATATACACACGTTATTAACACTATCAGCTGTTAAGGATTTATATGGTCGAGCTCCAAGATTTCCCTCAAATCTTGATAAAAATTTATATAAAACTTGCGAGAAACCATACTCTTTGAAACTAAAACAAATTATCAAAATCTTCGCATCTACACAGCATATTAAAGTTATTCGTGAGTACGCACACGATGAAATCGGTTGATTTAAATATTGATATTATCAACATTTGAGAAGTTTCATTGGTCTAGCTCCGAACAATACAAGTAGATCCTAATGAAATTTATGCGAAACTACAGCAAAAGGATATTCTTTCAAATAATAAACAAATCAATAAAATTGATGCACCTATTTCGAAGTTATGCGTGAACATACACAATGATGATATTAACATTGTCGGTCATTCAAGAGTTTTATTATCACGCTTCAAAAGTCTCCTTTTAGATTCTCAAAAAAATTATATGAAACACCATAGAAAGTACGCATTTGCAAAGCAGAAATAAAATCATGAGAATCGATGCATCTATGTTGAATTTATGCATGAACATCCACATATTGAAAGCTGTAAATTACGCTTTTTCAAACTGCATCCGTTGAGGTGTTTCATAATCTAGCTCCGGAGTCTCTCTTTATAGTCTAATACAATTTATATGGCGTCACCGAAAAGGAATGCGCTTTTAAACAAACAAACAAAAAAAAAAACTCCAAATCGGTGCACCTATGTTGAAGTTATGCGCGAACATACCCACAATATACATATATAAACGGGTAAAATTGAGAACCATCTTTTTAAAAATTCTTTTTCTAAAAAATCAACAAAATGACACAAGAGAGATATGTCTTTCATAACAGACATGCATTTCTTACTTCAAGTTTTAGATTTGTAGGCTATTATTCCTAAATTACTATTTTAAATGCCTTGTGAGAACAAAAAATTATATTATTAAAACGAATAAGTTTACTTTTTCATATTGTGGCACTGTGGTAGACTTCCGAACTATAGAAGTCTAATGTTCTTAACCGGATATGGTGGCTTTGTCAGTTCTGGATTTAATACGTGTAGAAGGGTAGAAATGGAAAATACTAAATCCATATCAATATAAATATTGTCTTTTAAGTAAAACACTTTCTTTCTTAAAAAAAAATAAATTAAAACAAATGGTATTTACTAAATAGTAAAAATAATACTGTTTTCAAAACAGTTGCTTCTTTTTTTTTTTAAATATTTTTATGGATGACAAAAACGGAAAGCATAGGAATTGCTCTCGTATACAATCGATTTATAAATACTTCAATTCTTTCATTTAAGTCCAGTGATTCCATACGAGAGCGCCTCCCCAATGCTTTTCTTTATAGCGGTGCATTGTTATTTCTTTAAAGAAACCATTGTTTTTTAAAATGTTATTTTATTTTATTTTGGTTTTCAAATTGTGAAATGAAAAGTTGTGAAATCTACGGTTTTATGTTTTGATTGTTAACTTTTGTGTATTAGACAATCCCACTTTACTCAAGAGTAAAGCTTGTTCCATACAAAACTGCTGACCTTTCGAAATCAAACAACAGACCTAACAAGCTTAAAATATTTATAAATGTATAAATGAAAATAAAACTAACGAATGGAATATTCTATTGTCGCCCAGGTGCACACAATTATATAATAATAATAATAATTTATTTATTTATTTGTACTTTACACCCAAAGGCAATTACAGAGTACAAAGTTTATACATCATTATCAAAAGATATGCAACGCAACTCCAAATATGGAATTAGCATTGGTAACACGAAATAGTACTTTAAATCTTTTTCTCTTTACATATGCTGTACAAAAATATTCTACAATTTATCATTTAGTAATTGAAAACACTTTCGCTTAAAAGTCTTAAATTCATACTGAAATAAATCCAATCCCATAGACTCAATTTTGTTACCTGCATCACATAATTCACACAGTGGTGAATTCCTGTTCACATTTATTCTGTTTTCAGGCATATAAAAAACATGTCTACATCTCAGATTTTGCCGAGGACAATAAAATGGTAATCTACTTAATAAGAATATGTTATCTTCCTTATTATCAATTAATTTTTTATGATATAGTACTCGCTGTATAAATCTCCTATTTTCAAGTGACAATAATTTATTTTTTTTAAAGTTCATCATAAGGAGCATAACGAGTTTGAATACCATGTATTTTATATGCAGTATATCTCAAAAACTTATTCTGAAATTTCTCTATTTGCTGTTTCCGACTGATAAAATGGATCCCAAACAATAGATGCATATTCTAGTTTCGATCGAACAAATGCATTATACAACGATAAAATAGTCCCTTGATTTTTAAAATAACGACTTGACCTCTTAATAAAACCCAACATTTTAAAAGCTTGGTTAGTTATTATATTTATATGGTGTTTAAATTTCAAATTAATATCAATCCAAACACTTAAATCTCTTATAATTTCCTTTCTTTCTAACGTCTGATTTCCAATAGTATATTCAAATATTGTGCGTGATTTATTAAGAGTAAAAATCATTACATGACATTTTGAAATATTGAGCTGAAATTTATTTCTCCTACACCACTCATTAATCCTATTAACATCTGTTTGTAATTTAATACAATCACTTTCCGTGCGGATTTCTTTGTACAATTTGGTATCATCTGCAAATATTAAGCATGAACTATATTAAAACATTTTGGGTAGATCATTTATCATAATAAGGAAGAGTAAAGGACCCAAATTTGATCCTTGAGGTACCCCAAAATGCACTGTGAATTCCTTAGATTTAATATTATTAAAAATAACATATTGAATTCTTTCATTCAAATATGAATGAAACAATTTGACCAGTTCTTGCGATATACCAAACGTTCTCAGTTTACGAAGAAGTGCCCCATGATTAACCAAATCAAAAGCACGTTCAAAATTTGTATATACTACATCTACTTGAGACCTTTTATTAAAAGAATCATTAATTACTTGATTTATAGTCAGCAAATTTGAAATAGTAGATCTATTGCGTCTGAAGCCATATTGAGAATCCGATAAATTCGTAGATACATGATTAAACATATGTTTATAAATGAGCATATGTTTATCATTGTATAACATCGGGAACAGAAGCATCATTTCAGATTTTGCTTGGTGGGGCAAGACCCCTTGATATAAGTAAAATTCCGCGTTTTCACAGATTTTCTACTATTTTATTGATAACATCTGTATAAATCTCAAACGCAGGGGGGCAATTGCCCCTCTCTGCCCCTAAATGACGCCCCTGATAGGGAAATGAATGAATTAAATTAAGGTTGCAAGATTTGCTAAGTTAAAGAGAAGCATGTAATAATAATAATAATAATAATAATAATAATAATAATAATAATAATAATAATAATAATAATAATAATAATAATAATAATAATAAAAAAAATAATGAATTTCCCATTATCTTTTACTGTTCTTCCACTATTGAAAATCCAACTTAAAATCCAGGATGAAGTGACCAATTTCACCAAGCTTCCAGTTAAATCCAGAAACCGTTCCTCCCTTGGTATTACGATTTTTGCTCTATATAGAGAACAATATTGAAGCCAGTGGTTGTACTAAATTTGCACCACTTCCGGTTTCAGTAGAGAGTTAAAGGCATTTGTTCTTGGAATATCTGAATTCATATTAAAACAGTTCCTAGCTATTTTTTTTATCCTTCTTCCTCTCTCTATAGTTATAAAAACTGAAACCGAAAATGATAAAGATCTGCTACGCTCAGCTACGAAGAGAAATTAGAGTTCTTATTGAACCTACTTTTTGAGACAGTCATCATCATCATCATAGGTATTCTGCCATTATTGGCAGGTCACTTGTTGTAACTGAGAAGCTTCCATGCTCCACAGTTTTCCGCTAACTTCTTCGTTGTCATGTACGATATCACTGTTCTATCGTCCATTAATTGCAGTCTCTTTTGCCCTCTTCCTCTCTTTCCTGCCACAATACCCTCCAACATGGTCCATAATGATAGATACACTGTAAAAAAAAATCTTAAATTTGAGAAACCGTTTCTTATCTGTGCACCGAGACAATATTTTCTTAGAAATGTGATTTGGCAATTATCATTCATAAGGAAAGTAACAGTATATTTTCTCGTTCTGTTTTATACAACCTCATCTACATTTCTTCATTTCTCATTAATGAGAGTTTCAAATTCTTGTTTCTAAGAAAAGATATTCGCGGTGCACAGGTAAGAAACGGTTTCTCAGATTTAAGAAAGTATTTGTAACAGTGTACAGTTCCTTTTTACCCAATCTCTCAACCAGTTTCTCTTCCTCTTCTTAATAATATATAAAATTGTTCTTTTCTCCCCCACCATTTCTAACACCCACTCATTCGTTTTCCGCTCGACCCAACTAATTCTTTCCATCCTTCTCCACACCCACATTTTGAATGCTTCCAGTCGTTTTGCATCGATTTTCCATAATGTCTATGTCTCCAACCCATACAGTACAACCCTCCACACAAAGCACTTTATATGTCTTTTTTTCAACTCTTTATTCAAGACCCCAGAAAATAGTATTCCCCCCCCCCCCCGTCCTAAAGGCTTCTTTCGCCATTCCTATGCTTGCTTTTATTTCATGTTCCCTCTTTGAGACACTAAAGACAGGAAAAAATCGCTATTTATTACCGATTTTTGGACTATGAGTACTAATCTTGAAACCTGGCCTCCCTGCTTGTCTAGTAGCGGCTAGCGTGTACGACTTTGATGCACACAGTTCCGAATTCGGTTCTCGGTGGAAGAACACTGAATGCAGTATGGTAGTTCGGATTCCACAGTAAACTGTAGGTTTATATCTTATATAATTGTGATACTGAACTTTAATAAACAAATAGTATTGAAATCATAAATTACAATGAATTTTAATCATTTCCAGTTTCAGGAGAGTCCTAAGAGTTGATGGAAAAGCTCCTAAGAGTATCCTTTACATAAGGCATGTCAAACTCAGTATTTCAAGTGAAGGAAATAGTTATCAGGGTACAAATAGTGCGGGCCACAGGAAAAAATGTCACTCTTATACTTCATGACGTAGTTAAAAGGTGACTCAATACATACAATCTTACTTAATAATGGTTTCTTTCAGGCGCCCGACATCTGCGTTCCTGTAATCAGATTTCGGATGTCTGGGAGCACGCTCCATACACTAACGAGCTTTAGAACGGAGTTCGGATAAATGTTGTGATCTATATCTCACCAGGAACTTCTCCGTGTCCATAAGTGAGAAAAGTTGTTGACACTTTTAAAATATGATTTGTTTTTGTTATTTTCTCAGAGAGCCGCAGAAAAATTAGTCAATTGCCGCATGCAACCCCCAAGCCGTGAGTTACACATGCCTGTTTTAGATGTTAAAGCCATGAAAACAAAACGCGTTCTCACCATCTTTAATTGTTTCTACCCTGTTGTCATTAACGTTAACACTAACATTAACAAGCATAGTGGCCTCGCATAGTATAGTCGCTGAAGCTCTTGTCTTTGGTGCAAGCGGTCCCGGGTTCAATTCCCGGTTGGGACTCTCGGTCGAAAAAGTGTAAAAGCTTTTTTTTTTTTCAGGCGAATCATCCTGAGCGATGTTTCCCTGGGTTTCCTCATTCACATCAGGCAAATGCCAGGATGGTTCCTAACATAAAGTCACAATCATTTCTACCTTCCCTTTCCGCTGATAGTGTGATCTCCGAGGGACGTCATCCCTCATATGTAACAGATTAACATGACCATAGATGCCGAAAGCCCAGATATCTAATTCCTAATCCTGTCAAAAAGGATAGATTTATACTACATAAGGTTCGATTAGAGACAGGGATGTATATAGGTGGTGGGTGTAGGGGGTCCAGAACCCCGTGAAAAATCGACTTCTCTATATTGTTTTGTCTAATTTGAGAGGTGATTTTACAAATTTTAATATAATTTATCCTCATATTGAATTCGGACCCCCCAAGAATAGCTTTGGAACACCTTTCGAAAATAAATTCCTCCGAACGTGCCTGATTAGAGAGAGATTACATAGATATAGCCTATTCTTAGAATTGTAACTCCACAACAGAAAACAGTTTCTTGCTTGTCTGTCACCATTTTGCTCTGACACAGTCGGACGGACATAGTTTTATAATACTTGACGTACATATTCATAACATGCTTTGAGAATCTAATAAATTCCAGTTTCCTTAAATAACAGTTTATTTAGTTATATATTATTTAATTTTGTGAAGTGCTTTCATTAATAACAATAATAATAATTTTATTTGGAAACAAGAAACCGAGGAGATGAGGCAATGCAGACTGCAGCATGTATAAAGTTACATAAAATATTGACAAAAGCGTATCATAAAACAAAGATTGTCAATGGATTCTAGGATCACGTGATAATATGTTGTCGTCTTTGAGGAAGGGGGATCGTTGGGGAGGAGGGAATAGAAGTTTCATAGTATTCTGATTTAGTACTTGTGTTTTTTTCTTTCCCTTCCTCCTTCCCCGACTGTGTTTGCGTGTTTGCGTTTCCTATCGGCACCAGGTGATGTCCAGTACTGCATGGTACACAATGCATTTGGCGGTTTTCTGGCTTTCCGTGTGTTAGCACTTTTCTTTCTTTTTTTATTTTTCCCTCTTTTTTCTTTTTTACAGGTAGATTTCGCTTCAAAATATATTTCCTATTGAGGCAATAAAATCTTCATTTTTCAGCCAATGACCTGTATGCTTCGATTAACGGTGAAATTCAGAAAAGATGAAATTAATAAACCGTATTGCGTTTTGCAATACCACAATAAAATAAGACCATCAGTAATAACTTATCAGTGCAATAATACCATATTTGCCATTTGTGTGTGTAAAACTAGTGCGTGAAATGTATGTGCCCTTAGCCACTGGTATGCAAACTTTCCTTAGTCGAGATAAAATCCATAGCTAGGCACGCGGAACGAGATAATTTTTCGGGGATTCTAACTTGAGTTTACCTCACATTAACAAAAAAGAACTAAAAGCTTCAGGAGATTGAGCCTCTTTGGCCACTCGCAACTACGGATCTGGTCAAGCTCAGTTTTGGGGCGGTACGGTAACCTCTGGATGATGGGGTTCGTGGTTCGATCTCAGGCCACGTGAGTTTCTTGTGGATAGTTTCCTTAAATTTACGAAAGATCGAAATTATATGGGAGTGGGTATGCGTATCATTGAATTGAGTTGATTTTTAGTTTAGCGTCCCTTTCAGCAGCGAGGCTATATGAGAAGTGGACCTACTGATTAACGTGGAATCTAAACCACTTGAGCTCCCGCCGGGAATCGAACCCGGGTCTCCCACGCCAAAGGCGCGTACGCTAACCGCTTAGCCACGGAGGAGCTCTGCGTATCGTTGAAAACAAACCAAAAACTCTTAACATTACATTACTGCTTCTAGGGAGTAAAATTGGTTACGAAGCATCACAGTGACTACATAGCATACTCGCCTTCGGCGCGGGAGATCCAAATTCGACTCACGATAGGAGCTCATATGGTTCGGATCCCACATTAAGCTGTACGCTAATATCTCTAATATTTCTCTCCCGGACTACGGTGTTCAAAGGGACGCTAAAGTCTAAATCAGTAAATCAACGAAGCCTTAACCCACACTCCTACTGGGGTGGGTTAACATCTTCGTCTTATTTGAACTGCGGTTCGATTCTTCCTGAAGTACAGAATTTTCTATGCTGCGGTTCGATTCTTCCGGGAGTACAGAATTTGCTATGCTGTTGTCCGATTCTTCCTGGAGTACAGAATTTTTTGTGCTGTTGTCCGATTCTTCCTAGAATGCAGAATTTTTTGTGCTGTTGTCCGATTCTTCCTAGAGTGCAGAATTTTCTGTGCTGTTGTCCGATAATTTCTGGAGTAGAGAATTTTCTGTGTTGCTGTTCGATTCTTCCTGGGGGTACAAAATTTTCTGTACGGCAGTTCGATTCTTACCGGGAAACAAAATAATCGATATTGATTCCGCACTGGAAAAAACTGGAGAGGTACTTGAATTATTGCGAGTGAACTCATGTGTTAAAAGTCACACATAGCATTTATGGAAGCAGTGGCGGCTCTAGAGAGAGGACAGATCGGTAAAAGTTGAAATGTTATTGCCATAAGCCAAGAGAAGAAAGATTATCTAGTGTACTAATTCTTGTACACAGCTTTCTGAAGCTGAATTAAGGTTACTTCCCTTAGTTTGTAGCGAAAAATATTTTTTTTTCTTTTTACTGATGTTACTTCCCTCAGGATCTGCTACTGAAATTAAAATCCACATATTGATTCGACCTCTATCTATCTATCTAAATAAATAATAAAAGGTGGTTAGCTGAGTAAAGCCCTTTGTGGAATGTAAAGCTAAGTACGTTACTAGAAAACAAAGTTACACTAGCATTTACAATGATAACGTATGTATAATGAATTTAGGAATGTAATATTATTTTCTGTACTATAGTACTCGCGCCGAGTCGTGAAGCTTGACCTAGATCTGCCGATTTCACTACCCAATAGAACGCGAGGGTGTGTTCCGGTCGTCAACCCCCACCCATCAAATTTTGTCAGTGTCTTCTCTCGCGCTAAACGGAAAACATCTCCCGAGAGTACAGTGTTGTCGGATTGGAGTCAAATTGTTTGTAGTTGCGTTATATTTACGTTATTACTATTTGTGCTATTGTCACCATTTTAGAATAGTTGTTACAGTAGTTATCGTTGTGCAGTGTTATTATTGGTAATTTTAAAATGCTTTTTTAAATATATATACTCGTTTACTATGTCTTCAAAGTTTGGCAACATTGTTGATGAATTTCAGCTGTTTGAAGTTTCCCCAAGTATGTGCTTGGGAAGCGGCTCCACGAATTGTACCGAAGTTTTCCGATGGGTTGGAGCTCAAGCAAAATATTTCTATGATTGATTTAGAGCCCAAGCTTCACGACTCTGCGAGAGTACTATAATATAGAAATATAAAAAAATAAATATATATATATAACCAACTATTTTGAACTAAGTGAATAATTTACAAGAAAGATGTAAACTTATAATATTTTAGGTATAGTATTTGAGAAAAAAATTGTCAAGTATAGCTAGTATCAGTTTCCAATACCGGCTCGTGTAGAATAAATAACTAATAGTTTCGCAAGAATATCTCCAAACTTCGTGCATTAATCCGACACTATGTGAGCTAGACAATTAATTTTTGATGTGTTCTTCATTTGAATTTCTGGGGACACGTTGGCTCACTAGTAGAGTGCTTACCTCTGGTGTGTGGGGTCCCTTATTCGGTCCTGGGCCAAGTAACTTTGTGGTGGGCATCAATGTGTTCGTGGGTTTTCTCCGGGTACTTCCGTTCCCTCCCAGATTCTTATTTCACTAATTCTTACTTCATTATTCACCCGTATCCTTTAGCCTACACCGAAAAAAAAAATTGTAATTAAATTGCCAAACATCAATGTAAAATCAATTACTCTTTATTTTGTAAGTTGATATACATTTACTTAAATTAAATTACAAAATTTGTTGGTTGTTTTTACAATTTTACAGTAAATTTATATAAGAAAATATGATATTTTTATTGATAAAAAATGTGATTTTACACCATTTTATATTATTAATTTTACTTTATAGGTGTAAATTGATTTACATAGAGGCTTGGCAAACAGATTGCCACCGTTTCCTGTAAATTTATCTATGAAAGTTTTTACAGCGTAAAGGGCATAACCATGGGACGTTTAAACCGAAAGATTTAATTTCATTTCATTGTCTTTTTCTTATGCTCTAACTGGTAGAAATACCTGTGATTCGCAACGGCAGAATAGGATTATGGGAAATATTTTAATCACCTTCCTCCTTAGGATGCACATTTCAGTGAAAATTTAATGATAACAATTCTAAAGATATTCTACTTTTGACAAATTTTGAAACTCCCTAACCCCCCTTCCTAGATATAGTCTCCCTAACTGTGGGCAAAATAGATGTAACCAAAAGGAATAACGTTACAATATATTTATTTAGATGTCCTGGGCGGAACCACCATCTAACTGTATATATTGTAAAGTTATTTATTTATTTAGTCAACACCAAGGTGACCAGACGTCCCGTTTTAGCCGGGACAGTCCCTTATTTTCAACCGTTGTCCCGTTTTTTTCTGATTCTCAAACGTGACGCCTAAATGTCCCGTTTTTAAGCAAACATGACCCAGGTGTCCCGTAATTATTATCCAAAATATAAATGGCCAATGCTAATTCTACACTCTTCCGTACCAACACACATTGGAAAGGTTCAGCCGTGCCTAGAACTTCTGAATATTCAAATGAGAATTGAGTGTTCTGTGGTTAGAGTGGGAATTGAGTGGGAATTCTGAGTGTTCAAGTAGTTAAAAGTATTGTTGGGTAGTACTTAAGTTAGAAACGCTGTGTTATTCTTGCTTGTGTATTTTGTAAATTGAAAACACTGCTGAGTCAAAAAATGCAATGTGGAAGTCACCCCCCACCCCCGTCGCCGATTCGTATGCGTCCCGTTTTAGAAAGTAAAAGTTCTGATCACCTTGGTCAACACGATTCGGTACTTTAATTTATACACTTAATTGCAAAAACTAACAATTTCATACCTTGGAAATTAGGCTTGTCAAATATATAGAACAACTAACTTTTATTCTCAAAATTTCATGAATAATAATCATTTTGTTGTTATAGCAACACGACACAATTATCTATAATTATCACCACTACCATTACATGAACATCAATCTATCTCAACAAATTTTCTACATTTTTCTTCTTCTTCTTCTTCATAACATATTGTGCACTATTAAGCACCGTTGCCCAAAATAGCTACAATTAAAAATCTAAGTAATTTATAGATCAGGTATACAATATCTATATATATAAAAGAGAACGTACAAAATCCTTTGTCCGCTCATCACGCTAATACGGCTGAACCAATTTCTTTCATTTTTGGGGGGTTTTTAGGATTTGGACCCTAGATGGTTTTTATCATATCACTTTAATTTTTAATTACCAGTGTCTTGAGATAATTGACCATTCAGGTGTCCACAAATCCTTTGTTAGTTCATCATAGGTAAAAATAAACGTATTTATATGCAACCCGCATGACCGTGTCACTCGGCGGGTTAACATAAATGACAGGCGATATACAGCGGAAAATAGCTTGAATCTTCTGTTTAAAATTTTTTAATTGATTTGCTTATTTTTACAGACACTTTTACAATATGCCAGCACCGGGATGACCGCAGCGAAGCGGGGCGGGTTAACATAAATGACAGGCGATATAATGTTAAGATTTACTGCAATCTTCTATGGTTTTTATCATATCACTTGAAAGCGAAAAAGTAAAAATTATCTAAGTAACAAAGTTTATTGCGTTCCGGGGTGACCGCAGCGAAGCGGGGTGAACGCTGCTAGTCGTTGTATATTAGCAATCTCTTCAACAAGTTTGACAGAATTGTCAAAGCGTATATTATGCTTGCGTAGTAACTTCCATTGTTCTGCAATAATAATTGGACTTTGGATATTTCATAACAGTCTTATTGTTTGTAATAGATGAGATTATCTACTATGTTACGAAAATCATCCAGCTCCTTGTAATAACGGAAATCTGTTATGATCTGAACAAAGAGAAACAGATCAGATTTCAGGCGGAATGCATGTTTATTCTTCACATGTCAAAAATAACTATGCATGCTAGAGAACAATTTTATAAAAGAGTACAGGACATTTGGGAAAGCTAGTTTAATGGAGTGATCGAACTGCACGAAGAAAATAAGGTGGAACACACACACACACACACACATATATATATATATATATATATATATATATATATATATATATATATATATATATATATATATATATATATATATATATATATATATATATCGAACTGCACGATAAATAAAGGGGAAAGAGAAATAATGATAAACAAAACAAAATGAAAATACTATCTGGCTCTTGTTTTTCTTTTATTTCTAGGTAGAGTAAATGTAATAATGTTGTAATGGAAAAATATTACAGTCATATTCATGTGTAATGTGTAGCTGTAGTGAGATATTTTTTTTCTTTTTTTTATCTGTCAAATGTAATGGATTGGTACTGTATATTGTGTTCTTATTTTATTTTATTTTATTTTATCAGTTTGGCGCCACGTTATCTTCAAATTTAGGGTTACCTACGAGACGAAACGTGAGGCTGTCTGGTCTCGAAATGGTGTCGTAAACGTGATGTCTCGTCTCGGAAAGTGTATTTCTATTTTTGGAGTAAGAATCGTGGGCGCCGATTACGTGGGTGTTTCGCAGCTGAAGCACCCGTTGTAGATTTTTAATGGATGGTCAGTACCAATTGAATTTTTGTGTTTGAAATAATTTTGAATTCCCACTTTCATACGATATGATACGCTATGATATGAGAAAAAAAAAAAAACGATGTGATATGACACTGCGATTGATTTCTGATGGGAATGTGTCTGCATTGGATATTTAATCATGTCTCGATTTTGTAGAATTATTTCTTTCGATGACTTGGAGTTTGATGTCGTTATTTTGGATTTCGTTTAAGGATTTTGGATTTAGATTTCTGGGCTTTCTGTTCTATGGCCATTTAGCGCGTAACGTATGAGGGATGACGTCCCTCGGCGAGTATACTATCCGGGGAAGGGGAAAGAAGGGACCTAGACGTTAGGTAAAACCCATGAATTTGCCTCGTGTGAATGAGAGAAACCCAGGAAAACCCTCATTCAGGATGGCTGACCTGAAAAAGCATTTTTACACTTTTTCAACCGAGTGCCCTCATCGGGAATCGAATCAGGGACCGTTCGCACCGAAGGCGAGAGCGTTAGCGAATACGCTACACGAGGTCAGTCGCTATTTTCTTTAATTTTAATAGCATTTGTATAAATTGAGTTTACATAAGTTACCTGTCAGTTGGATTATTATCAGTTTTCATTCAAATTATTCTAAAATGTTTTAGAGCTTTTCATTCATTCAAGCTCGTACGCAAGAATTTATTTCGAGAAGAGTCCAAAAGCTTTTAGGGATTCCAAATTCAATATGAGGGTAATTGTGTTGAAATTTGTAAAAATCTCCCCAAAATTAGAAAAAAAAATACAGAGGAAGCAGGACATCGTGGGGGAGAGATTTGAATCCCCAGGAACCATCTTATGCATAATCCATGAATTCACTCTTATTTTTCTTTCGCTTTCCTTTGACCAATATTACCAAAGACATGCGAAAATCAAACCAGATTCTAATATTTAGTTTCAGTCTGTTCAATATAAAGTTGAAGTGGTCAGAAAAAAGATAAAAACTTAAGTCTTTTCAGATTAAAAATAAATTCACAGTTAATGTTATTTCACGCTGTGTTTCGTTGGTGGTTTTCCACACTTTGCAGGAAGTGCCCTAGTTCCGAAAATTACTGATCTATTGAATCTGTAAAAAAATACGTAAAATTCGAAACATTATGATGTATATTATTGTTAGTACAAAAGCGTGAGCACTCACTGAAAATATTAAAAAGTCGACGCCTATGATGTAAAAACTGAGTCCGTCTGGTATCTCGTCTTGAAATTTCCCCTCGTCTCGTGTACCGCGGGGAAAGAAACAGAAACGGCCATTTTGAGATGTATAGCCGATTGTTTACAATACTTTCATAATAAACCTAATGAAAATGTACTATTAACAAACAGCAGTATGACGGGTACGCCACGTCATACAGCTTGGTTTATATGGCGCGATATTTTCTCAATTAATAGTGTGGTAGTACTAGTAGATTTCTACCACGTCCGGTTTTGATACAGAGACTAAAGTGGAGAACGTATTCTTGGGGCTTAATTGGTTGCAGAAAACCACTCATACCATCCCATACCGTTTCTACTCTATACAGTCATCAACATAAAACCAGAAGTGGTTGGTATCTACATATTCCTTTTCCAATAAAGAGTTAAGAAAAAATTCCAGCTATCCTCAGAACGCTAAATCGATTAAAAAAAAAAAAACACTCTTTGCTATCTCTTATCGTTTTTGCTCTATGTAGGTCAATATTGAAACCGGAAGTGGTAGAAATAGTTGATTTCTACCTTCCGGTGAATGGATCGCCTCCACCAACGAACTCGGCTCCTTAACTTCTAACCCTCTACATTCCGGCCAATATTGTTGATGATCCATCAACTAGTTCTTATTTTTTTTCTTTCCCGGGCGGAGGCAAATATATATTGTTTGTCTCTCCTGCGGACTGACGGCCAGCCAGGGTAAATTTATAAAGGAATTTTAGTAAAGCAAAATTCTTAAAAATTGTGAAGATTGACGCTAAACAAGAGGTTAATACTTTCTCCTGTAGGTTTAAAAGGTAAATTGTGAAAATAACTCAATTTCTGTAGCCTTTGTATCAGGCCCGTATCCAGGGAGGTCTAGGGAGGCCGGGCCTCCCCTAAATATTTACTGGCCCCTCCTAAAATTTTCACGGTAGGCTTACAAGTGAACTATAATATGGTGATGAACTATAATGTGGTTGGATCGGGCCAACCCAAACTTCGACCGGGCCCCCCTAAATTTTGGGGCTGGCTACGGGCCTGCTTTGTATTACATGGCTGACGCAAATTCGTAGTTTTTGTACGTATGTATCGTATGTACGTCTGTGTGTGTAACACAAAACCGGACATCCTGTGGATAGAAGAAGCCTTTACAACGAACAATTGAATCAATAGTTTTGAAAATGCCATGAGTAAGAAAAGTGAAGTGAGACCATCAAAAAATAATAATAATAATAATAATAATAATAATAATAATAATAATAATTTTTTAAAATTCTTAAATTGATCGACTTCTGTTTGAGAAAGAAGAGTTTTCTTGTGATTGTACGAAACAAACAACTTATTGTGAGCAATTGGTGTTACAAAGTAAATAAATACAAAGTTGGGCTAAAGTGAAATCGTCATTTTCTGACTCATTACCTTTTCAAAACTACTGATTCAATTAAAGTACAGAGCTCCCTTGTGGCTAAGCGGTTAGCGTACGCGCTTTTGGCGCGGGAGACCCGGGTTCGAATCGCGGCGGGAGCTCATGTGGTTCGGATTCCACGTTAATCAGTAGGTAAACGTCTTATATAGCCTCGCTGCTGAACGGGGCGCTAAACTAAAATCAACTCAACTCAATTCAATTAAAGTACAAGTTCAAGAAGAATAAATTAACTGAAGACTCTAGTGCAACTGTCCTAAAATAACCCTCTAATACCGTCTTGGTTATTATTAGTTATCCTTGTATTTCTTTGAAACACAGTAGTTAGTTCTGACAACTAACCATTTCTATCTGTAACCGAGAGATTAGCTTATTAGCAACTGCATCTCCCTATCATGAGATAGTTTTCCTATTACTCACTATATGTTACAACCAAACAACTACCACATAAATTCCTTTCTTGCTGCAGTGCTGCATACAGCAATCTGTTGCTAAAAAGATTGGTAAGAAAATTGAAGCTTATCTTATACATGGGCTCTAGATCCCAGTTTAAGGGGGACAGTTCAGGATTTACATAATATGTTCTGGAGTTTTTCAGAACTCCAAAAAAATTGTTTTCTTCCAAAACATAAATTATATTAATATCGTTCGTTTTTTTTTTTTTTTTAATCCTGCTTTTGTTAGTCATCGACTACGACTGACAAGAGAATCCTCTCAGCTATCCTAATGGTTAGATGCGCCTTTGGTGCAGGTGGTCCCGCGTTTAATTCTCGGTGGGAGAGACCTAAAAATTTGATATTACCATCATTCACATTCATAACTAATCATCTGTTTCCTTTAGCCTAAAAGGACATAAACGTAGGACGTTAAACTAAAATTTATATTCATTTCATTTCGATTGATAGGGATAAACTATTCTGTCACTCAGTTTTGCGAGTGTTTTTTTTATTATTTAATTAATCTGATATTTCAGCAGAACACACTTGCTATGAATATGCTGTAAAGTTTCATAGCGTATCCAGTTACTTAGTCTATAAATATGGCAGGCCTAAGAATAGTGAGCGTTTCCTCCTAAAACTTGAAACAAATGAAATGAAATAAGATCTTTAAGTTTTACGTCCCACAGTTATGCCAGCCAGGCTAAAGGAGACGGTGGTAATGAGAAATGAATGAAATTGTGTAATGAAGAAAGGGTGAGGAAACGGGACAACACTGAAGAAACCCACGCAGACGGTGCTTGTCCACCATAAGGTTCACTTGGGGCATGCTGGGATCAATGCAAGGACGCCATACATCAGAGGTGAACGCTCTACCACTGAGCCACCGCGGCCCCCTAGAACTTGAAAGTTGTAAACATAGATACTTGCTCACATTTTTTAAGTTGATGTTTGAATAAATTGTTTTCCGAATTCAGTTGACGCGATTGATTTAAAGAGATACAATTTCGCAAGAGTAAAGAATAAAGCCGTTTATATATGGTTTCTAAATTGTAAAATATTATGGATTTAAAAAATAACATATGTTTCATGTTGATTTTCAGCCATTCTCTTGAGATTGAATACTCGTTACATAAAATCAACCAGTCTCATGTAGAAATCTTAACTACTGGCACCACTATTTCTTCCACCGCTTTAATTCCAAACAGTCACTCGATCTTTTCAAGTAGAGAGACGAAGCAATTATTTTACACATTGCGCGGAGCGAGGAAGTGGAACGTTTAAAACTAGTTGTCTTGGTAAACACAGCACGTGAGTCGTAATTTAACTTTGTAGTTTGGGGATTCTGCAATTTTGATATCATTACAAAGGCTTCTGCATCTCTATTGACATATTTGTGTTGCCAGTTTAATTATCGCCATTACCATAAGACAATTGTCAGTGTAATTGTCGTCTAGACATCATATATAAATTTAGGCTTTCTAGCTATTTTGTCATTTGTTAATTATTATGTCATGGATTCCCTTATGTCTATGTCATGGATTCCCTTAAATATAGACCTTATTGAATTTTATTTATTTATTTATTTATTTATTTATTTATTTATTGCACATACGTATCGTTTAAGTCTTTAAAAAATATTTAAAAGAACGGAGTAATTAGTTACACAGGTGTTAGTGAAATCATTTAGTATGAGTGGAAGGCGAGTGTGTGTAATTTTAGAGTTGAATATCAATTTGATTTGGAAGTTCCCTTCACAGAGCTTATTCTTTTGCGCTGCGTGTAAGAGCGTAAAGAACGGATATTCTGAAATTAGGATGAAGGACCAAGTAGTTCATGTCACTCTTCAATATATGATTGGGCGAAACAACATTACATCCTTGGGTTCGAGTGAAAACGAAGCTTGAATCATTTTTACAACTAATTGTAAGACTTAAGCGAATCGCCATTGAGGGAGCTTACGAAAGAAACGGTATATATATTTTGAGGATGATGAAACCAATTTAACTATTTTAAAATATCTCAATCCATATAATCAAGAGGAAAAAAATACCTCAAACTTATATTATTTATATTTATTTATATCCCGTATTGAGATCGTTTTTTGTAGAAATCTCTTGTACACATAAGTTTTAAAATAGTTCCATTACATTCAATGCCCTCTAGTAGCATATTCTGTAGTTCTTTCTACGAACGCGGTCTTCACATTTGAATTTGGTTTTTTTCAGCTATTAGACATGAATCTCACTGGTCATAATTAGTAAAGAGCTTTATTTCATCTACTACTTGAACTATTTGGTACACATTGTTCTAGATAATTTGACATTCGAGAAGTGAAAAAAAAACCTTGGACTCGTAACATGAATTCGAATTAGCCAAGAGACTACACATTTCATGAATTTGCAAATATATATAATTTTGAAACTAAATTTTGAAATTAAAAATTTTTAAGGAATTTCTCAGGAATTTTATATGATTTCATTTCATTAAAAATATATATATATATATATTTCCACCTTCACTTAAATACAAGAAGCAAAGGATGAAAATTGTATTTTTGAATCAAAAGATCCAATATATTTCAATCAGAAATTTTCTTGTATGCCTTACATCTGGAGAATTAAAGCCAAACCCAAACTATCACTTAATTCAGTATGATGTGCTTATTCCGAAAAAAAAAATCGATTTAGTGGCCGCTCAAAAAGTTTCTGGCCCCTGATCCAAAAACTAATTATTGGTCAAGATCGCAATCTTTTGATCCATTTTTTTGGATCACTCATAAATTTCTTGTTCTATAAATGGGCTAAATACGTATATTCATCCAATCTTCTCAAAAACGGTTCTAATATTTGTATTTATATAGGCTATTGGGTACCGTACTTTATTATTTGGAGATTTTTTTTGTCGTAATCTATGATTTGGACGATTTTGATTTTTCATGAATTCACAATTTATATGATAATCATAAACGAGTAATAGTCATTTCTTTTACCAGGAAACATCAGAAAGGGTAGTTTCTTTTTCTTTTTTCTTTTTTTGAGAAAAGAATACAGAATAAAACGATTGGTTTAATGAAGCATTTGACGTAAATCAAACTATTAACCATTTTGAACGTGAAAGGTTGCTGGCCTATTTCTTTTGTTCTAATTAAGGAACTTTAATTTTTCTTCAATCATATCTTTCAACGAGATTTGTCGTGTATATCGTGACGGGGACAAATAGCTTCGATGTTGATGTCCCCATTAAAACTCAATCAATCTATCAATTGGAGGCGAGATAGTGTGATGGGAAATGGCCTATAATGTCAGGTTTAATATTGCATGATTGTCTGTACACTCGGAAAAAAGCATCGGATTTGAATCTCCAATGTAGTGTTTTGTGGGGCACAGTGGATCAGTGGCAGAGTGTTCAGCTTGTGCGAAGGGTCTTTGTTCGATCCCAGGCATATGAGTTTCAGATAGGTAATACTGTGTCCGTGTGTTTTCCTGGGGATATTCCGTTTCCTCCTATGTTCCCATTCTACTAGTTTTTTCATTAATCATCTCTCTCTTTTAGCCTACTGCGCATAACAACGAAACGTGAAACTATAGATTTCATTTCATTTCATTTTCCAGTCGTGATTTGGACCAGATGTTAGTAGAATCCGTCCTTCTAAACCTGGTGGTCCACAAGAACACAATACACAATAACTTGAACTCAAAGCTATAATAGTACAGTTTTTATGGAAGTTCGTGTTTTTGCTGTTAATTTTCTATCGAAACTATTTCTTATTTATAATATATATACAAGCAAACTGATATCCACTCTCTAAGAAATCATGTATAATTCTTTATAACTGTTAATAAATATTATCTACTATAAAATTTCCTAGAAGCCTTTGAAGGGCAATGTGTTTATGTCCATGAAAAAATAGCGCAAAATTATGATGAGATATTGGAAATTTAAGACAATATAGTTCTCTGTCCTATTTTAGTGACACCCAACAATATGTCAATTGATAGTCAAAGGGTTTGGCCATGGTAAACTGTAAGACGCATGCTGAGTCGGGATTTATGGAAGGGAGAAAAAAATATTAGAAAAACCAATGGATTATACTACCAAGCACATGTGCCGCTAATCTTCTTCAATGATGAAGAGGACAGCCGGGAGAGGGATAAAAACCAAGGATTGTCACGCAAACTGTGCATGTTTGCTACTCAAAAAACGTTCAGAAAATGGCGTACTATGATGGCGTCTTCGTTTTTATATATATGTATGTGTGTGTGTGTGTGTGACGAAGATCCATCAAAACGTGTTCTCCAGTTGGTTGGAGGTAAAATGCCCATGTGGCTTACCAGTCAGATGCATGGAGGTAGTCGCCAGGTGATATTAGTCCCAGGTTTTTTTTCGGAGAGAAACATCGTGACTTGGCTTTTCTCCGTTCTGTTTGTTTTCTTGAGAATGGAATCTCACGCGTAAAGGCAAAATGGAGTTTAATTGTAGGATAACAGTTTATTTTTGCCGGGCACACTCGGTTGTGACGGTTGCTTTGAATGAAAGCAGAATAACATGTGGAAGCGAATAAAGAAGAAGATAGGTCCACACGCTGTATTGTCATCTGAACTTGGAGCGACACCTGTAAGTGATTGCAAAGAATTTTTTTTCTTGTTTTATAATTTTATTGTATTTGTCTTAACTTTGTCCTTGAAGGATTAACGTGAGCAGACACGGACCCCAAAACTTTTGTTGTGGGGTCCGGTGTTTCAGGGGTTCAATACTACAAAACATTATGTCTATGTAATATTTGATCTGTAATTAATGAAATGAAATGAACGTTTTCAGTTTTACGCCCCACGGTTATGCCAGCTAGACTAAAGGAGACGATGATGATGAGAAATGAATACAATAGTGGGATGAAGAAAGTGTGATCAAACGAGAGAACTCCAAGAAAACCCATGCACGCCGTATTTGTCCACCACCAAGTTCACTTTGTGCGAGCTGGAATCGAACCAAGGGCCCCACGCACCATAGATGAACGCTCTACCACTGAACAAGCTGTTACTATTCTACCCCGGAAAACTAAATTGTTTTTAAAGGAGAGAAAAAGTAGATGTACTGTAAGATCAAATCTGTAGGCTTCATCAATCATTTCTCCACTAAAGCAAGTATATTTTAATAAGAAAGGGAACAAATGCCTGTCAAGCTACGAAGTTTACAAAGTTCCAGAGCTGGTGGACACCTCTCTATGAGTGCGCCCCTGATCGTAACTATATATATATATATATATATATATAAAGAATCTTACTCAGTTGTAGCAGGCAAATATGGAATTAATTCCTTTAAATATAGGCTATCCATGGGCGTCCTGTGGCAGAGACAAGTTGGACAGTTGTCCCAGGCTTCACGTTCAAGTAGCCTCACACCATATGAAGAACAGTGAAGATCTTCAGGAAAAGCAACACATTTACTATTTTATTTCATTCTTGGGATTTAGTTAGAGGCGGCTCGTAAGGAAAGTTACATGTGTAAAAATTCAAGTTTTGTCGCTATAAATTAAGGAGAGAAAATTTTCTAATATACTATCCGTTATATAAAATAATTAGTAAGAGCTACATGGTAGTTATGTGGTTAATATGCAGATTCGATTCTTGGTGAGAGTTCATAGGGTACGGATTCCTCGTTAAGTTGTTGTTCCACGCTTCATATAGCATCATTACTGAAATGGACGCTAAAATTCTAATCCAATCTAAGCAACTAAACAAGAATTAGTACATTAGGTAACGTTTTTTCCCTTAGTTTGTAGGGGCAAAACTTGATTTATTTTACTTATGTCACTTCCTTCGCAAGCTACCTCTAAAACTCAAGATATTACTATTTAGAAACAATCATTTTGTAAGATATTTTCAGGACTGTATAGTACATTATATTAATGACGTGTCTAAATTGGAATATCAAGTCAAAGTTGGTCTCAAAAAAATCATGTTGGATTTGAGATTCTCACACAGATTATTTACCTCCTAATTCTGTTTCGCCCCAAACCCCTAAAAATCTGTGCAACAACACTGAAGTTATAACTCGAGGATGAGTTCTTTCCAAAATTTCTTTCCCATCTTTCACTGATGGTTTAAGTATAAAATGACTAGCATATTAATATGGAACTTGTAAGAATAAAAAAAAGCGTTCTCGATGGCTTTTGGTGAGCAAGTAACTTGGAAAAACTATACTTTTAAGATAGTGAAACATTATGTATAATATTCTTATTAATACTGTATATAAAAGAGTGTATGTATGTGTGTGAGAGAGTGTGCGTATCTGTCTGTCTGTCATCAAATTTTTCGCATAGAAAGCAGTCACTTAGTCAACAAATTCTGTACACAGACAGATATTTACCAGATCTAATCGCGTATGAATCCGTTTTTCGATTCTCGAGGGGGAAGGGGAGGGGTCACATGGAAATTCAAAAAATACAAAGTATCCTAGGAGCCTCTCGAGTTAATAAAACCAAAACTACTATATTGTATTGCAGGTTGCATACTATTCTGATTCTAAGATTACTAGCCTCAACTAGCAGCTGTTAAATGACGTTAGACTAGACCCGCTGTGACTGATACACCTTAAGATTTGTGACGCTAACGCCATCAGTTACGCTTCTCATTTCACTACCTACATCTTAAACTATATGTTGTTGCGGTTTTCACTAGTGTAATGACCTATTCTCGACGAAGGCTATTACTTATAATAAAGAATTTCAATAATTTGGTAATTGATTACTATGCGTCTCTTTAAGCTTGTTTCGCAGGGAGACACATTTTGTAGGGAGTTAGTGTGCTACCTTTAGTTTAAGTATCTAACTAAACTACTGGGTAACGGAAAATGAAAGAAATTCAAAAAAAAAAAAAAAAACTTACTGACTTCAAAAACGCACTAAAATGGAGAAAATATTTTTTTGAAAATAAAAACAATCGACTTCAAAAATTTCAAAAACGCAATCAAAAGCAAAAAATATTTTTTATGAAAAGAAAATATGAAACGACTTCGAAAATGTTAATAAAAGGTCAAAACAATCATAAAAGCGCTAAAGAGCAGACAATAATAATAATAAAGCGCTTAAAAGCAGTGTCAATGTTTCATAAAATTACTGTCGAAATAATTTTGTGCCAGGCTTGATTTGTTCTGCTTGGAACATCTCAAATTCTTTTTATAAATAATAATAATAAATTATTTTCTGCTTGTAAGTGCTTTATTATTGTTGTTTGTTTTTATAGTTTTTATTATTATTATTATTATTATTATTATTATTATTATTATTATTATTATTATTATTATTATTATTATTATTATTATTATTATTATTATTATTATTTACTTTTAAGTGCCCCTTATGAAAGTCGGTTCATATATTTTGTTTTTTTTTTCTATGCTGTATTGAAGTGCTCAGCTTAAGCTGGTTATCTGAAAGATATTGTGCATTGTATACAATGCGAGCTGTTTTAATCGTCTTCATATTTAAATGGCTTTTACTCTTTGAGTATGACTTTCATTTTACCATGAAGGGGCGGAGGGAGAAGTTTGCTATTAATCTGAAATTTTATAATGTTCAAATAACACATACAGAAATGAATTGCAGAGTAATTTAAGTATTCACTAATAAGTAATATGAGCTTGAAACAGTGGAGGTAGTATCCATTCGTCCTAGGGCCGCAGTGCATTGCGCCGCCAATTATTACAGCTCTGGTTAATATGCTATATCTTTCATAAGAACACATTGAATCGCCATATTATGTTGACTTTATGCAAATTAACGAGCCATTGACTGGAATCAAATTGCGTGCGATTTTTTTTTCACAAAAAATAAAGAAATCCTTTATACTCAGGCAGCACAGAATTTGCTCTCACCTAATTACATGGGAATTTTCTCTCGAGGTCTGCTGTCCACTCAGGCACTCATGATTATTTAAAACGAATTACCGGGAGCTGACATCTCTAGTGACAGCTGAAAAGCTGCAGAAAAAAATGTGTGATTTTAGTTTCAGTGTGTCAGGTCGGTTTCTGTTAGTGAAAGCTACTCTCACATGCTATATATGATACTATTATGACTATTGCTAAAACGTTTTAAACTATTTACTATAGAATAAAATTAAGGATGATCCATCATGAATAATGATAAAAATAAAGACTTTAAAATATTTCTAAGTCAACATTTAAGCTTTTTTTCTACCGTACGGCCGTGTAAAGAAAGGTTGGGATTTGTGTTTTATTCAAGCAAATGTGAAGTAATATGTAACATTATTTCTTTGTAAGCTGTATGTCCTGAATTCAAGTTTGGTGGTCGGTCATTATTTTGCTGTTTTTTCACGAAATTTATCTGTCAGTTTTACTAGACAGATGGTGAATGGTATTTTAAGATCACTGCACCTTTTCGTTACATTACAAATTTATTTTTAATATAACTGATCCTATATTATCCTTCCATAGTGCAATCAAGTAATACCATTTTCAAGGTTCTATTCTTCTCTAAACTAAAGCTAATTTTCTGTAATTATTTTTTGCAAAAGTGAGAAGATTAAACTACATACAAACTAAAATTTTGAAGTTTAGAAGAATTCCTTTCCTCAAAATATTACTAAATCCTATCAAGTTACTCGTGTTAGACAATTTTATCTTTATAGACTGCTTCAGCATTATTATATTTAACAGAACTAATGTCTAAAAATGAGACATAAGCAAGGGCGGATCCAAGGGGGGAGCTATAGGGGCTATAGCCCCCCCCCCTTGGCCCTCTGGTATGCACTGGATAAAATGGACTTCAATCCTGTTTTATGCTGGATAAAGCGGCAAACTATGGTTTAGCCCCTTCCTTGATCATATCCTGGATCCGCCACAGGACATAAGTATACCAATCGATAGATATCATTTACCTGAATACACTGATATGTTTGTTTGTGCAAATCCTGATGCGTAGTTTTAAAAAAGTACATTTTTTGTAAACCTAAAAATTGATATTGAACGATAATCACACCACGCAGTAAGATGAAACTGGTACTGAAGTACAGGAACGGTCTGGCAAACGTTTCTACCTGGAGCAAAGACGATTAGAGTTAGTGAGAAGCTGTTTTCTGTAATCAATTAATCGTCCCCAGAATATATTCCATTGTAATTCTAATCCCTCTACTAAAACCAGAAGTGGTAGAAATCTACGTTACCACTTACAGTTTGAATGTTAATTGAGAAAATATGACGCCATACAAACCAAACACCGTCACGTGGTATACACGTTGCTCTGGTACTTGTTTAAAGTAGAAATGTAATGAAAAAACATTAAAATTTCTTCACAATATAAAAAGAGGTTCATCTCAAACACAAATTAAACTTAATACGAAAAATCTTGAAAATAAAATTGTAAGCCATAGAAAGATCTCATGCTTTGGACGTTTACTTCCACTTATTAGGATGTTTTTTGACCTATAAGGGAGCAGCTGTCCTAAAAATAGAAAATAATAGAATATATTAGAACACAATCACCCCAAGAGTCGTATATTATTATTATTATTATTATTATTATTATTATTATTATTATTATTATTATTATTATTATTATTATTATTATTATTGCTTTTTAGTTTTATGTCCCGTGATTATGTTCTGTACACTAAATGAGCCGGATGATTAATGAAAGTGAATTATTTCGATTTAGTAGGATGAGAATGTAGAAGGGAACGGAAGAACTCCGAGGAAACCCACGGACATGGTGTTGTCCACCATAAACTCTCATGGTCTGGAATCATTTTTACAAATACGTATAGATAATTTGGAGAGAAGGAGCTATCAAATGCAACTGTTGTTATCAGGGAAATTAGTTTCTCCCTCCTTCTACTATTCATGCTACTTTCAATTGTTTCAATGTGATTGCAAATCTTCACGAACGTAATTAGTCATTTTCATTGTAAAATTCGGGTTTGAAAGCACACCAGCAGACATCGTCTTACTTTCTGCTAAGAATTCGCACAGAAAGGGTGAGAGCCAGTGACGACGCTAGAAGAGGCCAAGAGGCGAGCCTCCTCGACTTGCTCCCCCAGACCAGGTGGGCACACCTTCTTGTTGGAGCCTACTAAAAATTATTTTGTGCATCGGAATTTATTATTTTTGTATCGCACTTTCGGAAACGAAGGAAATAAGGTTATTATTCATGTATTTTACTGTTTTACATGGACCTGAAATAACAAATATAAATAATGTTTGTATGTTTAAAAAAAACATATATATTATCATTCTCCAGATTGGCTAAGATGAGAGTTAGTTCAGAATGTCCTTGTATGGAGTTTTGTTTGTTTGTTGAATCCGTTTAATATCGTCAAGAAATGAAGAGTTTGCATTACGTAGCCTACGAAGTGAACGTTCTTTTTGTTGCAGAAACACAAAATTAATAATCCGCACAAATGTTAATTTCGTTAACTCATATTATAGCGAAACGCTATCTGGATCATTTCTTTCGCCATTTCAATGAATATCAGTATGAAGTAGCAAAAGACCATTTCTAGGTCAACACTATGAAATAATTATGTAGATTTGTAATCTATAAATTACCAGAACTTCAAACAACAGAGGACAGAAAAGGAGGTTACTGAGAAAGTTACTAGTTTTCGCTAGTTAAATTATGTTCCAAAAGTAAGGTGAGGTCCAGCATTTCGAAAGACTATTGACGCGCTTTAATTCATTACGTTAGAGATAATGTTGAAGTGCACATTGTTTCTTTGTCGTCAATTCTACAGTCAGTCTCAAGTAATATTGTCTTTAATTCATCGCACATTGATTTGTGTTGGTGAGAACCAAAGAGAAATCTAAAGGAAAACGTCGTATTTTCGAGAGGGGAATTGCTAATTACAGTAGGAAGTCGAAAATCCGAACGAATCCACAGGCAGGTCGGATTTTCAAATTATTCGGATTTTCGAAAATGCCATTTAGGCTTAAATATACTGTACGATATGCCCTTTTATCGATACAGTGGTTATACAGTACATATAGTAATTACAATACCGTACGTAAAGCTACTTACATTTAATGTTTCTGAAGAACCTATTCGTACACTAAATTACACTGTTCTTGTAACTCACACTTAAAACTTATCTTATATAGGCCTAAGGGAAAATAAAAATAAAAATAAAAATGTGTATGGGAAACAATTACATATGAATGAGCTTTTGTAAAAACACGGACTTTACACAACGCCGACGGACATTCCTATTGTTTTGTTTATCGCTAGGACAAAATGTAAAAAGCTTCTAGGGACCGCGTTCAGATTTTTGGTTTTGGATTATTGACGTCGTACTGTATACCAAGTACCAGGAAAAAAAACTTTACTCATAGGGGAAAGGAGTCTTTCTGTCTTTGTCTTTAGAATATCTCATTTCGTTCGTAAATTATGATCATAGACGCATCGCATTTTGCAATGCGATTTCTCGTAAGTATCGCAATGCTGTGTAGTAAACTACGATGCGATACCGCTTAAAATAACGTTGAACTTCTGTAGCACAAGAAGTAATAGAAGCTATGACCATGGACAAATCTCTCTATATATACTTGTTTCAGAAAACACTTAAGATTCGTAAGTTTTATACCACTTCCTATTTCTACATTTGTATTCGTCGAGAGCGTCTTCGAAATTTATTCGCAAATTACCAATAAAGCAAAGTTGGATTTTCTATCGTATCGTGAAGCATTGATTCTCTTTGTAATGTAAGAATCCTTAAATGGCAAGAAAATGGGTTCTTAAATGCTGATGATGAAGCACTTGTTGTAACAGCTTTTGCATATAATTTATACATATTCGGAAATAAAAACACTTTAATACGGATATAATATGTTCACTATCTTTAAAATATTACTGATGTTACTGTTGGACAAAATATGTACTTAGCAACTGTAACATCTAACTATAAAATCTTGTTTATTGCAGCCTACGGGATCCAATAGTGGCTTCGGAACTGTTCAAAAATGTTTCCGACTGTGAAAACAAATAGTTGAGGATTTTAAATATTGTTCAATATTCCTTACAAATCTTTCTTTAGTTTCTAAAACTGTATGGTCAAATGCCTCATCAAAAATTTGCTTTTGTTGAATTGTTTCATCTTGAGTCATACAATAGACTATATTTTAAAAACAGGAGAATCTTCCGAATTTGCATCAACAGAGGAAAATTATCAGCTTTAGTATAAATCTTTCGTAATTTCTTCTTGGGTGTAGTAAGCATATTGTCAAATCCAAACTGGCTTTCCTGCACCAAAACTGACAGACAAGACCTTACAATTTGACCTGCTTTTCTGAGATGCATTGCTCTGTCTCGTAATACACTGATAGCTAACTCAAATGTTGATAAGATTCGTTTCATTAGAGAGGTAATGAAACAGAATTTTAATATGCATACATTCTTAAAAGTCCCGTAGGTTCAGGTAAACAACTCAGCATTATTCATTTTGATTTGATGAAATGTATGACCAGATAATAAGAGATAAAAGTCTTTTTATTAAAGGTCTGAACTGCTAGATGGTTGTAAAATTTTGAGTTAGTGATTTCTTTGCAACAAATAGTACTTTGCAATGAGTAACATGCTGCCCTCAAGCGGAAGGCTTGAGACCTCCCCAATTTTGGTAATCGGTTTTGATCTTACCTTGACCCAAGCTTTCAGGAAATATATACATCACCCCCATTTTGTGCGTTCAGGTTCAAATACATTCCGTGTTAGATTTCGTTATCAAACTTAACGGTTAAAGCCTCACTACTTCAGACGCTGACACAGTATTGCAATTAACATTAGTCAGTGAAATCTATGATTCAGGTTGCTTTGCTTTCAGTACTCTGATCCGTACATCAGAGAGCAGTGTTTGGCGTTAATCTAAGGTTACTATTTATGAGCATGTAGTTGTAGAGGTTTTCCGGTGCCGGAATCACTCATAGTGGGGGGCGCAGATTTTTCGGTGTTCATCTACCATCACGGGCCCATATCAAGAAGAATTTGACTTATTATTAATATTAATTTAAATTTTTTTAAAAAAAGAAACTATTGACCACATATCCAATAATTTGAAATCGTCGGATGGCCGGGTTAAGATATTATGGCTTCGTAGAAAGATTTTTGAAAGTAAATACCCCTTTTAATCTCAAATTCGACATTTTTTATACAATTTCCTCATGGCTATACTGTTAACATACGCACTTGTGGTGAGAAAGTTCCAGGTTCGATTAACGAGAGAGCTCCTGTGCTTCGGATCTTACGTTAAACTGTAGGTCCACGTATCATATAACCTCCATATGCTGAAAATGGAAGTTAAACTTGAAATCAAGCAGTCGACTTTCTCAGGATCACAAGGCTTTTTAAAACTAATTGGAGGCCATCTTATTAGCATATGTGTTGTCAGCGCGATAGGTCCGGGTTCGATTCCCTGTGGGCTCTTATGTGGTTCGGATTCCATTCTAATCTTTAGATTCATGTCTTACATAATCTCATTGCTGAAAGTACAGTAAACTTTAAATCATCTACATATACATACAAGGCTGTATGGTTATAGCATAAATATAACTGTAGCCATATTTTATGAAAGAACTCTTAAATCTTTTCCCGATTTTTTTCTCTCTCGAAATTACATGACTAACAAGATGCTGTTCGTAAACGAAAAGCTTACCTGAATTAAGATTCTACAATATTATTGGTATTTTACAAAAAAAAAAAAAAAAAATGTTCAAAGGTGCTCATCCAGAAATTTTGTTGGGAGGGGTAAAACCTTTGAGGGTTCCATACGAGCCACTATGTCTGTGTAGTATTGTACAGATATTATTCTGCCCCCGAAAAGGCGATAAGTAATTATAAAATACTTCCACCTACAGTTTCAGAAAAAAAAATGATAGGACTAGATTGTTTTTATAAGAGAAAGAGTACATATGAAGTGTAAGATCGAATTTTCATGCTACATCAATCATTTTCCTGTTAAACAAAAATTTATTTTTATTGAGAAAGTTTACAAATGTGGGTTGAGCTTAGAAGATTTTTGGAGGGAGGTCCGAACATGATGGACCCTCCTCCGTGAGTGTATGATATAGACTATAAGTACATAAGAGTTCCATAAATCTAAAGCTTTTTGCTGTACGACAACTACATCCAGGGACGTACGCTGGAATTTATATCGGGGGGTCCAAATTTAATATGAGGATAAATTATATCAAAATGTGTAAAATTACCCTTAAAATTAGATTGAATTTACAGGAAAGTCGGGATTTTAGGGAGGTCAGGAACCCCAGGACCCACCCTTTTTGTACGTTTCTGACTATACTCCACGTATTAAGTTAAAACTGGGTGGCCAGTATACGTTCATTCTACTTTGGATTATGACAGCAGGAAGCTGACACCCCTCAGTATGGTTAGTACCCAAAAATTATAATAAACTCTTAAGCTTCAATTTTCGTTAAACCAGGGGTGCCCACAGAGGGGGGCTATGACGCAAACTGCGTCATTGAAATATTTTGGGGGTTAAAAATCTATATAAATATGTTTGAAGAGGTGTAAAAATTAATCGAAAAGAAGATTTTTTCATGGAAGAACACCTACGGATAGACAATTTGGGGGGGTGCGTCATGGACATAAGGGGGGGGGCACCACTGGTTAAACTGTAAATATAATCCTAAGATGAAATATATATATATATATATATATATATATATATATATATATATATATATATATATATATATATCAATTGGATAGATCACATTGAGCCAAACACAATGAGATTCTTGACGGTAAATTCTCATGTGTGATTTTTGAGAAAAACGAATTTCTATGAACGTAAAAATCTGTCGTTCGTTGCTAATAAATTGATATATTTTGTGGTGGAATCTATTATTTATTTATTGATTGATTGATTGATTTCCTCGTATATATGTAAAAAATACACTGTTGACTACGCTGAATGCTGTTACATTTCCTAACAGTGACACACAATCCTGATAGTCAAGCACATATGCCTAACAATGAAACACTCACTTTAACAGTGACGTACATGATACTTGAAGGAAATCCAAAGAAATCCGTCTAGACTCTTTTATATACAGGGTGTTTCGAAACAACACCAACAACGTTTGGGAGATGATTCCTGACACCAAGATAAGATTAAAAGTATAGACCAACCTGGGTGTACAAATGCTTCCTTTCGGAGTGATAGGCTGCCGAAAACATGCAAAAATGAACTTTAAAGGTCAATAGCTCCAAAACTATGAGACCTACCGTAATGGGGTCAAGACTTTACTTAGGAACTAAAATGTGCACTATCCAAAAATACATGTTTCAGGATCCTAAGGTACTCACGCAACAATTTTTATAGAGGGAGTTTGGCTAGGGGCATATAATTTGAAGTACTCACCAACTACCTCAATAAAAATTGTTGTGGAAGTACAACAGGATTCTGAAACATAAATATTTGGATAGGGCACATACTAATTCCTAAGTGAAATCTTGACCCGACCACGGTAGATCCCTTAGTTTTGGAGCTATGGATTTTTAAAGTTCACTCTTTCATATTTTTGGCAGCTTATAAGTCCGAAAGGAAGCATTTGTGCACCCAGGTTGGTCTGCTCTTTTTATATTATCTTGTTGTCAGGAATCACCTCCCAAACGTTGTCGGAGTTGTTTTGAAACACCCTGTATTTGTAATTATTCTCCTCCTATATTCAAATATAATATTTGCGATAAAAAAAACATACTTAGGTATTCTTTATAATTAAAACGGGGGAGGGGGAAACTTATTTTCTGGAAGTCCAAAACAGTTATAAAAAAGAATATTCAAATAAAACTTCTCGTAAAGTTTAATCTGGAGCAATTCACCACATCAATTGGCCTTCAATCTCTTCAGAAAATGATTGGTCTTTCATTGAAACGTCAATATCTGGTCCACTTCGGTGCCGATACCTTGTGGTCAGGACATTTTCCTAAAAAGAAAGGTGTGTATCTAAGGAAGCTCTCTCATTGGTTGATTTCATTAAGTGTTTGGCTCTCATTGGATCAAACTATCACATTTTATTTGTGACGCACCGGCAACAAGTCTAACATCTTTTTAAAGAAAATTCATAGTGTAACTAAAGCACGCCAGATGTTTCAGTGCATTATAGATTGTATTTTCAAGTATTGTTTAACAAGATAGTTCGTAAGTAGTTTTTTTTTTAATCACAAAATTACATTTGTATGTGTTATAAAGACAAAATATTGTAGTTTTTAGGCTACTGAGCGAAAATAGGATATAGTTTAATTGTAATAGAAACTCTTCCAGTTTTACTTGTATCATTAATAATTCTTATTGATTGTCTCTCAAATTTGGACAAAATCTGATCTATTTGATAATATTATTCAATAGCTTAATTAGTAACTTCTACATCTGCATGATTTTTAAAAGTACTATCTAGAACAATAAGCACATACCGCAAAAGAATGTTTTTCTCAAAACAGAAAGATAATCGTCTAATTAATCTTTTTAGTTTAGTGTTTAGGGATTTAGTGTGGTTTACTTATCACATGTCAGCATGTACATAATTGTGTTGTTTCACGAATTTTCTATTTCTTTTTATTTATAATTAATTTGTGTGTTTCTATTAGAACTATGTGTGTCACCGTTAGGACCATTGTGTTTCTTAGAACTATGTGTGTCAACGTTAGAACCATGGTGTTTGTTAGAACTATGTGTATCACTGTTAGGAACATTGTGTTTGTTAGAACTATGTGTCACCGTTAGAACCATTGTGTTTCTGTTAGAACTATGTGTGTCACCGTTAGGACCATTGTGTTTCTGTTAGAACTATGTATGTCACTGTTAGGACAATTGCGTTTGTTAGAACTATGTGCATCCCTGTTAGGACCATTGTGTTTTTGTTAGAACTGGGTGTGTCACTCTTAGGACGATTGTGTTTCTGCTAGAAGTAAGTGTGTCGCCATTAAAACCATCTGTCACTATTAATAGAAATCAAACAAGAATACACACAAAATCTACTACTTACCAGTGTGTTTTTTTAAAAATATGTAGTACATACGTAAATAAATAATATCCCAGCAGAATAGATGCTATGGACTGAAATATGCTATCAACAAACGACGTACTTTTTAACGCCATAAATATTCATTTTCTCCTGAATTTTCTCAAAATCTGCACATAGAAATTTAGCCTTAAGCATATCTTCTTGTTTACCTTGATGTAATCTATGGATTGATCAATGTATATATATATATGTATGTATATCTTAGCACAATTTTAGTTTTAAACAAAAATTATAGGTTTAGTAGGTAACTGATTTTTTTTTAGTTTACCTTATTAACCATTTTGTGTGTTATCAGCTTGTTACCATCATAACGAAAATCATGATTAGTGTATTCTGTAGTACCAATTTCATCTTAATTGATGACATAGTTATCGTATAGCATCAATGATCTAGGTTACAGAATAGTTCATTTTCCTCAATTTTCTCAAAAACTACGCATGAGGATTTACACTCACCCAGAATTAAAAGTGAATCTGAGTGCCTATCTTTGCCCTTTTTAATTTTTTGGGATGTGGAGGATTTTAAATTTTTTTAATAACTTTTGCCTTTCTGCATTATTCAAAGAACCAGCTTACATTGGTTATCTGCAAAATATTTTGTATTGTTTAATACACATTACTTTAATAATTTAATTTGAACATTTGAATAATTTTTAGGGTATTTTTTAAACATTATTTGCATTTTAAAACTGGGCGGGAGGAGAAATTCAAAATAAGTTTCCTAATAATCTGAAATTTTATAATGTAGACTACAAAGTCAGAAACACACAAATGAATAACAGTGTAATTTAAGTATTCAATAATAGATATCATGACATTCAAACACGATTGTGGAACACCTTCGTCCGGGGGGCCCCGCTGCTACGGCTGTGACTGGAAGTTTGGCTAAAGCGATAATAAATGGGATTTCAAGCTATGTATAAGTTTGAAAAATACCCTTTGTTCTACAAGAATTCTCAACCAAGTATTTCTGATTATTTTAAGGACCAAGAAACTACATATTTTGGCTTTTTTCGAACCCAGTGTTCTTCATAAAATATGAAAACACTATAATTTAGTTACAAGGAAGTTCACCAAATAGTATAGTGTACTTGAAGTTATATTTGATTTATTCTCGGGAATAAAAAGCAGAGAAACAACATTACTTTGCCTGGTTATTATTATTCAAAATGAATAATAACGATCGAAACTAATATTTATTTTAGTTAAAACATTTGTTTTAAGGTAGTCACGCAAGTAATCATCGAACAACCTTTTATTTATGGTTCTTTTCCATGAAAAGATCCATGAATTCATGTCATCATCTGCCTACATACCTATTTCTTTATTTACACGACACAATCTATTTCAATGTCATTGTGGATGTCATCAGTGATTATTTTGTTTTTATTCTTTGTCTGAACAGGGAGGGAAGATCCCGCTACTGTTGGCCGTCGAGGCTGGGAACCAGTCAATGTGTAGAGAGCTTCTTAGTGTGGACCCGACGGAACAGCTACAGTCAAAGACGGATAAGGGAGACACCGCTTTACACTTAGCGGCCAGGCGCCGCGATGTCGACATGGCCAAAATTCTTATCGAGTATGGCGCTGAAGTCAACTGCCAAAATGTGAGTACAAATGTCAATTTATTTATTTATTTATTTATTTATTTGTGTGTGTGTGTGTGTGTGTGTGTGTGTCTGAAACTGAAGTTATCCATAACCTAAACAATACCTGAAACAACATAGTGATACCTCCGCAAGGATTTGTGTCAAGACATGAGACTTGCGGGGACATGAGTAAAGAGTTACCATATATTCTTTTGAGTAATCCTAATTAAGAGTGAGATATATTTTTCTGAGTAATCTAAATTATCAGTGAAACATATATTCATGAAAGTGCACCAAATCAATTATTAACTAACGATTATAAAAACTCGTAACAAAGTCACTAAACATTAAGCACTGTTCAACAATATCAAAAACGAAATTATGAATATACGTTGTTTTGCGCTCTCTTTTCCTCTTAATTTGTGTTAAGCACTTCAGAGTGATTGATAAACATGTTTTCATTCAACATTTTTTTTTCATGTAACGTCATGCCTGAGAAAAAATGTTATACATCCGTCACTGTGCCTAAATTTCAGATCTTTATAAGGCAACTCAAATTTCTATTATGAACACTGAGAATATAAAATTCGTTTGGATGTTTTAAATTCCGTTCTTACGGGAGTGAATAAGAAACACGAATGGAATAGGTAGTAGTACTCGTTAGCAACGAATAACACGTTGCCTGTTACTATAACAGATAATATTGTCAAATATATTAGGTTGGTAGGAGGGATAAAAGTGGATCTGAAAAGGTACGGGAATGGATGACGTCACACTGACCCACGTGCCTATCTTTGCCCATTGTAATTTTTTAGGATGTGGGGGATGTCATTGATATTTTTTGGAAGTGGGTTACGGCATCCTCTGGCGTTCTCCCTCACTTTTATCCTTGGTTGATGGGACCGAAATGCCCACTTTTACTGCTGGTGGAAGACAGACCCTTTATAACGTAACCAATGGTTAGACTGAGATCACGTACGACATCACTAACTCCCTACATGCTAAGAAAACAAGCTGGAATACCCAGCAAGTCAAGGGGCACTGTTATTGAACAGGGTTGTGTGAAAATACACTATAGTGAACACCAATTGCAAGTTATTTTCTTTACGAGTTGAAACTGGGATATCTATATATTTAGCCGCGAAAAAACATTTAACAATGCATTTGAGCCAGAAGTGATGAGCGAAAATACCGTACACCATTTGTTTGTGAAATATCGTGCCGATGACACAGCATTGAAAACAAAAATGATTTTCCATCAGCCAACGGTATGTTCTGATGATCTTCTCAAGAACACCTTGGGAGCAGATCATTAGAAAGGTGTTTCTGCAATTGAAGATTATTTACGTTTAAGCATACACCATACAAATGTCGTTCACAGCTTCGCGTAATCGGTAAGATACGAAACAACCGAGAAGATTACCGCATCGGGTTGTCAATTCTAATGGAAAATGAAGCTACTGCAACAACCGTAAATGGTTAGGACAGTGGTTGGATCATGATCAAAGTCAAACACGGTTTTCAAAACTACTATTTCATACCCAGCAAGTATTGTTAGTCGTATGGAGGTTTATGGTGAGGGAATCCCATGTCTTTTTGGTCGAGACGAAAGCATCAGTACGGAATGTTACGGTGACGAACTTCATGAAATGTACCGTAAGTCTGTCCGCAAGCATTCAGCAATAATCAACAGACACCTTGTCTTCATATTTCATGAAAATCCACGCTCTAATGTGGCTGAAAAGACGGTGCGTATTCTCAATGAGTCGTAGTATGAAATTGTTTCTACTTTATTTTCTTGACGTCTTTCCTACCGAATAAATACCATTTGTTCCGGTATCTTGATAACTTCTTTGTAGGGAAGAACTTCTCTCATGACCGTACGGTGCCATGTATGGTTTATAATACTTCTTTGCCTCACAAAATGCAGACTTCTTTTTGTAATGGGGTTCAATCGTTGGCTGAACAATAGCGATGGCCAGAAACTACTTTGACTAACTTAGGTATTGTAATCTTCATTTTTGTTTGAGGTGCTCTGGAAGCGACACAAGTCAGAAATGTTAATCACACAAAACCAATACAAATGTACCCTTAAACTACCCGTATATACAGTCAAATTCAAACGAAACTCTCTCCATTGAATGTGTGTCGGTAAGAGGGCACATTGATTCTTAGTTTGAAGGTGTGTGAATAGTTTGTATATGGGCACTGACTGTATCTGCAGTTTCACGATGATGCCAGCAAACGTCTATTCTGCATACCCGGTGTAGTGTTGACCACGAGGCAAGAAGTGTATAACGTGGGTATATCTAGCATTGCCCTTGAAACTCGTTAAATTTCTTGTCTCGTCTTGAAAATGAGGAAAATAAATTCTTAAATTGGTGACGAGACGAGAAACATGACAAGTCTCGTTTCATTTTCGAGTCGAGTCTCGTTGACAATACTAGTTATACCTATCTTGTCCATATATTTGAAGTTCATTTTATATCCTGTAGAGTTGCCTTGTTAAAATCAGTTGCTAGTAGTTCTGGGCCGTGAACGACTGTTTGGGTAATATCATTGGTTAAGGAAACTGGGCGATATGTATTTCTTTTAATTAATGCTAATTATTAAACATTTCTTTCTACATTGCATTTGAATTTCCTATTTCTTAAGTGCAAAATTCTAGCAATACTACTTAGAGATTTTCGAGACGAGATGGGAAAGAATTCTTCGCGAACCGAGACGAGACAAAACTTCTACAAAACTTATATCATGAGACGAGAAAATTTTATTTCTCGTCTCGTCTCGTAAGCAACACCAATTGTCTAATTAGGTAACTTCGACCATGGACTGCGAGACGCCGAGTGACCATTCCGCAAAATTCTCTTTCTCGCAGCTCGTTATATCTCAGTTGTTTATCGGTGGTGTACACAATGAGAAGCACACGGAATTCCGAATTTCGCCGAGTGTTCTTTAAATGCGTTTCTAAAAGTGTGTTTGCTTACAAAAGTAGGTATGAGATTTCAGTATGCTAACGTTCATCACATTTGTTTATTTGTAACTGTTACAGTAAAAAAAAAGTAACTTTTTACGTTATAATAAATATGTAGGCCTATCTGCTATATATATGTGAAATACGGAAGACAGGTATGATAATGTGAATTCATATAGACAGATAGATATACTAGTACTTGCAGATTTGAATGTGAAACTACGTGCAACTACTCTTGAATGCAGATTATTTGCTTTAAACGGCCGGCTAAGGTGTCAATGTCAAATCTTTTTTCTTATTTTAATGGCCCACTCTGAGGTGTTTTTTTTTTTCAGACGATTCTCTCAAAACAATTTAGACAATTTCGTTCATATTGCATAAGTAACTAGTGCATTAATAACCTGACAATATTGCATAACTTATTTGTCCTGAAAAATAAATGACGGGTAATTTATTCTTAGAGTTGAGTTTTTTCGGGGATTTTTGTTAAACTAACTCAGACGATTTCGTTCAAATTTTAAAAATGAATATTTTTTAATAACCTGACAATATGACATAACTTACATCTCCTGAAAAAATCTTCAACTAGCAGTTCACTCTTAGAGCGTTTCTTGCGGACGATTTTCTCAAAACTAACGCAGACTATTTTTTCTTATTTCATAAATAAACATTTAATTAACTCTATAATGTTGCGTAAACTACTTCTTACAAAAAAGTCCAAAAGAGGTGGCATGCTCTTGGGGAGCGTGTTTATTTTCAGACGTTTTGCTGAAAAAAGACTCAGGTATTTTATCCATATTTCATAAAGAAATATTTTATTGATGTTCCTATAATGCTCCGTAAATCACTTTTATTAAAATATCAACAAAGGGTAGTTTACTTTTCTGGGTAAGCTTTCTTCGGATAAAGTTGTCCGAAAACTCGTTGTAAGTTCGTTCATATTTCACAAGAAAATATTTCATTACTAACTTCAGCATAACATGATTTAGTTTAAGGAATTGGAGCGAGAAAATTTAGTGCGGTGGTCCATATCTTTTATTTAGCTAGAATTTGAGTTTAGTATGTTATAATGGAACCCAGGATCACCTGTCCCCTTTTGTACATAACGAACCGCCTAAATTCACCTGTCATGTAACCCTCAGAAACTTTAGCATCTCTTTCTGCACTTGTGGCTTAGTGATAGAGCAATTAACTCTTGTGCATGAAGTCCCTAGTTCGATCCCCGGCCAAGTAAGTTTATAGTGCACAACAGCGTGTCCGTGGGTTTTCTCAGGGTACTCCCAGTTCGTCCCACATTCTCATTCTACTAATTCTTTCATCCTCATTCATTTGTCTTGATCATCCGTGTCCCTAGCCAAATGAGCATAATCGTGCGACGTTAAACTGAAAGATTTCACTTTTTTTTTTTTTTTTTTTGCTTCGAAACTTACTGACCCCCAACACCCTTCTGAAACTTGGGTGCTGTCTTGATTAAAAAGTATTGTTCTTGTGTTATGTATATCCTTTTTCTACGTTTATTCGTTTCAATTAATTTTCTTTTGGCCCTCCCAAAATCGAAATGGTTTGCTCTGAGTCATAGCCTTCTCTCTATCGTCACCTCGGCTATTTAACCCTTAGTGGACCATGCATAAAGACATCATTCTGAAAACAAGAATTTGGTACATGCCTAATTAATATGTTACTTGGACACTACTTCTACATAAAAATATTATTTATAAATTTTTACTTTCGTTTTTGTATATGGCTTACGTAAGAGTTAGTTGCATTTCAGTTTCATTAAGCACCCGTCTCCTTTAGCATAAAGAACATAAAAGTAAGAAATTTCCCCATTTCATTTCTGAACAACATTAATTTTTTATTGTGGAGGGAGGGAGGGAGAGAATGAAAGAATCCAGAAATCTTCACTTCACTGTCTTAGTGATCGTATCCCGTACAATACTGCCACTAATGCTGAATACGGATCACACTTTTATTTTCTTGTATAAGATGTCATTAACTCAAAACTAACAGATTTTTAGTTAGAGTTGAGTTTTCAAGCGTCCCTTCCTGCAGCGAGGGTATATGAGCCGTAGACCTATACCTTAACATTGAATCCGGACACATAAGCTCCTGCCAGGAATTGAACCTGAGTCTACCACTAAAAGGCACGTACGTTATCCATATAGCCATGCGGAAGCGACTAGTAGATTTTGAACAGTAGAAAGCGAACGAGCTGGGAGTTTCAAGAGCTGCACCTGTATAGCTATGCAACACACAAACCACTAAAGTTGTTAAAGTTGCATAAACTGCAATTAAACGTAATAAATCAATAAAACGAGATGTAAAATGTGTTACACAGGTTTTTATATATTGGTTCAAGCTTCTCTTTCTTCTTTATTTGTAACTTCAAAAATAATCATTACAAAATTAGTCGAAGTATTTTGAAATTCTAAACTGGCTTCAATCTACGGGTATTTAACAGTAAATCAGTCTACTACCTACTACATTATCTGTAATTTTATTTTCAGAAATACTTCCGTAGCTAGTCAGCTACATAGAAAGCTTGGATGCAAACGTGGCCTAACTCCAAACAATGATACAATCAACTAATTTTCATTCATTTTTGTACATGAATATCTTTTTTTAAAAAAATATTTTAGTAAACAGTAAATTATAAAATTATAAACTACATACTTATAGTTTAGATTGCCAACATCGTAGAAGTATGAACTGCTCATGAGATGTTGAACTTCAAATTCCACTCTTGGAAAATTGGAGTTAGGCCATTTGGAGTTAGGCCATTTCCATATAGCACTACTCCTTGAATACGGTGTAAAGAACAATTTCGATTTCAAAACAACGGAATTATTCGTGAAAAGAAAATAACCAAATTTAAAGTCTGCTGTGAAATTGTCAGGTCTAATTCCATGCCACTGAGATATAATTATTATGTATGACAGTCTATCGGTACAATCTACATTACAGATCCTCAGCGCAGTAGGTATTCATAGCGAATCAGTAAACGAATCTAATTCCTTTGAAATTTCTTTCAAGCGGTTTTAATTTCAGAAGAGTTCATCTCCTTCCCACTATTTGTTCTAGGCAACATCTACAACCTAGTTGAAATGTACGTTACAAGCTTGTGCCGTCCGACTGAACCGATATTTGTTTATCTATTCGTCTGCATAATCCACGATAACTCTTCTAAAACTTATTGGATTTTAACGAAACTTAGTATGTGACTTCTATGCTCTTCTTATGCTCTGAATAGTAATAAAATAGATATGACTGATTGGTAAAAGAAATATGATTAGAAACTGAAATAAAATTAAATGAAATCTTTAGGTTTTACGTCCCATGGTTATGCTTGCTAGACTAAAGGAGACTGTGATGATGAGAAATGAATGAAATGGTGGAATGAAGAAAGGGCGAGGAAACAGAAAACCCCGAGAAAACCCACGCACACGGTGTTTGTCCACCATAAAGCTTACTTTGTGCGAGATTGAAAACTGAAGTCCAATGTATATAATATATATGCACAACTCTCTCATTTAAATAAGGTTAGCGTACGCGCCATCAGCGCTGGAGATCCAAGTTCAACTCGCGATAAAGACTCGTTTGTTTCTTTAGTGTCCTTTTCCAGCACAGGGGCTATTTATTAGATTTGGACCTATAGTTTCAGATGGACTCCAAATCACTGCAATGTGTTTAGTGCTCTCCCAGCCGAAGTTGTACTCGGGTGAGAGAGCAGTGAACGCATAGTGCCACGAATACCGGTGTTCATGCTTTTATGAAGATTGTGGGCAAATACTTCACAATATACTATGAAGGAACTATATATTTTTTCCTTTCTAGTATATCTGGATTTGAAAGCTTCTTTTTTTGCAGAATAAAAACACTTTCTAGGTATGTTTTCCTAAAAAATGAAACAAATCGTAGCTACTAAAAAGTAAAGAAAAAATGTTCCGTACGGTTCGTCAACTACTTGAAGAAGAGTCATATCTCAAATCTCATCTTTTCAGACATGAAGAAAGAAATAATTACGTAGACACGAAAGCAGTTGAATATGTAATAACTCGTCACCTATTCCAGATAATAATTATGTGGAATACATGATCAGTTATTGCATATTTAACTTTTTCCTCCTCTGTGAAATTATATTTCTTTATGTCTGAAAGAGTGACACCTTGAGATACGACCTTTCGTAGAATATTTAATATTCTTATTTAGAAAAAAGCATAAATAAATAGAAGTACATAAAAGTAATAATGCAAAGTTGTATTTTCGCTGGACTTCAGTTGCTGTGTTGTTTCATCATTGTATGACGTCGAGGAAGAAATTAAATTAACGTTGCAAAATTTTCTCTGTCGGTTGAACACTTATTTGATTCTGATAGTTATTACTAGCACTTATAAACTTAAAGATGATAAAATACTACTAGCACTTATAAACTTACAGACGATGAAAAATTAGTAGAATACAACGGAAATAGATATCCTACTTTCTGTGAAGTAACAGCTTTTAAATTTCAATTTTCTAATTTGTCAAAGAAAATGTTTGAATTGAAAACAAAAGTTCCGATTAAATGTCCAAAGGAATGTATATTTCAATACCATCATTACTCATATTGCACACCTTGCCTCCGGTTATTATATTTTATAGAATTAGGCTGTACTGCCCCCTATTGATGTACTGAAGAATAATTAGTTTCAACAGTGTTCGTAATGCACTTTTCAAAACTTTACACATGCCTGTAGATGATTTTATAACTTGGAAAATTGTAAAGAATAACCATTAAAAAGAATTTTAAAAACAATGTTCTTTATAAAATTTACTTAAGAATTTTCTTTGATGGATTCAAATGAAGAAATGGAACTTCATGAAGAAAGAACTATTTCTTTATTTTACCCCACAAAAAAATGTTATTCTCTTCTTTTAAGAGCATTTTACAAAAGTTATTTTTCCATAAGTTTTATGGTAATTATGTACTTTTTAAATCTTTATTCATTGTCTGAAGGAAATAGTTTCTAACTTTTCCGTTAAAGGTTCCACATAAAGTTCATTTGCCAACATTCGATCACTAAGTCATCCAATTTAATTTGATTTGGTATTAGTGTTGTAGGTATTTGATCAGTTATATTAGTATGCTTACGGCAGATTTGATGCAACTTAAGTTCTTTTTGCCATTACTGAATCACAATGCCATCTATTGATGCCACCTAAAGTTCTTTTTGCCATTACCGAGTCACTACGCCATCTATTTATGCCATATAAAGTTCTTTGTGGCATTACTAAATCACTATGCCATCTATTGATGCTACATAAAGTTATTTTTGCCATTACTGAATCACTATGCTATCTATTGATGCCACCTAAAGTTCTTTTTGCCATTACCGAGTCACTACGCCATCTATTTATGCCATATAAAGTTCTTTGTGGCATTACTAAATCACTATGCCATCTATTGATGCTACATAAAGTTATTTTTGCCATTACTGAATCACAATGCCATCTATTGATGCCACCTAAAGTTCTTTTTGCCATTACCGAGTCACTACGCCATCTATTTATGCCATATAAAGTTCTTTGTGGCATTACTAAATCACTATGCCATCTATTGATGCTACATAAAGTTATTTTTGCCATTACTGAATCACTATGCTATCTATTGATTTTTGCCAACACCGTATCTCTATGCTATCTATTAATGCCATATAAAGTTCTTTGTCATCACTGATTCACTGTGCCATCTATTGATGCTACATAAAGTTATTTCGCCAATAATGAATCACTATGCGATCTATTAATGTTTGCCAACACTGGATCACTATGCTATCTATTAATGCCAAATAAAGTTCTTTTGTCATCACTGATTCACTATTCCATGTATTGATGCCACAATTATTAATTTGTTTACTAGTTTTATAGACACTACCTGGCTCAATTTATACACTTTTTATATTCTTCGTTGTCTTTAAGTTATTCACTAAAATTTAGAAAATTTAAGGGAAATATTAGCGAAGAGCATTTATTAACAGACGTTGCCTACGTATATACTTAAACTAAATATATTTGTAATGGCTTAATTAGTGTTTGCAGTGAAACGAGAAGCTAGAACGATACTATTATGTGAAAATGTTGTATTGTATTCTTATCGGGTTTACCAAGTACAAAATTTGAGGACTCTATAGTTAATGTGAAAGTCGGTGAACTTTAAGTTGTAAGGTTTGACTTTAGCAAATAAATAAAGAGTAAAATAACTTAATACTAGCTTTGTAAAAATGCAAAGTCGTAGAAGTCCTAGCGCAGTGGCGTAAAAACTAACGGGTCCCCAGGGCCTGCAATGTGGGGGAGTCCATGTCAGAAATGTCCTATTAAGTTTCGAGGATGTTAAGATCCATTTTATTGATTCCATGTTATTTCACACTTCATTTTGTTTCATATTTTCCTCACTAGTGTCATTTAATCTTCTAATAAAGGGGAATCCAATAAGACCGTCAGATTTAGTATGTTTAATATAAAGCTTGAAATTTTAAATGAAAATGTCGGAAAATTTAATAACATTACATAGGTAAATGTTCCGATTTTAGAATGCAGGTTGGGCTACGCCTCTTTTCGTTGGGTTGGTAACACTCTTGTCACTAGCATGCTATCAGAGATTGTTACAGGCTAATAGATATGGAGCGCTACACGAAGAAACAATGTGTCTCGATGGTGATACCACAATACAGTAATGACAAGTCACAGGGATCCTCAGGGTCTGCCACCACGAAATCGTGACTTTCCTGTAAATTTAGTATACTTTTTGGGGTGGTTTTACAAATTTTAATATAATTTATCCTCATATTGAATTTGGATCCGCCTCCCGAACAAAATAGTTGCGTACGCGCCTGGCGACTGATATGTACAAACTGCAAGGAAGCTCCGTGCAACCCTTGAAACAAACTTTGTTGAAAATAAACACATCTGGTTTTAAAAGGATGGCGCCGCCTGCCACACCTTACGCAACACAATTGTCTTGCTGTGTGAGAAAAAAAAAATCCCAGGTGAGTACTCTTTTCACTGTGATAGGAACTCGCCTGCAAATATAATGTGACCTTACTCCTTGCCCTTTTGGGTTTTCTTTAGTTAAAGGTGTTTCCAGGAGGAAATTCAACTAGTAATTAGTGAAATCGATTAGCAGAGGTGCAAACAAGTTGTTATTAATTTCATAAAAAGAGTAGACTAAACCTGCAGAGGAACTCGTGGGGATCATATGCTGAATGTCATATTTAATCCTTAAATCGGGTTCTTTGTGATAATATTTTAATATTTATAATATCCTAAATTACAATGTGTTATAGACATATTAAATCCGTCATTCGTATTAGGATGCCCTTTATTTTCAGGTTGATGGCGAGAAAGTCGTTTAATTTACCGCGAACACTCTATATAGAGCAGTGGTTTTTAACCTTTTTGACTGACACACTTTACGGAACGTCCATCACATCACGAAACATTTATATGATATTTTTATAATAATAATAATAATAATAATAATAATAATAATAATAATAATAATAATAATAATAATAATAATAATAATAATAATAATAATAATAATAATAATAATAATAATAATATCTACTATAATAGTGAAATCAATGGGTTTTTATAATGACTATTTAGCACTGAGCATCATTGCTACCACTGGGCTTTGCCTGAAAATGTGAAAATTCTGCAAGATATTTCATATACTTTACTATAGTAACTAAGATTTCGGGGGGGGGGGGCTTAAGCCCGGAATCCCCCACCCCCTAAATACGTCACCGATGATGTGTAATTTTTGTGTAATATGAGCAAGTAGTGACATACTAAATGAAACGTTCAAAGTCAAAACATGTTTACTATTGCTGTACTGTACGTGTTTTCATGAACATTTTCGTGCTGTAACGTCCTTAGTTACGCTACTATCCTAGCATATGAGTTTCTAACATAACTTTCTCCCATTTCAATATTTTAGTTTACAAATCATGATTAAAGTGTTTCATTTCATTTCGAGTTCAAACGATGAGAAACACACACACATCCAAACGACAAAATCCCATGACAAAAGAATATAATATCTTCTTCTTCCACAGTTGTGACGATACTTTGATTGATTTCTTTTCTTAACAAATAAGGACAAAAGTTTTCTCGTTTAGATTTTAATTCTAAGTCTCTGAGGCTCTGGCAGTATTATTCGTACAAAAGAGAGAAAGTTTTGTGCGACTCGGTAATAATAGAAAGAACTGAGAAATGTATTTCTCTGTGACGAGTTTAATTCTTCGCAACTCAGTTTGAAGAATAATTTTCTTCAGCGTCCAAAAGAGATCTCTGTCATGACACTTTTAGTTTGATGAGAGAAAGTTAGATTTGGTTGGGTTGAACAAGTGTTATTTCCAGTCCTTGTATTTTGAAACTAATCGACAAACTTGCTAAAAGCTTAATTTGTTTCTTCCGTATTCACTTTTTTCGTCACGAATCTTCTTTTAAAATTAGTGCACGGGGATTTTATTACCAAATGTAGTATAGTAAGTATGAAAAGGTAAATGCTAGCCAGTGGGGTGTAATCAAGTTATATTAATGGTAGCGAATCAGATTCGTGTAATGTGTCAAATAGTTTCTTGTGCAACTAGTTTATTATGATACCTTCGGTTCTTCTATTATTAAGTACCATCTTCAAACGTTACGAGTTCGCTATTCTGTAGAAAATGGTAGTATGAGTACTCCATTCTATTATCGATGATGCTCAAGACAGTCGCATTCTGCCAAGCACTATTACAATACTTGATACCATGTTATAACATCTTTTTTTAAACTCACATAACACCACCGCGATCATAGTGCAACGTGTTCACGACGTGGGACCACGGTGGCTCAGTGGTAGATCGTTCACCTCTGGTGCACGGGGTTCTTGGTTCGATCAGGGACGTCATTTAGGGGGAACAGGGAGGAGCATTCCCTCCTGAGTTTGAGATGTATAGATTTTATCAATAGAATAGTAGTAAATCAGTGAGAAACGCGAAATTTTACTAATATAAAGGGATTTTGCCCCCCCCCCCAAGAAAAATCTGAAATGACGCTCCTGGATTCGATTCCAGTTCTCGTGAACTTTATGCGTGAGTTTTCCTGGGATTCTCCCGTTTCCTCCCACTTTTGTCATTTCACCACTTTTGTCATTCATCATCACCATCTCCTTTAGCCTAGTCGGCATAACCGTGGGACGTAAAACTTAAAGATTATATTTCGTTTGTGTACCCACGTGAATGAGTTTGGTTTGTATACCATGATACTTTCAGAATTAATATTGAAACCAGAAATAATAGTAGATTACTACCACTTCTGGTTTTAGTAGAGAGATTAGAGTGGAGTTGAGATGGACTCTTCCGTTCTTCAGACGCTTAATTGATTGCAAATTACCACTTCTCGCTATCCATTATCATTTTCTCCTATAATAATCAACATTAAGGGTTTACACTACAGCGAAACTAAACTACCGCTAATTTTAGAGTTTTTCTGTAATATCTTCAAAACTAATAAAAATATTCGAAAAACAGAAACGTATGAACTAGACAATACGATTTTGCATGTGATACCTTTACCACAATTCACCTATCTGCTTTTGGTATTCCGCTATTTACAGAATCCGCAAAAAATGCTAAATCTATCTACAGTTGCAAATCGAAAAGGGATAGATGAGTTGTGATAACGATATCATATGCAAAACCGTATTGTCTAGTTGACTACGTTTCTGCTTTTCGAATACTTTTTATTTGTTTTGAAGATATTACAGACAAACTCTAAAATTAGCGGTAGTTTAACTTCGCTGTAGTGAAGACCCTTAAAGCCGTAAATTGTTGATTTGTATCACTTCTGGTTTGAACCAACAAGCTCGATTCCCAACTTTCGATCCTCTACATTCTGGCAAAAATTGATACTGATCTATCAAGTAGTTTGTGAGAATTTAGGGGAGGTTTCCCGGACTCCCACACACACAGGGTAAATGTATAGATGAATTTTGGTATACCAAAAGCTTCTTAAAAGTGATGGAAACATCTTAACAAAACGCAACGTACCTGATTTATGTGTTATCAGACCACCATTATTCTGCAAGGACAGCTTTGATTCGTTGTGAAATTGGGGCATATAAGTCTTCAACGACTTTGAAAAGAATATTGCATCATTCCTTACGTAGTACGACATTCAGTTCGTCAGTGAGGATGGAAGAGATTATCTACTCCGGAGCTTAAGCTGAGCGCATTGTCATTTTGGAAAATTCCGTTATTTACTGGATTCAACATCTGGACAATAGGATGGACGTGATTTTACCTAAGTTGTCCCACGTTATCACTAACAATAATGTACGATATGAGCTTAATTACAGAACTCACAAAATACCAGGAAATTGCGGTCCATAGCGTCACATAGTCGTTAGGTTTCAGTTTCACGATAAGGAGGAGAGCACGGGACACAAGTGGTAGTGTGTCATACAAAAAACGTCCTATTGCTAAAAAATAAAGTGAAACAGGATTTGTCTGACCATATCATCAGTAGTCCAGTTTGCTTGTTCTTGGCACCACTTTCGTCAGATTAAAGTATTTTTGGTAGTGATCATCGGTTTGGAAATTATAAGCCCATCACGGATATTCAGGTTATTCAAATCGTGTCGGACTGATTGTGGCAATATACAGCGTTCCAAACGCTGATTGAGTTTCATAGTCACTTTCCTTGAATTCGCTCTTCTGTTCTTCATCAGAATCTCTTCAAAACTGAGTAATATTTGTCACTGAGGCGTCTTTATCCTCCACTATTACTTTTTTGCCGATGTTGTTTGTTATAAGTTCCGTTAACCCTCGTCACATTGTCCATTGTTCCTCGTAACACATTCAACACACTGGTCAACTTAAATGTACTTGTTTACCTTAGATACAATACACTTGATTACCTTAGATACACTCATTCACCTAGATATACTTAATTACCTTAGACACACTTGGTAAACTTAGATACACCTGGTCACCTTAGATATGCTTGGTTGCCTTAGATACACTTGGTCACCTTAAATACATTTCGTAAACTTAGATACACTTGATTATCTTAGATACACTAGGTCATCTTAGATATACTTAATTATCTTAGACACACTTGGTAAACTTAGATACTTCGGTCACCTCAGATATACTTGGTCACCTTAGATACACTTAGTTAACTTAGATACACTTGATTATCTTAGATACACTCGGTCACCTTAGATATACTTAATTATCTTAGACACACTTGGTAAACTTAGATACTTTGGTCACCTTAGATACACTTGGTCATCTTAGATACACTTGGTTAACTTAGATACACTTGTTACCTTAGATACTTGGTCACCTTAGATAGACTTGGTCACCTTAAATACACTTGGTTAACTTAGATACACTTGTAACCTGAGATACATTTGCACCAATTACACATAGAAACACAGTTTTGGCCTCTCTGAAATTTAAGGAGATCTCTCATTTTGCATCACCGCAGTTTTCTAGCCTTAGCACACTCTTCCGTATTACCACGCTTAACATACTAAGACTACAAACGATTACTACATGCTAGGTCGTGTTTCTGCATCTTCAGTATTGCCACCTCACACAAATATGAAGTCTACTGTAGCTTCACAATATGAAACTAAATTCACATTGGTAAAATAAAAAGAAAAAAGAAAGAAAAAAAACATCAAATGTTAACTCAATAAAGTCTCTACTTTACGTTTCTTTGAGGCCTGTTCCTTCCAACACTGTTTCACTTTGAATGATCAAAATTAAAATTTAACATTTCAAATACCATCATCTCTCAAATACTGTAAATTAGAGAAGAAATATTACAAATTGTATAGAGAATCAATCAAGTATAAATATACTTTATGGTAAGCATAATCTGAATCTCCAAGCCGTATAATTCTATTATATAGGTTTTAGTAGTCGTTATCCAATGTTCACTGTAAATATTGTATACTGAAAAGTGTCAGACTGAAAACATTAACCTATGAAGAGGCTGGGAAGACTTTTTTTTTAAATTTTGGGAGGAGATTGTGAGTGTAGTTTTCTCACTGAAGATACAAATACAATTTTGCTTTTCCTTCCCATATATTCTCAATTTTTCAGTAAAAATAGTTTTTCTATTGTCTAAGGAAAACCATTGCTGAAACAAACTTTTTTCATCAAACAATTCACCTCTTGTTCTTCCAGCAGCTTTGTTTGCTTTATATACTCTCCAAAGAAATACATATTGGAAATAAATGTCCATTGAGAATACAATGATGGAACTAAAAAACATTTAATAGAGGTTGAAATAGCTTATACTTGGTGAAGTAGCTCAAATGCAATCTTCAAAATCAAAATGTGTTTTAATAAGTTTTGATTTGATTTATTGCAATATATATATATATATATATATATATATATATATATATATATATATATATATATATATATGTGTGTGTGTGTGTGTGTGTGTGTGTTATACACATACATACATACATTTATATATAGCATATCATAAAAATTTACTGTATTACTATTTGGCCTAGAGTCATGGTTCATTTCTTCAGTATAACGAGCCCTTTCCAACGGTACCCCTCACATGTTCGTATCATTCATCTGAACTGGAAATATCGGGAAATACCGGAAATTTTTCTGAAAAAATCACCACCTCGGAACATTTGCGCCCCTCAGGCCCGGCCCCGGTTTCACGTAGGGATTTCAAAAATATTGACAAATATCTAAAAGTATACACAATCCGTATGCAAAGTTTCACTCTGAAACCTCGAAAACTAAAGGCTTGAAAAAAATTTAAAATTGTCCAAGAAAAAAGGAAAAAGTAACTTCCCTCCGCCCCCACTTGGGGTGTTCTTTGGTTCATCCTTGACTTGACCAATAAAAACACCGGCTTCAATACTTGTTATAGAACCTAAATAAACTGTAAAAAAGACGATACTACGCCATGGTAACAAAAGTCACGAAAAATCCTAAAGGAGTTAAACCCCGAAACTTCCAACTAATCATTTTATCCAACTATATATTACTAGCAGCGTTCACCCCGCTTCGCTGCGGTCACCCCGGAACGCAATAAACTTTGTTACTTAGATAATTTTTACTTTTTCGCTTTCAAATTGCAGTAAATGTTAAAATTATAGCGCCTGTCATTTATGTTAACCCGCCGAGTCACATGGTCGTGCGGGTTGCATATAAATACGTTTATTTTTACCTATGATGAACTAATAACAAAGGATTTGTACGTATGGACACTTGAATGGTCAATTATCTCAAGACACTGGTAATTAAAAATTAAAGTGATATGATAAAAACCATCTAGGGTCCAAATCCTAATAACCCCCCAAAAATGAAAGAAATTGGTTCAGCCGTATTAGCGTGATGAGTTCACAAAGGATTTGTGCGTTCTCTTTTATATATATAGATAATGTCCTTTTATTCTACTGTAGTGTGTGTGTTTGTGTACTCTTTTAGCTGAGGCTTCATTTATATACAGGATGTTAGGAAAGAACAACAAACAAAATGACACATGACATGTTGAGACATGACTTCTCACATAATAATAATAATAATAATAATAATAATAATAATAATAATAATAATAATAATAATAATAATAATAATAATAATAATAATAATAATAATAATAATAATAATAATAATAATAATAATAATAATAATAATAATATTGAAAGACCCACTTAAATGTGCATAAAAGAGTAATTTCGGAGCTATAGCCTACTAAAAATTGATTGAAACAATAAAAGAAAGGTTTTCAAAAAAACGAAAAAAGAACGAAATACTGGATAAAGGTGTGGTAAAAGAATATAGTAATTACTTTGAGCATAGATTCTATTAATGCATGAGTAAGTGTAAAGCAGGGACGAGTACAGGGTTAAGTCTCTAAGTAAGTATAAAAGGAAATTCTTGCGATATTCTTGAAACATCATGAAACGAAGAATGATCATAGAAGAACAGGAAACTGTACACTTTCCATACCCACTTGTAAATTAATATGCCTAGGTAATCTAGGTTCAAACAATGATTACGTTCTTTTATCCGAACTTTATCCACCATTTCGTTCTTTTTTATATCGTTCCAAAGGATTTTCTTTTGGCAATAAGTCCGAAATAACACATTTCAACATCGGTGTTGCCTATATAGTCTAAGTATGTATATTTTCATGTTTTAGTTTGAGAATTCATTTCCCAAAGGTGTGTTGGATAGTTTTCCGAACATCCTAAAGTATTTACAAGGATAATTTTAAAATTAAGTTGTAAAACTTACTTGTTGCTAAATGGTTAGTTTCTGGTCCTCAGTGCAGAAGGCACACTGTCAAACCCGGCCACCTGCATTGGAGACGAGAATGCTCACTGTCTATACCTATTAAGCAGCTATATCACAAATTCATGTCCACGATTTTAAGAAAGATGATTTTTATTTATTTATTTATTCGAAATCTAGAACATCAAAATAGGCAATGAACATTTTAAACGTTTTAAATTTCACAAATTATTAGTTATAAAATTTCATAGCGCAGAAGAAATCTAATTCTACCTTATTTTATGTTGCTATCTTTGAAACGTATTTTACTTCGTTTTATTTATGGCGTGCTACGTTTTCTTTTCCTTCTTAATAATAAAAAGGGGTCGTTCTATACTGAAACGTTAACATAAAAGCTTAAATAACAATATATATATTGCAGTTATATCAAGAATATAAAGGGTAGCCTCAATTGATTTTCCTTCTATTGCCCGTAAATAAAAATTATACAACACCAAATGGTCGATTACAGACACACACACACACGTACATGTAGCTATACGCCTGATAGAAAAGGTGATTATATTTGAGGTTCGTTTCATGTAGTTTGTCAGAAAAATAAAAAAATAAAATGCTGTAAAACAGATGCTATGCATGTACTGTGTGTAGAACGTTTGAATGGATAAACGATTGCAAAGGTTGAAGCTTCGGAAACAAGGACACTTGATAGCAAGAGTTGAGAGGTAGAAGGTTGCAGGGGACGGAAGGGGGGGGGTGATATAGTAGATGTTACAGTCTAGCACAAAGGTTGGAATTTTTCCTACAACCGTATTGATTGCGCGCTTAAAGTATGGCCGACTATTCTGGAAAGTAAAAACAAATGATTTTACTCGCTACCATGTGAGGTAATACACAAAATCTTTAACAGTATTCATAAAGCAAAATTTACCAAAGTATTACATACTATTATTAATACTTGTGTAATAACTAACTAACTAATTAACTGTATGATCTATGACTACCTAACTATATGATCTGGATGTTCAGAAAAGCTCCTCACTGACTTCTATTCTTAGCCAACTGGATCCAGTTTCTACTTTGTATTCCTATTTCTGCGAGATTCATCTTAATATTTTCCTTCTATCTGCGTCTAGATCTTTCTAATGGTCGTTTTCCGATTGAACTTCCAGTTAAAACTTTGAAAACGTTCCAACTTTCTTCCATTCTGCCCACCTGAGCTTCCTAGATTTGATTATCCTAACAATGTTTGGCAAACTGTATAAATTATGTAGTTCCTCGTTATTAAGTTTCTGCCATTCCCCATTCCGCCCCTCTTGGGCTTGAATATTCGCCTCTAAATTTTGTTCTCAAGTGCTTTCAATCTTCGTTCTTCCCTCAGAGTAAGCGACCAAGTTTCACATCCATACAGGACAACAGGCATGATTAGGCCTATTGTTTTATATACCTTAAGCTTCAAATTCCTCGACAGAATACGCGACGACAAGACATTTTGATCTGAGTAATAACATGAATTCCCTGTTTTTAGTCGACATTTAATTTCTTCGTGAATATGGATTTTATCTGTTAATATTGATCCTGGATATTTGAAAGTAACTATTCTATAAAAATATTATTTGATATTTTAACGCATCCATTGATATTTTAACGCATTTGCCGTATTACGATCCCGACGAACTTCCATGATTTAGTTTTCTCTGCATTTACTTCTAAACCTATGTCCCTACAAGCTTTTAATAAGGCTTCTGCATTTATTTCTATTGTTCTTCTATCATCCCCTACTAAATTTACATCATCAGTGTACGCCATCACCTAGTGAATTCCACTCAGCTCTAGGCCCTGGTTGCTATCTTTGATTTTCCCTATAGCGTACTCCAGGACAAAGTTGAATAATAATCTTCTTGTTTCAGGCCATTCTCGACATGAAAGCTAGTGGACAAAAATTTTCCTACCCGGACAAGAGTTCAGCAGACATGTTATCTATTACATTATCGAAACCAGTGGCGGCTTGTGCTTTGAATTTCAGGTGGTGCACAATGGATGACGTCTCCTTTTTCATTATCATTATTATTATTATTGTAAATAATAATAATAATAATATAAATCAGGGGCGGATCCAGGACGACTTCTAGGGAGGGCGGTGGGTTGTAATACTGCTACTTAGAGCTGCTTTTAAAAGCTCCAAACTCTGGGATGGGTTTTATTTATATAAAAATTAAAAGAAAAGCTTCCTCTTCTGTGAGGGGCAATCGCCCCTGGCTCCGCCACTGGTATAAATAATAATAGCGATTTCTTCATGGCATGCTTCAAGCATGCAATGGAGAAGCTCATTGTATATGATTTTTGACGTACTGTTGAAAATTGTTGTGCTTTCTAATTGACTCTTGAGAGCGCTGTCAAGTTTTGCACCGAAGTTAATTAATCTACGAAATACGCCTCGATTTGAAGAAGAGTCTGTTTTTCGTCATGTCCTCTTGAAGCCAATTCGAAGGTGTCATGAAACCAAATGCAATGGATGATTATATTGAGCACGTATCTGTTTTGCGTCACTTTTTGATTGTGATTCTGAATGGACCGCCTATAACCAGCATCTAGTTGAGCAGCAATATTCACACTTCCCAATACAGTGAGATTAGAACGTGTCTTATAGGAGCTGACGAATTTTCATGTTTATTTATTTATTTATTTTGTCGTGCAGATGCTGGATATCCGCACCTTTTTTTTACTCCATGTATCTTCCCCCTCCCCGAACAACAAACATGGAAAACAAAACAAAGCATTTTTAATTTCACATTCACAGAACCACTTATGCTGTTCTTACAAGTTGAGATTAAACTTCCTTTTAAATGTTCGTTTCTGACTTCTAATTACTTGCGTTATATTGAGAGTCGGAATCGGCCTTCCGATGTCTTTCACAAGTAGGTTTGCTTCTGAAGTTCTCTTCGAAAACGGCTAATTCAACAGAGAGGTTACAGAATTCATTGCTAGAATAATTCACGTATATCAGGGACGGACACGTAATTATGTAATTACAGCAACAATATTCCAATGAACAACAAAGACCGGCACACATACACACACACAAACATACAACACTACAAAGTCCGCTACCCGCTTTAAAATCTCACTCCTTCCTCAATTAACGCTCTTTTTCTAAAAATTGCCCTCCAATTTTCTCATTTACCCATACACACATGAAAAGGAAAACATTGTATCAATGCTGCCAAATTTCTACTCCTTCGGATACGAGTGTATTAAATATCGACATCCTCAATTTGTCTTCACTCTTCACGGGGTCGCCTTTAGTATCTCCTTAGCTGCCTTGATCTTACTTGTTGACAGAACCAATAGTTATGACCACTTGACAATCTCGTATTTAGGCAAGTCGCAAGTTCTCTCTCTCTCTGTAGCGACTTGGTTACGGTACGCAACATTGTCACAAAGGAACAGATTATTCCCCTTCAGGCGAGAACCGTGTCAACCAATACTACAGGGGGAGGGACGGTGGAGAAGTTCCAGTTCCAAAGCGTTATGTTTTGGAAAAGTTGTTTTTGTTTGGTAGATTTGTTTGCAAAAGATCTGCAAGCATATGGATCCTTATGAGGCAGTGCACGGCGTGATAACCCCCTTCTTACTGCGCAACCCCCGCAGTGGCCAAGAAGCTGTTAAGCTGGGGAGTTTGGCAAACTCTCACGCAGAAAGCAACTAGCAAGCCCCGTTTCAAACGCACTTGTTTAAAAAGACATGATATTGACAATAAAACGAAAAGTGATTTAGCACAAATAAAAATTTAAAATTTTGGAAGGAGGTTTGTACAAACATGCAAACATTAAGAGAAACCGCCGCTGATCGAAACTATTACATAAGTATTACTAGTATATATTTAGTGCTTCAGTTAGTTTTGCTTTATTAATGCTATGGAATATTTCCAAACCTATAATGAACATAAGGTTTTTAAATACATTTTCAATAAAATAACACATACTTTGCCGATTTTGCCTCAGATTACAGCTTGTAATTGAGCCTTTAATAGTCAGCTTTAACTAGATTCCATAAGCTTATTATTGATTCAACTTGCTAGATTTTTCGAGTCGTAAACCCGCATCATCGTTAAATATATTAACAAATAATATTTGTTGTAATACGACACAATACACAACCTATTACTTAATATTAAATTATTTTAATATACAGTATATAACTACAGAAGCAATGATCCAACACAATAAAGAATATTAATTATTTTTTTGAAAAAAAAAAACATACCTTGAAGGGCCAGAAAAGTTTGTTTTTCTCTCATTTTTCTTCGAAAACTAGGGATTAGAATTTACACTCAAACATCTCAGCTCGATATGATATATCGATTGTGTGAGAGGGCACTGTGGCTTAGTGATAGAGCGCTTACCTCTGGTGCCTAGGGTTCCTGGTTCGATTCCCTGTCAAGTAGTTTGTGGTGGACAATATCGTGTCCGTGGGTTTTTACAGGGTACTCCTGTTTCCTCCTACTTCCTCATTCCACCAATTTTACCATAATCATTAATATGTGATAATCATCCGTCTCCCTTGGCCTAAAGAACGTAATCGTGGGACGTTAAACTGCAAAATTTTATTCCAAATTTATCTATCGACCGATCTCATCTTTGGACAACACAGTTAAACAGAAATTAGAGTGTTAAGACTTTAATCATAATTTTGGGTTATATTATTCATCATAACCATTAACCTCTTTGCTAATCATAATTTTAGGTTATATTATTACACATAATCATTAACCTCCTTACTAATCATAATTTTGGGTTATATTAATAACTATAACCATTAACCTCCTTGCTAATCATAATTTTGAGTTATATTACTAACCATAAGCATTAACCTCTTTGCTAATCATAATTTTGTGTTATATTATTAACCTAACCAATAATCTCTTTCCTAATCATAATTGTGGATTATATTATTACCCATAACCACTAATCTCTTTCCTACTGTCATAACAAAAACTTTGCTGAGAGTATACATTAGTATGAATTTCGTGCAGCGGTTTATCGTACAGCCATCAACATACAGGCTTACAAAAGAAAGGAGACATACGGTATTCTCCACATGCTTTTGTTCAACTTAGTTGTATTGATTTTTGGACATATATTTTTTTCGTTAGACGCTAATATTATAGTTGTATGGCTATAAAAAGCTAAAATGCTATAACTGGTAGAAGGCTAATTTATAAACGAATTAAAAAAAACAAATAAACTGAGAATTATGAGTTCCATTGGTTATAAAATGTAATATATAAAGAAGTGAACTTACAAGATGAGGTAATATTTAAAATGCTAATCTAACTAACAAGTTTCCTATTCCGGATAGAAAATTCCATCATTGGCTTTTCTATTAAATCAAATCTTCATTCTAAGTACACGTTGCATTTACATGACATAACTAATTAATCGCATCATCAATTACTTTATAATGCTCAAGTTAAGGTTTAATAGTAGGTTTGTTTAATGTTCTTTTATTGAAAATTTGGTTATTATATAGAGTTTAACGTCTCTTTCAGCATCGTCGCTATGTGACATGTACACCTACAGCTTAACGTGACAACCCATGCACAATAGTTTCCATCGTGAATCGATCTCAGCTCAACAACACCGAAGATGCTTACGTTAATCATTTACCCACCAGAGCTCAAAATGGCAGTTAGAGGATTTTTTTCTTGCTAAAAATATAGCTTAGTCCCAGCTCTGATTGCGATGGTCTGTAGCTCGGTAACTAAAAACACACATCACTATATTTGATATGCTTACTTAACCTGGCAAGTCTTACCACTGGTCCAAATTTGGACAAGATCACATGAGTTTCATTGATCGTGTGCGCCATAGGTGCCGAATTTTTAATATTTTTCAATGGGTCCTCACACTTCAGTATTTTAAGCCACAACATCTCGTATTCTAATTTTTTTAACAGGCCCAATAGACTAGTTTTATACAAACTGGGGCACTTCTCATATCAAATGTGCATCAAATCTCAAGCTGTAGGTGTACGTGTCATATAGCTTTGGTGGTGAAAGGTACGATTAAACTCTTTATCAACCAATTTATTATTATTATTATTATTATTATTATTATTATTATTATTATTATTATTATTATTATTATTATTATTATTACCACTTAATATTTGTATTGAAGGGAACTCCAACTAAATATTTGAGATTTTATTCTTTCAGATCAAATGCGTTCAGCAACATTGCCCAAAGAAAAGGACAGGAAACGTTAAAATAATAGTGATACGTGTAATCTTGCCTCAGAAACACTTGAGAATACTTTGAATGAAAACTGAAAATGACTCAAATGTCTTACAATTTGTATAAACTCGATTGGTATAAAAGTTTTTACATTTAAAAGAAATAATAACGGCAACGATGGAAATAATTCTACAAAATCACGTACGCTTCTGTATATTGATTTATTAATATTATAGTATAATGTTATATTGCTCGATCTGAAATGTGTGAATACCTAGAGAGGCTAAGACGAGTAGGTATTGGATAATTATTCAATTTTATCCATCCTTACCTGAAAACAAACGTACTATTACATACTATAAGTGCGTCCAGTAAGAGAACGTCTCTGACAGCTAGCAGTGAGATTGCCACTACTCGCGTGACAAGGTTCTTTTCGGTGCAACTGTAGTGGCAATTTAATTAATGGTATAAGACAGAGTGATCGTGGTTGGTAACACTGATATCAAAGTGGGGGCTGCAATATCTTACCGCATGTGGTAAGAAACGTCAGAGACCATCTCTTGTTGGCCGTGCTATAGTGAGTAACTAGAGGGTTGCAAGGTAAATTTGAACGGTGGTCTTCTCATCTGCTTCCTATAACTAATAATAGACATTCATACAAATTTTATAGTAGTAATTGAATTATTTTTATACCCCGTCAAAATTAACATACGCAGCTCTAAATATAATTTATATGCAAAATATGTATATAATTTATTTCTAGGATAATGTTTTTATAAATGTAGAATTCTATATTTTTTTACGTTTTCCTTCTTCCTTTGGTTTTGGCAAATTGAGGGGATAACCGCAACAGTGGTCTAACCCACATTTTTAAAAATGGAGAAAAATTTTAAGTTAAACTTAAACACTTGTGGTTTCTTGTACAATGTATGACATATTGAATCACTTGTGGTTGCTTTTGGTATATTGTACAAAAAGCACATGTGTTTAACTTTAACTTCATTTTTCTCCATTTAAAAAAAAATGTGGGTTAGACCACTGTTGCGCTCAATCCCTCAATTTGTCTATTACTTTCCTTGAACTCCAGCTTCCTAGTCAAGGACTGTCCGGTGCAAGGAAGTACTAATCCTTTCAATCTTTCTGGGCTTATGATGATCCTGAAACATTTTTTTTTCCTTTTCCCTATTTTAAGTTTGGAAAACTCAGCACTTACAGTCGTGTCAGGAATGGTCACAAACAATATCAAATCTGCAAAGACTTCCGGAAAACTGAATGAAATGAAGTGATGTCTCAAATGGAGATGCTAGTTCACTAATTGTTGTCACTTTAGAGATCCCATTACTAAGTGCCAACCAAATAGTTCAAAATGCTAATATATGTATTTTAGCATTTTACAATATATATCAATAGATTACAATATATATCTCTGCTGCATGTTTCTGCGAGGTCATAAGCTTAATATAGCCGATCAATGTCACTTAGATCTTCCAGTGATTTAAATTCCAGCAAGCTAAAGTTTGATATCACTTTACTCAAACTACTGAGATAACATTGTATTTTACTTGTGATCACATCTAGCACCTGAGTAAAACACATTTACGCAAAAGATGTTTTCAGAATCTCTTAATCATTCATTTTAAGAAATTTCGACTCCCTCCGCCCCACCAGAAAAGTCTGTTCAATTACTCCCACTTGTCATTCACTATAAGATTTAAATTATGAACGGTGCAATGCACATAAACTGCGTGGTCAATATTTCGAATTCTCTTTTCAACGCTATTGTATAACACATTGATATTCCTGGCCCCGCCATATTCTTGTCCACGACATTTCTTTAGAGAAATTCCTCTCTTCTATAACTTTCATGATCTCTTTAGCTAAAAGTGAAACACAGATATATATATATATATATATATATATATATATATATATATATATATAAAAACCGATTTTTTACTTTCCAAAGCTTTTAGTAATCCGTTCTCATCTTTTGTAATCCCATTGTAACGATAACTTTCACTTACCTGATTTGTTTTAGATATATCTTGTGTGGTATCCATTACCATAAAGAAGAAGGGGCCCTAATGTACTTCATTCACTAGTTTGCTTTCCATTCTTAAAGACTGCAGGTTGATAAGTACATCTTGTACATTGTGACTCATATATTTAGTCTGCCGGTTAGCTTTATTAAGTAAATCTTGTAAAAACTGGATTATGCAGACTAGTGATTATATAATGTAAATGTTTTTTATATATACTGCTACTTTTCTCATTTGCCTATGATTTATTCTCTGTTTTCGCAATGGTAGATTCCACATTACAAGAGCGAGAGTACCATTAGGAACTACTTGTAATACTTGACTTCAAAATGACTTCCGATCCCTTATCATTATTTCTAGTTGTTCATCCCTCGTACGATATAAATGTCACTGTCCATACACAAGATAGAAATCCAAGTGTGCGTCCGATGCCTCATGAGCATTAATTCCTCCCTTTATAAGTTTCCAATCTCAATAACCATATACCCAATCAGTATTTCTTTGAGAAATAATGTTCCGGGGGGGGGGCACACTTAGTTTTCCGGGGGCCACCGCTAATACTATTCTATTTATTATTATTATATTGTAAATGTATTATTTTTGTTTGCTCCGGGGGGCACTCTCAAGAGCTCCGGGGAGCAGTGTCCCCCAAAAACAGGTCTGGAAGAAACATTGTATCCAACGCCTTTTCTTTCACCTTTATCTCCAAAAAACCAGCTGAATTCATAGTATATCTTCTTTATATTAGGTGAATAATATAACCAAATTTATTCAATTTTTAATCCTGCTTTTGAAGTTGTATAATAATATGTTTCTGTAAAACTCTTCTGGTATTATGTTTATGAAAAGGAGATTGAATCTTACAGTGCCAATTTCTGTAACAAGTCTTCTGACATGATCGTTCACTTCTTTGAAATTAGGTCTGCCTGTTTTGTATGAACCTGCAACACATGATAAACTTTTTACACTGTTCACTAATGTTCTTACTGGCTTCTTTATATTATGTGAAATCAACCACGGTAATTATGCATTAGTTTTGCAATTACAAACTACAAATACATGAACATTCCGAAAAGTAACCTCTAGCTATTTCAGGTTTATGTTCCACTCTTATGCCGGCTAATAAGCTCCGAAAAGTATTTCAAAGACAACTGGGAGATTTTCCTTTCCTCCCTTATAATCTCTTCCTTTAATACAAACAAAAATGTTCAATACTACTTTAGTTCACTTTTATTTTATGTAATTTAATTATTGTAACATTTGTTAAACTGTAGCTTTCTGTGTTAAAAAGCCTCCACGGCAATAAAAGACATTGATTGCCATCTGGAGACAATATTAAATTACAATTACTTTCCTTTATTTTGCGTATTTGTAAAACGTATGGTAGACAGAATACAAGGAACGTAAATTGTACGCAGTAAATCACGCAAAACTAAATTCATATGAAAACTAACCCACAAAAAATGTTATTTTTAAATACGTTGTCGCGTGCAATATTATTTAACGGTGTTGAATACTGGTGTCATAGTTGCTTTTAATTCATTAATTTATGTAGAAAAGCATTCTACTTTTTCTTTCTTTTTGAACGAGGATTTTATTGGCGTGAGGTTTTGTTTACTTCTTCAGATTTATTCAAATCGGCCTATGTTTAGCAGAAGGGGTCCAGCTCTTTTCTCTAAAAAATGTTATAATTTTGATAATTTCTGTTCACATTCGGTTAGTTTATGTTAGGGTTGGTAAGTTTAAGTTAGGTTAGTTTAGTTTATGTTATATTAGTGTAGGAGTCCCGCATAATTTTCCAAAAAATGATAGAATTTCGCTTATTTCTACTAATATTACGTTAGTTTAGGTTAGTTCAGGTTAGCTTACGTT